>NC_046188.1:16491666-16795000 GCF_011004875.1 Balearica regulorum gibbericeps | reverse complement strand
AGTCAAGGGGAAAGAAAATGTTTAAGTAAACCTCCATCTGAGCTACCAGCTTGTAACGTTGCTCTGGTGAGATCCAACTCAATGATGGGCCCGATCCCGGCGGTGCTGAGCTCCCTGGAGCTCCGGGATGCACGAGCAGCCATGGTGGGACCAGGCTTGGAGAGGCGGGCGGTGATGCCCAGCAACTTCAGCCACCCTGGACATCAGCTGGAGTGGTGGGAGCACAGCACGTCCGAAAGCTGTCCCTGACCCTCGCTCGTCTGGAAGGTGCCAGCAATGGCCACGGAGGCGTGTAAGTCATGGCAAACCCCTCGGAGCTGCAAACACCTATGTGAAAAGCAAAGGACTCCACACCCTGAAGAACGCCGGCAATAGGCTTTAATAAAACTAATGACAGCCAAATTTACACTCACAAAACCCTGTAGCGATAAAGAAGATGTGTTCTTCAGTCGCTAAGTTTTAAAACCTCTACCCAGCCCTGCCTCTAGATAGTTTACTGCTGTGCTGCTTGGGGTAATGTCAGCTCAGGACGAGATTCAGCTCATAGTACAAAAGCAGATGGAAGAGTGAAATAGAGCACTTTTCTTCAGAGAAGGGAAATGTTTTTTTCAAGGTCTTATAAGTCTTTTTTATGTGGAAGTCAGTAAAAAACAAAAATAAGAAATTCTGACCCTATGTAATCCTGAATTACATTATTTTGGATCTGACTTAAAAACTATCCGGCAAGGTTTGATTCAAATAACATGTGCAATACAGATATCCGTTCACATCAATAAATATTAATAGTATAACTATTGAATATAAACTTTTAGAGAACTATTTCATTATTGCAATCAAAATAAACTGCTTCTAACCTATATGGAAGCACATGTAACATACAGTTGGACAATCCCCAAAATATTGATTTCTGCAGCTTTAAAAGATACTTGCTTGTAAGAGATCAAAGACAGATCTAAAAGTTCACTCCTGCAGATCTCTTTTCTCTGCACCGCTTTTTTCATTTACCTTCTTATACATGAACTTAATCAGCAACCAAGCTCAGCCACCAAGTGATAACATTTCTGCAGCTAATTGTGGCATATTGAAGTCTAGTAAGGAATATTATTAAACTGTCCTATAATTCACGTTTCATGCGAAAAACTGGGACTTGAAAAACACCTGCCCAAACAATTCATAAACACACTGCACAGCAAATACCTATGGTAATTCACTGGATTTACAACCGTCATATTATATTAAACATACAGTATCAAAATTTATCACCCATTACACAGATTCCTGTTTTAATAATATCTTGTACTTGTACAATAGCACCTTCTCTCCCAAAGGGTCCCAAAGCACTTTAAAATCATACATACAGGAATTGCTTCATTCGCTGTGGAAATACAGCTGCCTCTGGGGTGGAGCGGGGGTGACGGGAGGAGAGTAATTGTGCACAGCAGTTATAAACACTGACACTCGAGAGAGACGGTTGGGGATGGGGAGTGGAGAAAATTATACCAAGGTCTCAGGAGCATAATATAAAAGGCATAACCCCAGTTACCGGAGAGGGAGGTGTGTAGGCAGCCGTGGCAGGACATGTGCTAATTTGGGGTATCTTTGGGGTAACTGCCACCGGTGAGCAGTCCCGACCGTAGGGCTAAGCCGCAGCCTTTGGCTCCAGGCCTCAGGCGGTGGGTCAGGGACCGGGATGAGCCTCCCTGGCTGCTGAGGCAGTCGAGCCGAAGGCTCCATCTCCAGTATTGTCACGCCGCATTGCTCAGATTTCCCAAAGATAACCCCAGTGGTGCTTCCAGAAAACCATGGGACCACTGACCAGAGACCTCTGTGGTGGGCAACTGGGTGAAATTGCCCCAAAATAATGAAACATTAGAGAAAAATCAGACAGATGCATGGATTTATGGCTAGGCCATTGACCCAGTTAGAACCGCTCAGGACCTCAGAACCTCTTTGGTCACGGTAAGGAATCAACTTCTGAACATCAGGTTAGATTTAGCTTTTACAAGAAATTCAGTCGAAAGCTTAAAACTGTCCCCTGAAAATCACCACTGACGGGCTTACTCCTGCCTATCAGACTTCAGTCAGACAACTGACACCCTAAACTGCAATTGCTTCTCTCTAGTTTGAGACGTGTTAGCTAGGTGAAGGCTCAGGGCAGAGATGCTTTTTCAAAAAAGACAGGAGACAGTGCCAACATAGGGGATGGGCAAATGTAGCTCTCAATATGAGCAACCACAACAAGGGAATAACAGCAGAGGAACTACAGTCTTATATCTAACAGCAAAACCAGTTTCCCAGCTATCACACACAACCCTAGCGTGCCTGCTCTCCGCGGCGTTGCTGGCACAGTGGACAGAGCACGGCTCTTCTCACCACAAGCCTGCTTTGGATGCGAGGCAGAATTTTCACTATTGAAGTTAAGCCATGGAGTCCTCACAGGGTTGATGTCCAAAGAGTCACAAACTCCACAGGGCTTGTTTTAGACCTCAGAGGACTAAGTTCAGGGACATTAAAGGCTTGAAGTTTGTTGGAAGCGGCAAAACCCGATAAGTAACTTCTGCAGTACCCAGTAGCCAAGCTCAACCTCTGCTTGTTGCACAGGTTGCACTTCAGTTGGCCTCTTTTTCCCAATCCCTCCTGCATGTCCCACTGTCACCTTAAAACTTGATGCTGGAATAAGCAAACTTTGGCTCTGCTTCTTTCCACCGCTGCCCAGCCCTCCTCCATGATGTTCTCCCCTTTCTGGGGAGCTGATTTACGAGCCGAGTTGCCCACATCTGTTCCCTTTCCTCTCTATGTTTGAGATGTCTCTGAATCTTGGCATTTCTTCCTAAATATTTCCAGCCTACAACTTTGTCTATTTGTTGATACGACTTGGGTGTTTATGCAGGTTCTCCATCACTCCTTGCCTCAGTCACTGCAGTTTTGGGGATTTTCTGACACACCTTGACACACTGTATCCTACACAAAAAGCAGCCGCTATATATCTAGCATAGATTATATACTCATGTTTAGTTCCTGCAGCCTATGTGCCATAGGTTCTGTTGCAACTTATTTAGCTGCTGCCTTAAGTAACTCTTCGCCTTAGCTAAACTGCCAATTAACCAATGTTACAAGAAACCTCCCACAGAGGTTGCTGTATGGTTATTTTATGCTAACTTAGTGGCTTGCAATTAAAGGTTAGGCAAAATGAGTACCCTTGCGATGCACAGGCGCAAGGATCCGTGCTTGGTTCGGCTCTGCAAGGTGGGTCAGGAAGGTCTGAACTGCCCTTCTCTGCCTTGCTGTACCTGTCTGGCACACCGGCGCTCTTTGGGAGTTCAGCCCTCCACAGCAGGCAGTGCTCAGTGCAGGAACCCTTCTAGCTGATGGATTCCAAGGAAAGGGCAACTTTTTAAATACCAGCAAAGGATTTGGTCCAGGAAAAAATGGTTACTACTTCTTTCATAGATCCTTTCCCATCTCTACCACCAGCAACTTGAACACTGTTGTTGAGGCAGAGTCCTGGGAACTTTTGCCCTTGTTTTGAGGGAGCTTTTTGCTGGCACAGTGCTGCACAGCAGCCAGTTGGCCAGACAGGGAGTAGGGCTGCGTGCCACGCTTGTTTGCATAGTGAGATCTCGTTTGCCCGGAGCACATGTACTATGGAAAGCTGGGAGGAAGGTGATGAGTGTTGCTGTCAGGAACATAATGCCCTGCTATTCCAGCTAGAATCACCCCGAAAGCAATAATTTCTTAATTTAAAATTGGTGCTGCAAAATACTATTAATTGCTATAGATGTGTGAGAATAGGGCAGATCTTAGCTATCGAGATACTGAGGCTCTCCTGAATTAGGGAGGGTTTCGTTCTGACACCAGGGTCCTGCCTAAATTCAGGTGCCTGGAGAGTGAATACATGAAGACAAAAATGGCTGCTGTAGACAGCCGTGGTATAAGAACATGGAAGCAGATGTCTATGCTTAATGATATCTGTGTTCACTGACGCTTGTGCTTATGCTAGTAGTTGTGCAATAGGCAACTCATACAACCATAGCACTGCTCCTCTATGTTACTTAGATTCTCATTCATAAAACAAAGTTTAAAACCTTACCCTAAAATTGATGGCAAAGTGCCACTCAAGTACTTCTGTGAAAAATACATTGTTAAAGGATAGTTGAAAGCTGGACTGGTGATCCTGCAGTCCCCTCCTGTAGCTAAGTGCTTCAGAGTCAGGTGAGTGAAGTCTGCAAACTTTGCATCATTTTATTACAAGTGCTGGAACAGCTGCCACAGCTCATATTCACCCCCTTGCTTCAGGTCAAGTGGCAGTAAAGAAGAGGGGATCATCCTCACCTTGGCAAGAGATGAGCATGACCCTGGAGTAACTAGTGACTCCGTGGCCATGCTGCAGCTAGATGAAGTCTCTCCTCCTTGCCCCACCACTTTCCCTGAACAAACATTTCCAGCTTCAAGCTGCAGCGTGGGACACATCTCATCAGCTGAGTGGCAGTGCTGGGGGGGGGGAGGAAGGGGCCTCTCTCATTCACCCCCACCCCCACGTTGGAAGGCTGATCTAAGGGCAGGAAAACCAAACGGTGCCCTGCGGCTGCTGACGTGACTCCACTGAAAGCAGAGTGGAGTTACCCCAGATGCAGCTGTCGGCAGAGCGCGCGCCCAAAGTTAGCTGACGCATCCTAGGTGTTAATAAAAGCTGTGAGGAAGATTGTCCTCTAAATCTTGCCCGCCTGGCAAAAGAAAATGGAGTTGGATATTCACCACAATAGGTGGGCTATCTCAAAAGTAGGTAGCTGGCAAATGTGCCATCCTTTTTACTTCAGAGCCTCAAAAATAGAAGCAAACCAGAAGAGGCTGCCTTTGCACATCACTGTATTTCTCAAGTTTTACTTGACGTCTGGAATTCACACTTCTTATATCTGAAGGATTTTTGCGCTAAGTTCAAATGCACACAAATTACAGACCCCAAGTGGATGTCTTCCCAGTGACTTCAGCAGGAGCTGGACAGGAACCCAAAACTACAGGAAATTTTCAAGTTAACAGAAGAAAATTACTTCAATTTAAGAGTTAGCATGAGGCTTCCAATAAAATATATATATAAAAAAGTAATGTTAAAAAAAAATATAAGCCAGATAAGTGGAGGTGATTAAGCTGCACAGTAAATGATACTGTTTTCATAACATATGGAAGGCTCTTGGTTATTTTACTCACCAAAATGAAAGTATTCACATTCTACAATAAGGAAGGACATAATCACAGCTATGAGAAAAATAAAACCCACTTACATGTCAGTACTGCCTGTGTTCACTGACACGGAGATTTCCTCTAAGGAGCAGATCCTGCACCTGGACTCCAGCAGAAGTGTTAAGGGAAACCCAGCCAAGCACCAAATCTGCTCCACTGTGTTTCTGGACTTGAGGTTACGATTAGCTTTGTTACTACCTCTTTTCAGGGCAAGCATATCTAAAACTTAGTCCCCTCAGTTTTCACTCAAATTCCTTTTTCTGTATGGTTTTACTTCAGGAGAATAGCAGCTAACCAAATACATATCTTAACTCTATTAATGCAATTATGAAACACATTTATTCTTATAATGAGAAACCAGTACCTGTAAACTTTTCTTCCGATACAGGTATTGTCTTTTCAATTCCTATAGAGCGGCCACTGAGGTTTGTCAGGGTGACAAACAGTAACTATCCTGAACATTCCTGTCTTGATGTTATAGCTTTACTAAAGTTAATTATTCCTCTTTTTAAGTCAAGCCTGATGTTCCTTTGGGTGAGGGAGGGCAGGGAGAACCAAGTTGTTGCTGCATACTGAGCAGCTTCAATTTAAAAACCTAAAAGGATCTTTATGTTACGCAGTTTCAAGACCACTGCTAGTAAGTTGTACTCAAAATCTACACTAAGTAGGTGATGCTCCCATACTGGCAAAAAATGCAGTCACCTGCCTTTGATGCAGAACTCTTACTGATTTTACACTTGGACTTTCTGTAGAACTTTGGATGCCTCACATTACCACCCAGTGAGGGATGGACCACTTCCTTGGAGACTCAAGTTTAGACGGCCATCTCTCCACAATGAACAGAAAGATAATGGCATCTTCAACTATTTTTTTTTTTTAATTATTATTTTCAAGCATATTTTCCTGTAGAAAATTTAGGGAAATAAAGTTTTCCAATTTGACCCACTTGCTAGAACTTGGAGGGTGGGGGCTGTGTTGTCATCCCCTACTATGGCTTACTAGCCTACACACTGGAGGTTAAAGGGCCTCACCTATCCATGCCATCACTGTCAGAGCGAACCTAGAGGGGGAAGAAAACAGCTGGAAAGCCACAGAAGATCCACAAGGTTCCTCAGGATTCTCAGCTGAGAATTACTTCCTTCATTACAGCTGAGACAAGAACCAAACTTGACACTGTTGAAAGACTTTGGTGATTTGGCCCTCCCCCAAGTCCCAGAAAAAGGTACCACCGTGCACATCAGCAGTTCAGCAGGCTTTTCTCTATAACCCAAGGCAAAAGGTGTTGTAGAAGTCACTCACTGCAGATGCCAAGAAACTGACTGCTGCATTGGGAAGTTTTCAAAAAAACAGACTCCTGGTCTTTGATGGGCAGGTCTGGCTCATCTCCATAAAACACAGACATGACACTGGTGTGCCAGTGAGAACACTCTACAAACATGCTTTCAGTATTCAGGATAAGCGAAATACTAGTAGAAAACAAATGGAAAAAATAATTAAAATCAATGTTATTAATGTTGAGACTACTAGCAAATATTGACATGTTATTCTGAAAACATGTGCGGAATTGCGCAAACTTGTGTTACTGAACTCTTGTGCTCTGGGGCCTCCCAGCCCCAACAGAAATTTTGCAGGTATAATGGTCATCACAGAGATCAAATTGTAGCACGTACATCATCATTTTTAACCTGAGTGTCCCTTAAGAGTCTTCACAGAGCTATGGAGACAGTTCATTCATCAGAGGAAGGAGACAAGCAGACTTGTCTTTAAACAAAGTCAAGAAATAATGTTTTCACAGATTTTTTTTTTTTATTTAGACTGAGACTGAAAAGCAATTTTTTGTAAACTCTAGAAGATTTATGGAAAGATTAAGAGGAACTAAAAACAAAGGCAAAAAGACAATACAAGGTGAACAGACCATAACTTTATTGGAGATATACTCAGCTACAATTATTACAAAAAACTATTAAAGGTAATTGTGATCCATAAGGTGCAGATTGCAAACTTCTGCAGCATGATTACAGTATGAATGAATTACATTTTATGTCCCTTAAAGACAGCTGCAGCATGTGATGGTAAATATTTTATTGTCCATCAAATTATATGTTATTCATTCTACTTGATTTTAACCATCTTTCAGTCAAACTATTTACAATAAAAATGCCTGCAATTTCCAATTCTTGTTCACAAATATTTTTCTCTCCAACTTGCTGCTGCAGTAAATTCTGAGTGCATCTACAAAGCAATTAAAGTAGTCTGTGGTTGCCATTCAAATAAAAGAGGGAAAAAACCCAAGAACTTCATTGGATAAAATTTATTTTTAAGAAATGTAGTTAGCTTTGACAGAAGTTAATTTTAACTGCTAGTGGAGTATACTACAATGACCTCTAGATATTTGCTAACATAATTCAGTTTGAGTTACAGTTGATATTTAGATTACATTTCATGGTCATGAACTGTAGTGTTTTAAGCCTAATATGAAAGTAAAGAAACTAACTTTTACTCCTTGAAAATTAGAGCAATTGGAAAAGGATCAGTGTCAGTAATTAGGTACCAAAACCCAAAATCCTTCTCGCTTCACTCATGTGATAAATACAGAGATTTCCTTGAGCCTGTTTTTGTAGGGAACCCCACCCAAACCATACAAACCCAGAATACTGTCAGACAGGCAAGTGTAGTATCGCAGCAGACCACAATGCTCTTTGTCATTTTTGGATTATGTGTGCTGCTGTGACCGGGATACAAAGATTTCACGTTCTATACAGATAAATGCATGTAGCATAGTTATCTCATATGCAGTGACATAAACCCCACATTTTCCAGTTTATGGTTCTGTATTTGCTTACAAGGAGGAAACCCTAAACTCTGCAACATACATATAAGCACAAGATCTTCAGGTATGTAAAAGAATGCAGTTCCATCGATTAAAATGATACCACATCAATTTGCACTAGCTGAGGATCTGGCACCTCTGTATTCCTCCCCAGCACGGAAACTGGTTCTTGTCCAAGTTCTGCACTCTGCAGTCACAACACACTAGTGTGTAATGAGACTTAAAAACAGTAGGCTTTTTTTCTGTATGGACTTGAGCAGCATCAAGCTGAACAAACACTTCACAAGTCGCTACTGGGCACTCAATATTCAGACTGAGCAGAGATTTAGTCGAGGTTGACCAAATTACTAGGGGCTGTCTTCTTGCAAAAACTACATTATATGCATAAATATGTTGGCTTCTTCAGAGATAATTACTGGAGTGTCAGAGGTCATTCTAATTTTAATTACTTCACATAACAGTAAAAGGATGTAGTAGAAAAACAATAGCTTTAAAATACAATCAAGAGTTGTTACACATCTTTGTTGTATTTTTCAACATACAGTAAAAATGCCACAGACATTACAAATGACCTATTTAAGTTGTGCAAGTAAATGACACATTGCAGGCATTATAATTATCTTTTTTCAAATTCAGTAAATCAGAACAGCAGCAAGGCCAAACCACATTTTTTCCTCTCTGTTAAGCATTTTTTCCTTGAAATGAGGTAAAGCATGGTACCAAGTGCAATGCTTATTTGTGCTACATGAACAGAACAGCGCAAAAAAAGCCATAAAAATAAAAATGCAGCATAGTTAGGAGGACTGTTTAAAGTACAGTATAACAGGACTTAGATTAAAAAAAAAAAAACAAAACCAAACAAGGTTCATGCCAACTAACCCCCACACTACTTATGATGAGCCTGTGTGGTTGCTTTTGAAGATGGGTTGCAACAGTCCGCTTACACTTGTGCTTATAGCATGTCAAGTGATTTCTATCCCAACCTTCAAATGATCAGATTTAGGTCTTTAATAGCATACACTGTCCAATATCAAAATTATATCAACTGTAGGGTAAAACACACAGATGTATAACATGGAAACTAATATGAATTTTCTATCTCAAAGGATAAAAAAATATTTCAATGAGGTCACACTGGAAAAAATTACGGCATTTAAAACGCATTTAAAAACGCATCAGCAGCAGAAACTACTTTATAGTCAGCCACTACACATTTCAGATTTCCAATTCATAGGCTTTATCTAGTAACAAAGTGATCATTAAACTATTCTGAAACACAGAGCAAGTTCAGTTAATTTTCTTTGCATCAAAACAGCCTAGCACTTCACTGCTAACAATCACCTGAAACCCCTGAGAATCTATAACCTTGTAACAATCAGTAAGAAATTGTAGGCATTCAAAGACTAACTTAAAATTTGCTTTTTCAAAATGCAGTTAAAACTACTTAAGACTTTCTAGATGGTTTTTCTAGATTTTATCTGCTGATGGATGTCTGGCCAGAAACACATAATTGTTAACATCAGTAATCATGGATTTTTGCTAAGAAGCTTCACTCCTACCACGAAGAAAGAGCTGTAACTTAAATTGGTGATTTTTTTCTTTAAACAGCTAACTCAAAGCAATTTACCTTTGAAAATTTAGACTGCATGTTTTTACTGTTCCATCTCATTTACATTTGTTTTATACACATAAAGACTTGCAGGTCTTATGACTGAAGTACCAACCAAATGCTAGAATTTTTTTATAAGTTAGTATTTTAATTCTCGGTCTGACTACTGCTAACAATCCTGCTTTCAAATACAAGAATGGTCCTTCTTGCAGAATGAAAAATGACTGAGATAGAAAATATGTGAACTTTTGAAAACTGTATTTCAGAAAAGCTTAATGTCTACCCCTTGTCACTAAGGCATTTATTTTTATTTTTTTTTGTTAAGAAAGCAAGAGCTGACAGTTTTTGTTTTGTTTTAGTGTGCATTTGTGAGGAAAGGAATAGGGTTTAAAAGCAGGAAATACAGTATTTATTTGCAATTTAATACATAAGACACAGCATCAAGTTCAAACTATTGTGCTGGAAAACGTTAAAACACCTTGCTCTGCTTTCTCAAACTTCAAGCATAATTAACAGGGCAAAATTGCAGCAAACCTCTACTGATATTGGTGGGAATACGAGACCCACAGCTTTTTTTAAAAGGTAAATTAAGAGGTATTATAGTTACAGTGCAAAAAATTAAAATTTCAAGCATAATATATAAACATAGCACCAAAACAGAAAAAAAAAAAAACAATGCATGCAAAAAAAGAAGGAAAAGAAAAGAAAAAAAAAAAAGAACTGAGGTATTTAAGTGAAGAGTGCCTACAAAAATCTACTTAAAGAAGTATAGGCAAAGCCTAAAAAATAAAAGTATGATTTTCCCCCCCTGTCCCCAGTAGACCAAAACACCAATGAGCTAGTTTCTCTAAATTAAGGACCTAAATCACAGATGTATCAAAAGTACGGCAGTTATATCTCAAACATCAACTTTCATGTTATTTAACAGCACAGCTTTGGTAGGTGAAATATGCATGCAACTCTGAAAAGTACAGTAAGAAATTTACGTGGAAATATCTCTAAGTGTAAAGGTGCTCTGTTTGTTAAATACGTAACCAATTGACTATAAAATCTGCAGCATATTTTAGGTGTGATATGTCTAAGGTTATTTTGTTAGAGTGACAGTTTGCACTGTGCAATTATTCATTACTGTTTCCAGTACTGTAACTATCTAGCTTGCAGGTTTGTGTAAAACTGGAATTTTTGCCAAAGACCATATTTTGTTTATGGTATAAAAAAACTGTAGACTAACCACCTCCTCAGAACTGTTAAAAATAACCTAATTACATATATATGAATACAATTTCTATTATAATCCTGTAATAAGTCACAGCTATAGTAATGTGTTGTACTGTAAATATAGAGCTGTATCATTGTAAAATGCATAACAAAATGAAGGGAATGTAAAACAGTTTGTTCCAAAAAGATCAGAAATTAAAGATTATTAATGAGGGTTTATTTATTTTTAAGGCAAGAACCTTTTTTTTTATGCAAGACTGTGTGGCATAAGGAAACTGAAGTTTCATTCTACCAGTATGCCAGCCATTTCAATTGAAATCTGTCCCTAACAAATAAGTGCAATAATGATTGGGAATGCCATCTTAATGTAAAAAGATGACATGGAGAGGAAAAAAAAAAAAAAAGAAAAAAGAATACTGGCACACTTATTCTTTCTTATACCAAATCATCCAGTACAGTTTAATCAACTGCTTTATGACTGGCACTAGTGCACAGATTGAAGAATTTCAAGATTACTATATATAAATCTAGCAACTGCATTAGGCATAAGCTCCCTGGCCTTCTAACACTAAGCAAAGCTGTACTGACAATAAAAGTAAACCAAAAAGACCTGACAACAATTATTCTGAACACTTGCTAAATGTCATCATTAAAGCACTCTCGTGATTAAACAAAGCAGAAGTGAGGAAAGAAGACAAGATTGTGTTTGCGCAAAAAACTATAACTACAGTTAGTTCCAAAATTTTATACATGTTAAATGTTTTGTTATCTATTCTGTTATCAAACAAACTTTAAATTCTGTCTTCCAATTTGTTCCTCTCAACATCAACTTTTTTAAAAATTTGCTTTATGTGTATGGTTTCCCCCCCCCCCCCCGATTTTATTTACTTTTAAGAGGAGTCTCAGCTGTTTGGGACCTGAGGTTGATTTGCTTTGAGGCTTCGTAGTGCTCTTCTCGCAGCTGCAGATTTGGCAATCCTGTAGCTTCTGCCAACACCTTTAAACTTTCCCTTTCCTACAACTTCCACTGTTACTCTGACCTTTCCATCGTAAGTTCTTTCTGCAGGACTGCAAAAATATATACAAGAATTACTTACTGCCTAGGCAAGTTAATGTGAATTAAGAGACCTACATTCTGTTTTCTACAGAAGTTAAATCAGTATAGTTAAACAGAAATCATTACTTTTCTCAGAAAGTTATGCAAGAAAAAAAATAAAAATCAGCGAACACAATCATGCTAGCTGTTTAGTGCAAAAGAAATTAAAAGTAATTTGTGACATATAAATATCCTCAGTAGTTTATGAAGCACAGCTTAAAACATTTTATAGCAGCGTGTACCAAAGGAAGTGTATTCTTACCTAAATTTGGCTGTCTCTGGCTCCATCTCCAGCAGCTCTCGCACAGGAGAGCGGGGCACATTAGCAGAAAATTTTTCTATTTGGAAAAAAAAAAAGTTAGCTTTGTTCTCTTCATACCAGATGGCACTTAATTATTAATTTTTTTTTCTGAAAGCTGACAATACCTATTAATGGCCTCATCATTGGATAGTACACTTGCCAAACCATTTCCAAAGACATTCCACTATCCATGTAAATGGCACCAGCAAGGGACTCAAATATATCCCCCATGGCCTTTGGTACTTCAATGTCTTCCTCTTTTTCTTCATCTTCTTCAGATCTTCTGAGCTGTTTGCAATTAAAAAAAGCCGGGGGGGGCGGGGGGAAGAAGAAGGGGAGGAGAAAAGAAACAATTGCTGCTTTTAAAATAAAACAAAGATCTGAGAAACATAAGCTCTCTCACATCCTATCCTGAGCTGCTTCCTTTAAGTTCTTCATTGACAACTTTCTGCAGTGAAATTGTTCTTTTATTCCCCAATGAAACCAAGTTGCTGGATGTATCATTTTTCAAATGTGAAAAAAAAATCCCAAACACCATTGTGTACAGAGACCTTACATGCTTTGTGAATTCCTCCTGCAATAATTTGGTAGGATTTCGCCATGGGTCTGTTTTTTCCCCAATAAGAAACAGACTTAGCTCTATCAGTTAATACTAGAAAGCTACTCATAACAAAGGGAGAGTTCATACATTAAACATCTCCTAGAAGACAACTTTAAAATCTGTCTCTGGATGGAAGTTGCATGTACCTTCCCTTGCCTCATTTACCCCAGAAGACAAGCATGAAACAAGCATTAGTAAAAATAACCAATTAATAACTGATAACCAGCAACATCAGACTGAACTAACAGGCACATGAAGGTATTTTTTTTTAAATGTAGCAGGCAGAGTTTTCTTCTATGCTACCAATTATAGACAGTGGTCTATTCTCACTATTAAAACTAAACTTTCGCTATGTGTCTTAAAGGTCTTGAGTTTATCTAATCCTTTACTAAAAATCTCAAATACATATAATATACCTAAGTCCAAACAAAGTAACCTGAAAACAAAGGTTCTGACCATCACTGTCCTCTGCTTAAAGAGAAATAAATTTCTGTCAGTCTTTTCCCCTAGCAGCTACCTTCTCACTCCGTTTGGCCCCTATTCGGGGTTTAAAACACGATTCGGTCCTCTTAAGAGTCACCATAATACTTCGTAAACTATCTCACCCCATATTTCTACCTAAAATAAATTAAACAAGAAGTCAGACCTGATGCATACACACTCCAAACGGGAATTCTGATGTTAAAAAACAAATTCAACCATTTTGAATAGCGTATTTCATACCAAGTGCAAACTGAAGCACTTTTGAGTTATACTGAAATAACAGGAGGAGAGAGAAACTAAGAGCTATAAGGCAAGGGACAACAGATGTTTCAGGAGTGAGATTCGAAAAAAGAAAAGCAGATGACGTGGAGACACACATGGAAACTAGTCTAGCTGGCATGAACTGCAGAAACAAAGACTCTTACTGAAACTCTTATTTCATCAGAGTAAATGCAATTCAGTGCCAGACCAAGATAGGGAGCAGGCATAGGGAAAGTGAAACAAGAATTTTATTTGAAACAGCTATCACATAATTTGGTTGCAACTTTGGTGGAAGTTTCTAGGCAATCTTTTTGCATACTAGCAAAAACTGAACAAAGCTAAAAATCACTACTATGAGCTCTTAAAATAAGTTTTTAGCCTTTTCACTCATATTGTGAGGAAAACAAGACAGATAAGAGTTTCGATCCTCTGATGTAAAATAATTTATATTATCTAAATTTCAGTGACAAGTTATTTAGTCAATGTTTTCTGAATCTTCTCATAAAACATACGGATTTTACTCTGCAACAGCATGCAAGGGCTGTAAACACCTATATGTAACTAAGTATTTTGATTCCCAAGCTTTTAAATTGTGTATCAGAAAGAAGAAGTTACTAAAGACAAAGTCAACATGTTTATGTAGTACTGGAATATTCTCAGAGAGAATATTTTCTAAGAGATTGGTCACAGTTTTTCAGAAGACAAACTATTAGGGATATCTATTGGATAACACTTTTAAAGAAAGGATAATGAGAAAGTCCATCTTTTCCAGGACCCTATTAGAATTTGACTCACAAGGCCCTTGCTTTTACATATTTTCTGGGCAGCTTATCTAAATTAATTAGTTTTAGTCCATTCTCCAGCAAACAGATGTTCCACATCATTAGCTTTCCAGCATAGCAGAGCTATGATCTGTGTTTGCAGGTCTTCAGTTAAACTATTTTTCAAGTGCCTTATTTGAAAGATGCATATAATGTTTCCCTGGCTAGCAGACATAAAGCCTTTAGGAGCATGTCAAATGAACTTCAGCACAGTACAATAACACCTGCTGCAGTGGAAATCATCAGAAGAAAAACAGTGGAAATCTCTCTCATTGAATAATCATTAATCTGCTACATTAAATAATCCCAGCATTGTGCCAAGGTAGTATTGTTCATGATGTTGAGTGAGTATCCTATCCTTAGTCAGCATTATGTGACTTAGTAACTCTTCATCACAATTTTATGGTATAGCTGTGTTTCCAATCAGTCAGTGAAGAAAGCAAGGTAAGAGTTCCCTCCCCCCTTCATGTTCTCAGAACAACATAAAAGTAAAATAGTGACTGAAATCAAGCGTCACAGAAAAATCTAGAGGCAAACTGGTTTCAATTTCATTATTTTCTGGATGTTCTTATTGACTTTATACTTTCTGAAGACTGTATTTTACTTTGCACATTGCACGCTTTATTACTGGGAGCCTGCTTCTTTGGCTGCTGTGTGCATAAAACTAGAACATTACAAAAATGCGCATCATGCTAAGAAATCCAGTGACATGCTTCAAATCAGATACTGAACACATTTCTTCTGCTTCCACTAACCTCAGAATCCATTCCTTGCATTTCATTCTTTTCCATTTGAAACTGCACAAAGTCATCAATAACATGAAACAGTTCAGGAGAGACAGCTTTGAAGTACTTGTGGTAGTCATACTTTACAGCTAATGATGCAAAAATGGTATTATTGACTAGAGCAGATCGTAGGTCAGTAAGAACTCCTGGAGAATGTTGCCGTGGGTCTTCATAAAGGTGCTTGGTTATGAGGTAGTCCAAAATTGCATCTCCCAGGAATTCTAAGCGCTGGTAACAATCTTAAAGCGTTGGAAATAAAAGAACGTACAACAACACAATTAAGTTTAACACCCACATTCTTTCCAGGCCTTTCTGGATAAGAGGTTTGGTACACTGCCATGTAAATTCCACAAACTAACCAATGCTCAGAGAAGACGATCTGTTTTTGAGAACAGGTATCCTTGTGTTCAGATCAGGCTGATCTGAAAACAGTAACAATTAAACCTCAAAAAAATTAATAAAGAAATCAATGTATTAAAAGCAGAGGGAACATACAATCTGAGATTATTTTTTTTTTAATCTCATTTGCCACATATTTAGATTTCTCAAAAAAGCATTGAACAAAGATTCCCATTCAGAATGGGTCTTTTAAACTGGAAACTAAAATTGCCAAGCCTTTGTTGTTTGGAAAATTGACAGGGGATGCTGCAATGGAGGGTTATGGAGGTCTACTTTTAGAATATAAACAAAAGCAAAAAACCCTCCTGAAAGCAAACGGATAGGTGGGTTGAGAAGGAAGGAAGACAAAATTACTACAAACATCACATGAGAGTGAAATGGCTAGTACTAAGTTGCTTTTATAGCAGCTGAACCTAAGATGCTGCCAGATCTCAACTGCTAGTTACTCCTCAAAAGTTACAGGTAACAGCAATTCACAGTCATATTACTTGGTAAACAGAAATGGAATCAAAAGTTTCTGCTACCAACAACATAATTTCATCTAGACACTATGGCTCAAGGCTTCTGTTTGTTCGTGTGTGTATATATATTTATAAAAAGGAATCATCTACCTTCTGTATGTTTTGTGAAACATTTGTAAACAGTAAATATATATGGTAATATTATCTAGAATGAAAAACCAAAGGAGCATTTCAGTGTTTTGTCAGAGCTGTTTCTCAATGTACTAACATTTCAAAATGACTTATTTCTTTAATTACAGCAGAGCTTTCTCACTTCTTGGAAGAAGGAACCAATTCACTATGGTGAAAAATTCAGACGGCTGACTGCACGGGAATTTGCCATTCACTTCAAATAGGGTTGGAATTTTACCATTGTTTGGTTTTAATTGCATATTATCATAGAAAATATTTGAAGTTTTAGAATGAACAAATACTAAATTAATTAGAATAAGCAAAAGTAATTCAGTAAGATTTCAGAAATACAAATTTGTACTGCTATAAAATCTTTTATGAGATTATGTACAGATGCATTATGCAGTTAACCTAAAATTAATATTTAATCTGATTTAGTCAATTGGTTCAAACTTTGACTTTAAATACTTACTCAATAAAATGCCTAGACTTAAATTAAGCCTTCCAATTCACAGCCTCAAATGGAAGTCTCCATATTTTGCTATCCTATGGACTATTCAGCTAATAAAAGTTGTATAGTCTACTTTTAACCTTTCAGAAATACAAAGGGTAATAATCTTGGGATTAAAACATGGGACAAATTTGCTAAATATATTTGCAAAACATGATCGCTACTTCTAGAGGTACACTGCAATTTTCCAGAGTTCTACAAGAACTTATTTCAGCTAAATAAGGATCTAATGTCAGTCATATACAACTACTGATACAGCCTCAGAGATTGAAAAATGTTGCTCTTTCCCAAAACTTGGTTAGGCTTCAGTAAATCTTGTATCTGTATCAAGTCAAAATATGAATAATCATTGAGATACAGCTTCAACAAGTATCCCCCTCTAAGTAAGTGGCAAGATAGTATTTTCTAAGATTTTGTATTCAGAGACTATTGACTTCTTAAAGTAATGTGATATCTAAAAAAAAGACTTCGTATGGGAACAGAACATATACTGCTTCTCTTACATTTAGAATATGGGAAAAACCCGTTTCTTTAAGACAACTTACCAGTAATGGTATTATAATGGTATGAGGCATGAGTAAATGCCTGAAGAAGATAAGCCTTGTTCTTAAAACTGTAGTTTATTTTCTTCTCAAAGTTTTCAAAACCAGAAATAAGGTGATTTAGGGTTTTTTTCAGCATCTGGGTGATCAAACATACACCTCGGTGGAATCTTCAAACAGCCATACTCCAGGTCTTTATACAGAGAAGGCTCCGAGCTAGCTACAGAAGCAGAAACAGAGTTTGGTGCAAGATTTTTCTGCTCACTGTTACAAGTCTCTCTGGTAGCACACAAAGTGCCTTCCCAATCAGTCTTTTTAATTACAGGGAGCACCTTCAGCCCCAACGAACACAGGAAAAGCTGAGCAGCTCTTTCACCACAGCTGGTCAGATAGCAGCCCAAGAGGGCTTCCACACAGTCTGCAATGCTTTTGTCAGCAATACATTGCTCTGTATGCAAGTCATAGGAGATAGACTGTTTTCCCGCATCAACACCACAGTTTTCTTCCGATGGATTCCAGAAGCCCACTACAAAATCATCCTCTTCAACAGCCTTGCTAGGATCCAGATAGCACATTGCATCCCAAGAGCTATAGTCAAAATCATCAAAATCTGATGAAAACTGAACATTACCCAGGGATGACTTTTTGGGTGCTTTCCATTCATAGTTTGAATCAGTGGTTGAAAAGTGTGAGAGAGAAATTTTCTTCACAAAAGCCCCTGATCCCATTAACATATTATCAATGAATTTGATATGCTCCTGATCATACTCCAGAAAGTCATCTTCAAAGTCTGTTTCTTCCTTCGGTAACCTCCACATTAGGTCTTCATTCTCTTCACCAACATTATAATCATCAAGTTTACCATTAGCCAACAAGTTCTCCTTTGTCTATGAAAGAACACAAAAAATATGGTACTGAAGAAGAAAATAAGAAACTTTTATTCCAGAACTGTCAGAAGATTTCAGCAGTGTCTGCTAATCATAAGACTGGTTTTTTAACTAATGTTCCTAATTACGGTGTATGATCAGATGCACAATACAACCTCAATTAACACTAGCACTGTAAAAATAGAATAATTGTCTTGGAATACAAAACCTTTATTACTAACCTGTAATAGTGTTATGTTCTACATATAACACATGCTGCATTTCATAGGAACTTGTGCTTATACTGGAATGTGATGCACACAGAATTAATTTTAAAACCACTAAACATTATATACCTGCATGCCAAAGTAAATAGAAGAAGGAATTTTAAACGAACAAGTTTAGAGAAGTACAAGAAACAGTTTTGGGTGCATCCTCCTCTCTAGCTGCTAAGTAAGGCTATTACTTATTACTATTACTATTTTGAAGATTCTTTCCACAGCAAATACTAAGGGGCTTGCAAGGTTTACTATAGTCACAATCAAAATAATCTGTTTTGGAACCCAATGGAAAATGCATTCAATGAAACAACTGTAAGAACTTCTTTACCCTAATCTTTCAATAATCATCACTTGAAACAGCAAAATACATTTATCTATGCTCTCAAACACAGTTAGCTGCAAATTAATTCAGTCTACTTAGTAAACTAGTAGAAAGCTAGTTTAGTGAATCAAATGTAGGTGATTTTTATATTACAGATCAACAATGAGAGTCTAATACCAGTTAGTTGGCAACAATCTAATGCTGATGTGGGTGACAGTTTTGACTGCATGTGTTGGGGATTCAGTAAGTGATCCTGCTGTTTATTAGACATTAGATATAGGCCAGTTTTTGGTTCTGTACAAATTATTAACTTGTACTGTGGTCCTTAATTTTAACAAATACGAAGTCTCCAGTTTGTCATACAGTTAATATTACTGGGATTTCAATATAGCAGGTCTAAAAATGGAAAAGCACAAAAAACGCCACACCTCTGTAATATAGGTTTTTGTTGTTTCTTTTAAAAATGAATATTAACATATACATTAAATCATGAAGTAGGATAATAACTCAATGTGAAGACAACTAGTATTAATTCTATCCTTTAAACAAGTACATATTTGTTTCAAGTTTTGGTTTTTTTCAGGCTATGCTTATAGCCTTAACTAATTATAAGAAAAGTTAAACTTGTCACCAATTTTCTAATACTTACATACATACCCACAAGAGTAAAGATAATGATGTCTCATGTCTTTTCCCTGCTCATATTGAGCAAATTGGTATGGAGTGATGTAAATTACAAATTGAACACAGATATGCCCAAACTATACAATGCTGTACAATTTGCCATGGCCCCAATCCAGGAAAGCACTTAAACATATTAGCTAAATGCACAAGTAGTCTTCCCAACATCAAAAGGACTATTCACAGGCTCAACCCAGCATTGCTGATGTCAGTGGGAATTCTCCCACTGAATTTGATAGGAGCAAGATCAGATTCAAAGTGCTTTTCTGGATTGGGTCCTGAAAGCCAACACCATTTTGAATCAAGTGAAACAGCCTGTATCTGCCCTCAATCTATGTATGTCACATCCTAGGTCTCAAGTCACTCCATCTTGCAAATCTGTGAACCAGATGCTACCACCGGGGACCTCTCCCTTTGGGCCAAATACATGACTCTAGAGGTGTGGATGGGTGGCAGCTGTAAGGTGCACTACGCAGCGCTTGAAATCATCTAAGGAGCAAACAGACCATGACGTTCCTCATTAGGATGGAGCAGGCTTAGGTAGGTTTAGTAATGAGAGGAGAGGAAAAAAAGTGGCTATAGAAATTCATAGTTTAGACATTTTGCCAAAAGAATTTCTGCTGCTGTAATTACCCATCTCACATAGACACAGCAGAGATTTCTGTAACTTTAATTGATCAGAAAGAGATTTGAAAGAAAAACATTTGATTTGAAATAATTACTTTGGATACTAGGAAGAGTGTAATACTCAAAATAATACCAACTAGAGCTAGTGCAGATTTTTTCTTGTTACACACAACCTGTCATATCTGCCACTGATATAAAAATACATTAAATGAGACATGTCTATATGGACAATTCAAAATGTATTTCAGTGTCTGTTTTCACAAAGATACAACAAATGATACATTTCCTTTTTACTACAGTTTCATTTACAAGCTTCTTCAAATAATTTTAATTAGCAGGACAGCTACATGAACTATCCTAACATTGTCTGCACATCGCTTCTTGTACAAAAAAGAAATAATAAATTCTAAGTAATGAGAATGAACAGTAGGCAAAGGAGCCAGGAAGCAATTGTGATCACTGAATTTTTCATCACTAGTCAGCATTTCAAAAATAAATCAACAATAAACCCCAGAAGAAAGAACCTTTTCTTAAAGAATACCTGACAGATTTTTAATAAGTTATGGCCACTTACAAGCTGAAGATAAATACATGTAAGTGCTTTTTTTTTCCATGTTTTTTGGAAATCAGCTATTTGATCAAATGAACAAAGAAAGATCCTTCCTCTTAATAAAGCCTGATAATACAAAAAAAAAAAATCAACATTTGACTAGGATTTTTAGTAACAACTTGTCATAATGATGTAAGATTTCTAGCCCCAGTCATAGACCATCAGATCATGGATAGAGAATGAAATTTACATCCAAGAAAGAAAAATATCTACTTGGCACAAAACCCCCACTACTTAGTTGCATCACTGTCTGCATTTTGGTCTGAAATTGCGTGGTTTATTCACAAATAAACAGTGACTATGAAAGAGGAAGAGGCCACTGAAAGCTATGGAGAACTGAAAGCTTCTAAAAGCAATGATTAAGCTCCTGTCCCAGATGTGCTATTTTATTTTTTAGAAAGGTATAGCAGTAAGCCTCTTTGAAATGAAGTCTTGGCACAATACAGAACCACAATAATCAGGTTGTTTTATTCTGCAATAAACATTTATTTGCACAGCACATCTACCTAACAGTCCTCTCGTGTGCCCTCTGGTGGTTCTACAATCCAAGTGTGGTGTTCAGAACATACATACGACGAGTTTAGTCAGAAAACAATTTGCATCGTTCTTCATTAAGATCTGTCATTCCAAAGCTTTTGGAGATAGACAGTGAGGGTGCCTAAGCCAGCACTGTATTTTGGATGAGAAGTAGCTCTCAGTCATACACATGGTGCAGCTAACAGCAACCAATATTGAGCAGTTACTCAAGACGGTTCTCATCTTCATTCTGCCTCAGTTTTACGAAAAATAGCAACTCCTTTTCATATATTCTATAAACGTGAACTCATTATTTATTAAAAAGCAGACAGTCTTCTGCCTACACATATTACAGCAAAGTCAGTAATGATAATTCCATTTAAAGTTTCCAAGAGAAATTTCAGAAAAAACTTCTGAGAGCATGCTAACTACAAGCCAAAAAGCTTTTCTTCTCTGCTTGTCTATTAATACACACACTCATTATTGGATGATATTCAGTAAGTTTCCTTACTTTGGGTTCTATTCACGATCAGTTTTTCCTCTCATTTTCCATAAGTTATAGTGAAGTTTTAGAAAGGAAATAGAGAAGCATTTTTTTTGTTGTTGAAAACACAGCAAAATATTTGGGGGTGGGAGGAGGTAGGGGTGAGAGAATACAGACACACGAATAACTATTCCTCA
Source organism: Balearica regulorum gibbericeps (assembly GCF_011004875.1). Taxonomy (NCBI): domain Eukaryota; kingdom Metazoa; phylum Chordata; class Aves; order Gruiformes; family Gruidae; genus Balearica; species Balearica regulorum. The sequence continues at coordinate 16,773,089 of NC_046188.1, read as the reverse complement.
TAGTTAAATAAAGTCTTACCATTTCATCTTTCTCCCACTTATCAGTGTTGCTCTTGTCCTGGTTTACTATGTAACCAGGAGGAAGCCAATTGACCGGGGGATCAAAGATCGATACCACCATACGACTAGGCAGTCCTTTCTTTTTTCCAAGGCGATACAAGTTACAGTTGCTGACCTTGAAGAAAAACATTCTGATAAAACTCTGTGCATAGATTTTATATAAAAATAGGCTAAAATGCAAAAGGAACAAAGAGTTTAACATGTCAAGCCAGATCTTGTACCATTATGCATTTTTCTCTAGTTCTCAAAAGGGAGTTCAGCTTTCTTAATATAGTACAACCAATTCACAGCAAAGGTACAGGTTGGTTTCTATTTTAGCTTTGTTTTTTTTAAGGCCAAGCATATTAGCTGTGACAATTTCAGTTAAAGAAAATCTGATATATTAAATTCTCTTTGCAAAATAAAATTATTGCTACTTTTAAAGTAATAGTAAATATAACCTGTACAAGTGTCATTAATTACCAGTATTAATAATAAACATTCAGACTAGATTTGAAATGAAAAATAATTGCTATTATGGGTAGAGTGACCTAAACTTTGGCAGTAGAAAGTGTTTAAAACAGTTCCGTATAACAAATCTTATTAAGTCATAATCCAGATGTTATTTTGATAGCCTCTAAAATTCTTTTAAATATTTTAAAGAGAAGGGAAAAAAGCACTCACATACACAAACATACTTCCTTTTTCTTTTTAACTATCAACTTCTGATCTTTGTTTCTCATTTTAAATGCACTTCCACGTTTCTTTTTAAAGTCTTGAAATTTGAACTTGGATATTCAATCACCTCCTTTATTTGAAAATTTAGCCCTCCTATTTTCCCAAATTAAACTACTCAGTCATTTAATTCTCAATGATGCATTTTATTAGAGATAGACAATCAAATCTTTAGCATTTAATTCAAGTTATCACATTATGTAGGGAAAAAAACCCAACCAAAACAACCTTTCACATGATTGATAATTACAGAGTTTAAAAACAGCAGCAGCAGCACTGAGGACTCTGCTCACTACTGTTTACATTTACTTTAAAATACTTTCAAAAGTTTTGATGCAACAGTTCTGTAAGATTTTTTTTGTTGTTTCATTTTTAGTGTTCCTACAAGATTATCCTAAAATTTTTCAAGGAAAGTAGCTTATTGAGGGGGAACAAAAAAAAGGAAAAGTGAAATAAAGCCACAATTGAAGGCTCTGTGCTGCTAACTCTCACGCCTTCATTCAGGCTCTCCTGTTAAAGAGTTTATACTCAATACAGCCCTAGTGTTCAGTCCATCAAACATCCTCACTAACCCAGAACTTTTAGTTCTCTTCAGTCCTGTCCTTTCCCAGGCTGGTAACCAGGTGGTTTAGATTTCAGAATGAACCGCAGAAAACAGTTTCAAGCAATCACAGTTATGGCAACATTAATCCTGTAGTCCTGTATTTTATTCCTAATAGGCATACCACCCAACATATAATTGATAAAGCTGTAGAATTAAATTGACCTGCTGCCATTCAATCTTCTAGTAAAAATTTTATATATAAAGCATGTCTTTTACATAATATCATTGCATTGTTACTGCTTACCTTTTTGCTTCTCATATATGACAGCCGTCCCTCGTGAGCATCAGGGTAAGTGCAAAACAAGTATGTTGTGATGGCATGCTTTAAAAATGAATCACCAAGCATTTCTAGTCGCTCCAGATTAAATCCATCACTAGCATTTGAAAGAGTCAAAGCTTGAAGAATAAGACCAGGATTAGGACCGAGAGTTTTTGAGGAGTACCCACTGGAAGGGTTCTTTTCAGAATCTGCTCTGTCTTTTGAAAGATTAATAGCTTTTGAAGTACTGGTCGTCACTGCCATTTTGGGGCATCCATCTGAGGTAGATCTGTTAGCATTTCCATCAAGGTATTTATTACTCAGTAGAGTACATTCATTGCTGGGCTTGGGCTGGTTCTCACTGCTGTATAAACTCTGAATGGGATATGAGGTAGTTGGTTGTACAGGTATTTCCTGCCTGCAGTAATTCAGCTGATTTCCTTGGCAAAAGTCTCTGTTAACTAAATCACAATTGCCATTGGCAAGATTTTTATTATAAGAAACACCGTTAATTGCTGCAAGTTCTGCCGAGACATCAATTTGGAGTTTACTGGGTGACTCATTGAACAACGTTCTGTAACTCACAGACATTTGGTCATGGTTTTCTGCAGAATAGGTTCTATTAGCACCTTGATGTGCAGCATTTTCAGGGACTACAATTGTGCTGTGCTTACAGTAATTTTCATTCTCTACTAAAGAGGAGTTAGAAATAGAGATGAAGGATTTGCTGTCAATAGACTTTTTCCATCCGAAGTCCAAGTTAGGATATCTGTAAGATACATGCTGATTTTGTTAAGAAAATATTATCATGAGACAAGAAAACTATATGCACATACATGTTTAAAAACAAGCCACATTCTGAAAAGAACAGTGACTACAGCATCTAACATCACAATTCACAATCAAGTCTTTTTAAACTATGTTTCACTGAAAACTGACGCGAGTTAAACAAAGAGTATCAGTTCATATGGAAAAATACTGTCGTGGTTTAGCAAATACGTATTGAAAAAATACATGCCTGAAATCTGCAGGAAGTGATTTAACACCTACACCAGCATCAGTGGCCGTTTGAGCTCTTAGTTCTTCTGCTGTCAAAAGGCAGTGCAGGCGATAAAGTATGCTGGGGAGGCAAACCGCTTTTCTCCACAATGACGCTGGAATAGGATGTATAGCACAGAGCTCTGGAACCAGTATCTGGGGAGAGGATGGGAGGAGAAAATTTTAACTGTAAAGGTAGTTGTCAAATCACTGTTAAGAGAGAGGCAACTTGAATTAGATACTTCTGTTTTACCTGCTTATTCTGCAAACTCTCCCACTTTGCTTTCCTCTTCTCAGCACTGCTTAGTGGAAGTGCTTTCCCCTTCTGATTCAAATGGCGAGGAGTCAAAAGATTAAGTCTAAAAACCATGTGAAAATACTTTAATGTAAGTACATTACTAATGAATAGAACTTACTAGCCTAAACTTTCTGAAGTGATGGCTTATTCTTAATATTCAACGTTAACACACGGTGAAGTGACAGCACTGCTACCTCTGGAAAAAAAATGGACTCAAGTTATAGTTCTTATAAGTTAAGTACTCCTCAAGAAAAAAAATCAGTAATTATTCTGGAAGCAAATCCTCAGATTTATCCCACAATTTGAAAACAAAACAAAAGGCACTTTACTGTCAAACTACAAACATCAGACACAAATATGACTGTTGTTACCTTGAAGATGTGTGGTCCACATCCAGCAGTGGCTGGTTGAGATTGGTCAGGTCAAGATTATACTTTGTTTTATAATATTCAGCAAAAGTTTCATATTCAGGGGAAGGGAATTTACTGAGTGGAGTAAGATCAGTGTATACATCAGCTACATAGAATCGATGAGGCTGATCAAAATTTCGATACCTAAAAGAAGAAAAAAAATTTGGCATATGTTGTAGCCTTAAGGTAAAGCTTATGCTTAGTTCCTCATGTTCTAATATGGTCAGGTGATAAACTGTTAAATAGCTCACTTGAGGTTTTTGGTTGGTGGGGTTTTTTTGTTGTAGAAACCATTTGTTTAGCTAACTCAAATACTAAATGAGAAGTGTACTAGAAGATAAAGAAGGAAGGAAGGCAATTTATAATCTACAGAATTCCCTCCACTGAAACGTTTAAATTAAATGCAGGATTTATGTCTTCAATATCTAATACAAAATCAAGCTCCTGGTAAGAATCTCCAAGAATAATGCTGCAAATGATAATTGCTTAATTCCAAACACCTACCGAACTTTGTAATTTGGCTTTTTAGTGTCTAGTCTCCTATGTGCTACAACCAGTAGAAATGGAGTTCTACTGCATACAAAGACTGTACTACCTCACATCTAAACTGGCATTTTAACCAAGTTATCCTCCAAATAACGTTGAAATACAAATACCCCAAATACTTAGCAAGGTAAATTCACAAGTCTTCCAAGGACAATGTAGTTCTTGTAATATAGGCAGAATGTTAGAAAAATAAAGCCAGAATGCTTGCAACAACTTTATTGTGGCTACTGATGCTCATTGGATACTATGGTGATAAACATGCACAGGAACATAATAATAACAACAGTAATATAATGGAATCAACATTCAATATTTATATCTGCATATTAGCTTATTTTGTGCTTTGATCTGCTGCATATGTCACTTTAAGCTTCTATTCAAATATCTAAATAAAATCAACACATTATTAATGAGTCTTTTTAGCTTTCCTCCAAAGAGAAAAATAAAAAAAAGCATATTGCCAGGCTGTTCGAAATTTTCATTGAAGAATATGTTGGTTAAAGGAGCTTTCAGGAAATCCTTTATTCTTATCTTATTCACAATCATGCGTATTCTGAAGAATTCAATCAAAACTGTACCAATACACAGTCATTGTGTTATGCTTCCCCTCCCTGAAGAGCTTACAACCAAGTAGGATAGAGAAGGCCAAGCATGTATTTCCACCATTTTTATGTTGACTGAAAACAGAAGTACTTGAAATTCTGAGATACCCTAATGTATGAAACAAGGTGAAAAAGTTTTGGCTTTTCCCATGCCTGAACATTACCAGATGGCAACTAGCAATTCTCGTAGAGATGTACTCAGCCCCCTATGCCAGCCCTACCCCCAAATAAAAAAAATAAAGAGGGAAGGGGGGAAAATAATAGTAGTTTAGGCACTGGGGCCAGATCTTCTGGCATATGAAATACCATAGCTTCATTGAAGTCCAGCAACTGTGCTAATTTGCATCACTTGTGTGCTACTTCCATGCCATTAACTCTGATCACATGAAGTAATGGTTATACACAGTGATGGTTTGTCACCACTTTTTTTACACTAGCATTTTTACCACAGTAGTCACCAGCACAGGTAGGAAGACATTTAAAGAAAAAGAAAAAAGTTTATCACAGATGAAGCCAAAACAAAGTACTAATATTTATCTTCCACATATATTCTGCAACTACCGTTGTTCACAATATACTAGGTACAAGCACAAGCCAGTCAGCCCATTTTCTTTTTTCATCTCATGTCAAACATGACATAGGGAATAATTAAATCTCCACAAAACCTACCAATTCTGGAGAACCTTTGCATATGCAGTATATAAAATGATGTAAATTTCTCCTCTAAATAACAGATTCTTTTAACTGGTCTTTTTCACCTGATTATCTTGCCATCTACCAATAGCATCCCTTCCTTTAGCAGGCCTTTGGTGTGACTAAGCAGTAACCAGAGAAGAGGACTCCCATTTAATATTCCAAATTAAATTTGGCTTCAATAGGCCAGTTCTTGATGAAGTTGCAATGTTTTATCAGAATATGACATTAAGTTTTGTGGTGAACTCTACTATTCCTAATAAAAAGGTAATGAGTCTTGGGAGGTCTAAACACTTAAATTCTACTTTTAACTACTGACTACAAAAATTTTTAAATTATTCGAGCCACCACCAGATATCTTCAGATTAATAGCATATATTTCTTACAAGCAATTCTGTTGCAGATACTAAGATCCCCTTATTACAAGCGTTTGTACAAATACAATAGGTATATACCTAAAGTATGTATACACTACTCACCGTGGAATGATAACCGCATCCTGGTAATCTTCTAACTTGAAAATAAAAGGCATTTCTTTTGTGTATTGTGTACTGGGAATGCCTGTACGCGCCTCAGATTTCTCAATGTCTTCCATAAACTTAAAGTCAATGTCCAAAGTGCTGGAGTCATCAACTTAAAAAGGAAAACGCGTAACTCAGTTATTCAAGGGAGAGTTTTCCAGGCTGAATTTTTCTGGGAAGTTGTAAATTACAGATTTTTTTTTCTTATTCTATACACATATTTAATGATTTCCAAAAAATTTCAAAGGAGACATAAATATGATTTTAGATCCTTATGGAATCAACTGAAACCTACAATAAATCAACTCACATCACCACGTTAAAAGTAATTTGGAATTGTGAAGTAATAAAAACATGAGTGACAAATTTTCATACTACCATATATGGTATTATTTCTACAGATAACACCTGAAATTTAACATAAACATTAACAAACATATTGCTAAAGGAATTCAAAGTGAATATTTAAAAAACAAGAGCTCTGTTCTTACCAACATTAAGAGGTAGAACACAATAGGCTGAATCAGCTTCTGTAGGTTTGAACTCTAGTGCAGGTTTCTCAAGACGAAGAATATGTGAAAAAATGTACTGGTGGAGTCGCGTTATCAGCTCAAGCATTTGCAGAGACAGAGTAAAACCAGATTTCTTAAGCTCAATAGATATTGTAACCTCTCCAGAGCGAGTATACACAGGAAAGTGAGGAATCTAAATAAGAAAAAAACCAAAAGAAATCAAAGAGAAAATCCAGAGTAGGATTCTTCTACAGAGGACCGGTTCTTCAGTTCACATGCAGAGGTAGTGCTTGCCTGACCCCACAGCAAACTGCATCACAATTTTGATCTTTGATGACCTTCAATTATATATGAGATTTTGGAAGACAAAGAATGACTGATTTTTTATTTTTTTTTTAATAGTTATGCTTGTGTTTTACAGCTCTTTATATAAGATCAAGCACCAAATGGAAGTCTTTTCCATTATGGAGGAAGAAATGTGAAAACAAGCAATATTCCTGAAAAGTTTTCCTTCTCTGGGCAATAGAAATGTAATTTGAAAAAAATCTCTCAGCTGAGTCTCATCCACAGAAAATGTCTATTAAAAATTTTCCTAAGCAAGAGGTGCCAATTTCAATTAACATGGCCTACTTTTTCTGCTGCTGCAGATGAGGAATGCTGAGAGGACTTGTTACTATAGCTTTCGTATAGCTAAGGTAGCGCTGCAAGGCCAGCTCTGTAGCTGATATACCACTCTATCACATCTCATACAAAAAAGGAGGAACATTTTAAATCTGCTGCTGCAAAATAATAAAAATAAAGTTGCAAAACAACAGTTTGTCAGAAATAGAACAGATTGTTCCATCACTAAAGACAGAAAATGGAGTGGTGACTGGACTGAACGGGTATTATTGCTTATTTTCTGGAAGTTACTTGATACAAGCAGCACCTTACGGTCATTTCCAACTTTTCAGTCTCGGGGTGGGGAATAAGTGGAAAATGACAGGTTGTAAGGCATGTGGAGTAAGGAAAGGAGGTAGATTCATTACCTGAGGTATAGGTTTGGCTGTCAATATGCCAAAACATCGTTGTTGTATCCTCAGGAGGATATAGCTTTCGCCTCCTGAAGTTGAGCTCATCAGGTAGAGGATGTCGTTAACACCATTCCGATTACATACAAGTAACAGGGCTGATCAGGTTTGGGATAACTATCCCTCAAACATTCTGGAATCTAGAAATAAAAAAAAATTTTAAAAAAGAAAGAAAGAAAGCAAGCATTAACATGATAAAAATCAGCACAATTCACCTAAAGATTATTCTTTGAACAAGCCTTCACATATTTATTTGGAAAGGTATTGCTAAAAAAGAGGAATAAAAATATTAATCTGGAACTAAGTAATTTTTTTTCTTTCTTAAGACCGTTTGGTCAGCAGCCTGGCCTGGCAGCCACGAGAACTGTCCAAATACTTGCATCAAGGGAGCACGATGCTCCCAGATCTTCCTGTTTGTCAACAGGCAACTTCAATTGCATTCCTAAACTTTCTCCACATCCATCCTGTGTTAGAAATTCAAGTCTAACTGCAGGGCACAGGCAGCACTTCACCATAAATACCAATGAAGTCTTGATGCCAATTTCCATAATTAGCCAGTAACTCTGGAGCACACTTTATATCCAAGGCCTTTGGACCTTAGCAGTAGGAGAAAGAAAAAATAAGAAAAACGTTGCATGCACAGAAAAAACCTACCTCCCAGTAATTCAATTTTCATATAAGTTTGGCAGAACCTACAGCTTCATTAACATGATTCTTTCCCCAGTAGAACTGTTTGAAGCTATCAAAAATGGTTTTTTTTTATACACCTGAGACAAACACACAAAATTTGATACACTGCCCCTTTGCCCAGGCACTGCACTGTAGAAGTTTTCTAATAACAATTCTAGCTTGCAGACATGAATACTCACAACAGCCACAAGCATTTTTAACTTTGCTGCTCATATTTGTCATAGACCTTAAGAGACCATTTTTAACTCTGCTGCTCATATTTATCATAGACTTAAGAAACCATGCTTCATATTCAGTAGGAGTTCATTACTTTGCAGGTCTCAAAAATGATCGTCCTGTTTATCTGAATCTAAACTGCAATACATGTAGTCCTAAATTTTAAAATTATACTGTAGCAAAACTATGGCCTTGGCTTAATGGAAAATTACTCATAAATTTAATAACTATATTAAGCCCAAGAGGACCTTGTAGACCTTCAACGTTTGCCAAAGCTTCTTTTCCAGATGTGAAAAGTTAGGACAAAAGTAAGAAAAGTATTCTGTAGTGAAAAAAATAATCGAGAAAGAATGATGCATCACTTGACGAATCAACGCCTCTGAATGAGAGATACCATAATCGTGCATTTTATGAGCCACCCCTATTCCAAAAATCACTAGTGATGTAAGAGGACTGAGAAAGGCACTTGTTACAAGAAGCACCAAGAAACACTGTGCAAAGATTCAAACTGTTAGTGAAATCTTGCAAGAAAAAGGTGTTCTCATGTGTTGTCCCCTCTGTAATATACTTTGTGATGCCACAGTATCCTTTCCTAAGCCTTCCTCATAACGGATTATTTAAATTACTAATAAAATTGTGGCACGTGGAAGATGCCAAGAATGGAATTACTTAAGGGCTTTCACCATAATTGAGGCTGCACATGAACATACAACACAGCATCGTACACTGTGAGCGTACATGCTGACATTCCTACACATGACCAAAGGCTGTAGGTTTCTTCGTGAAATGCAAAGATTATCAGAAGCTACTATGCAATCTATTCTGAACAAATTACCTGTCCTGTTCAAAGGACCTTAGACAGAGCTTGTAACAATTGCAGGGGAAGGAAGGTAGGTTCCGGAGCAGTTGTAAAATACTTTGACAAACTTTCAAATACTTCAAAAGTAAGAGAAAATGGGGAAAAGGACATTCCCCCATAAATACTGTCTAAGAAGTCCAATTCTACAACCTGATGTGGCTGAAACCTGTTGTAACAGATCTATGGATAAGTTACTTAATGCAGAGGTATAGTAAGTATCTTATGTTACCCCTTTAGTGTATTAAATATAATATTTAGAACTATTTTAAAAGTAAAAAATATTACAGGTATGCTTGTTTGATATTCTAAAATTTAAACAAAAAATTCTGTGTTTAGCACCTAGCAGGTAACTTTGACCCCCGGACATCTCCTTCAAACTTCAATTATTTGTCTAGAAAGCCAGTAATTCTTCCTTTGCTCTAGTACATTTACAAAAGAACTTTTTCAAAACTACATTCAAAACTACAAAAGTTTTTACAGATTATTAATGCAGGACAATTTTTCCTCCCAGTTATTTCTATACCGGGCAAATACAGTCAACAAGCTTTATAAAAAGGGCACATTCTTTGAACTACAGGCAGGCTTCCAGAGCATATGGTGCCATAAACTCTGTTCAGTTAGTAACGCAACTTTCTAGATTGTTAAAACTCTGTATTTCCACTATAAATGCAAGACTTGTTGTAAAAGATTCTTATCAGATAAGAATAAGAGTGACAATTTTGTCGTCTTATCAGTACATAAAGCATTTGACTGGAGATGTGGACAGCAGCGAGTGATACTAACAGCTTTAGGATAGCACTGTCTTCGTTTTGTAGAGCCTGGCCTTCCTGGAACACTGGTTTCCTCTTCGTCATGTAAATCAAGCTCCTCCTCATATTTAACCGTTTCTTTACCAACTGGCATCAAATGATCATCCAGTTCACCTGAATATTATGCGAATAGAAAGAAATAGCATCATGAACATAAAGTCTTGGTTTCTTCGGACACTACAAAGTAGATGTGAGTGCTCACGAAAACATCTCACCTAAATTTTCAAAATACACTTAGTACTGCAAAGCTCCAAAAATGTAACTTAGGGGAAAGAGTGATAAAGGTTTGCTTTTTAGCAAAAATACTTATTTTATAGTAAAAATCCCTGAAATTTTAATTAAAATATATAATGAAAATATCAAAGAAAAATAAAACTCTTTTTGCCCATGAAAAACAAACAGTCACTGAAATAATCATTTAAAAATCACTTACATGGAGTTATGCCAAGAAAGAGAGAACAGTTATATTTCTGTATCATTCTAAAAAGGGAATTACTACTGTTGAATATGCACTCTCAACACTGAGTTGAGCCATCATGGTGTTATTCTTGGATACATTTATTGGTATGAATTCAGTGATCAAAAGGTTTAACTCAGAAAAAATACAAACCCTAGACCTACAATTATTTTTTGCTTAAAAGATACATAAATACTTCTGTACTTCATCAAAGCACCCATAACATGGAATTCTCCTTAAAACATTCCACCCTAAAGAACATGCTCCATTATGCTTACTAGAGATGAGAACTGAAATAATCCTGCAATGCCCTCCTTCTAGTAGAGAATACAATAAATTTAGGGCTGTGTATATTTTAATTTGCTACAATTCACTTTAAAAAACAATCTATTTTTTGACTGCAGGATTATAGGTCCCTGACCTATAATCAAAATCTTCTAGAGAACAAGATTCTTTTCCCCCTTTATATAAAGTATATTCAATGTCAAAATCTGCATGTCTTATATTAACATTGTATTTGCTGGTTAAGACAAGATACATTAAATAACAAGATTCCTCTGCAAAATTTAAGTTTAGCTTACAAGGTGTAAGCTACATTAGTAAGTGCATGATCACATCACAAAAGGCAAGAGAAAGGAAGCTAGAGCAGATGGCTATAGCAGAAATGCAGGTATATGTGTAACATATGTACCACGTTCAATTTCTCAATTATAAAATATTCTTTACCAAAGAGGTGTTGCTTTTCCAGTTCTTACCAATTTTGTGCAGTTTTTCACAGCAAATAAGAGCTACAACTCTTTCAGCCAGTCTTGCACAACTCATTGGAGGACCCTATAAACATTTAAATATTTCTTTAAAACCTTCGTTGATTAGGACATTATTTTTATTAATATGTTACAAACTATTAGTTTAACACAAACATATTAGGTAAGCAAAGCTTTGTAAAAAAAACTACACTGATGACAGCTTTGAGAAGATATTCAGGTTTATGTTGTTTTTCCACAGAAGCCAAAATTACAAGTTTTTGAACTCAACATACTAGTGATCAAAACCAGTAAAGGATGTTTTCTTACAATTGATACATAAATGTGTGAAAAAACAAGGCACTGGGAAGAATATCTAAATATTTTTGCATTTGGAACAAACAGTAACTGCTGGAAAACAAATTATAACAGATACAAGCAGAGACCTAAACACAGTAACAGAGCACAACACAGGAAAAAAGATCATGTGATTTTCATTAACAACAATAAAACTGATTCTAGAAACAGCACTGACATCTATACCAACATATTCACTTATTTCCATACTTTTCCTTCCCCAAATACCTACAACAATTGAAGCTCGAAGAGGTGAGTTGATTGGCAGGTAGAGAGTAGAGTAAAACGTATGATCAGGTAGTTCTCGGGTTTTACACTTGGGAGCTAGGTGTGTAAATGGATCACTTGGTAATCTAGCGCAGTACCTAAGTTGACAAAACATTTTACAAATCATCAAAACCTGCAAATTGAAACCTAAACACATTTCATTGGAATCTTGCCTTACTGGTGTAAACACTACAGAAGATTTCAGGCCATACTGAGCACTGCAAGGGTGCATTGCTGACTCACATTCAACCAACTGCAGAGAAGACGACCTCCAAGTCTTTTACTACAAAGCTGGTCTCCAGCAAGGTGATTCCAAGGTTGTAATGATGCACAAGACTATTCCATCTCATGTACCCGAGTTTGCCTTTGTCTTTGTTTCATCTCCAGAGCTTACTGTTGTCCTATTCCTCCTATTTGTCATGGCTCCCACCTAAATGGTGGCCTTACCTCCACTGCACTCACTTCCCCCTCTCCCAACCTGGTGTCACACGCAAACGTATGGATCTTAAACTGTATTGGACTTCCTAATGGCCCACAAGTAATGCCACATATAACCAGCTGCCAGCTAGCCTTTGAACCATCTACCATTACATTCTTTGAATCTGACTGCTTTGCCAGGTTTTATTTACTAGGCAGTCCACCAAAATGGTCTGCATCTCAAAAATTTGGCTACTAAGGTACTACAGCAATTGCACTGAAAGCTTAAGTAAACGACATTCACTGCTTTTCATAAAATCAATCACTTCCTCATACAGGAGACAGCAAGGTTGGTCAGGCAAAACCTGCCCTCAATAAAACTGTTGGCTGCTGCCAACCTCCTTTTTCTTTAGATGCCTGGAAACAGCTTCCATGAGGACTCAGTCCATTATATCCCATATGACTAAGATAAAATTGACCAGTCTATAGCTCCTTGGATCTTCTTCCTTGTCTTTTTTGAAGTATCATAACATTTACCTTTTCCTGTCACTAAGGACCTCCTCCAAGTGCCATGGCCTTACAAAGATACTTGGCTAGTTCCCTTGGAAGCAAACCATCCTGTCTTGTGGACTTGTATTATGTTCAGCTTACATGACAACAGATTGCTATTACAAATGTGAATATTAAAACTGTAGTAAAAATCTTCCAGTTCTAACAAGCCGCTTTTTTTCCCTCAACAACCTAGCTTTAAAAAAAAAAAAAAACTTACTACCCATTTTGAAACCGAATGTTTTCAGGGCAGCTTTTAATAAATTTAGTGGTATCAATTCCTGTTTAATTATCAGAGCGAGAACCCCTGTAGAATAAAGAGACAAAAGCAAATCATCCCTTCAAATCGCTGTGACCACCTTCTTTAGTAAAGAATCCTGTCAAGATTCCTTAGAGGAAATGTGTACAATGCCCCAGCCTATGCTTCCATGTTGCAAAACAGACTAAGAAGCTTTTTATTGAAAGACAAGTAGTAAAAAACGAATATGCCTCTTACCTATTTATGTGTCCAATAGCAGTGTTAATAGTAACTCTTGGGCTGTTCTCATCTGGCCTCAACACATAGGGTGGAAATACATCATCATCATCAACAACAGGTTCAGTTTCGGTTTCATTGGTATCAACAGATTTTGAGCATTTGTTTCTGAGGATCTTAACATTTCAAGAAAAGAATGTGATGAGAGATTTTTCCCTTAAAAAAGTACTATGATAAATTTAACAAAACCAGGCACATTCCTTTGACGTCATACCTTCTCAATTGCTTTATACGTCTTAAGATCTTCTTCAAAACTTTTGATTTTGTCTGTATCTGCTAACATGATGTAATTGGAAATTGGTGCTCTAGCTCTTCCTTTTGACTGCACATAGGAACGGTATTCTGTGGGCAAATCAAAACGTACCACCAAGTTGCATTTTGGTATGTCAACACCCTCTTCTACAATACTAGTAGCAATAAGTAGGTTGGTCTCATGTGCTCGAAATTTTCTAAGAACCTGCAAAAGTAATGAAGACAAATTTGAGAGATTAGTCTGAGACCTGTTTCCATCATCAGGTTCATCAAAAGTCAATAAAAACAAGGACAGTGGATCAGATATTCCAAAACTTGTCTAAATATGCAGTTCTAAAAAACTATTACAAAAAAATCTTTTCAGAAACACAACAAGACTATTTATCAGAACAGGCAGATTTCTAGGAATCAAATGTGGTATGTGGAATGACGTGAGTCCAAGAAGCTACTACAGCCACTAGCAATGGAGAGGAACCCACCTATTTATTTACAATTTTTCATCTCTAGTATATTTAAAAAAAAAAGATGCTGCTTTCAGGACAGCATCTTTTCCAACCATTTCTGAGATGAAAATATCCTCAAGGAGTGGGGGACGCACATTCCAGAGCTGGTACTTCTGATATCTACACTATTTACTAAACAATACTAAGGAAAGGTCTGAGGGGTGGGAAGGTCAGAAACACAATCCAGCTGGGGGTGAGGGATAAAAACATTTGCTTTCAAGATACCTTACATGCTTTAAGTGAGGTCAAAATCCTGAGGTTTTATATTTACATCATTTAATGATTTACCAAATTCACTTTTAGCAAAGATAAATATTAAAACCAGCTTAACTATACAAGATGTCAGGAACTCTGATTTTCTTTACAGTATGACTGTACTACTACTACTAACCCAATGCAGAAAAATTAGATGGTTGATGATCTGACTAGACACAAACATGATTTTACATGAAGTTTTAATTTCTGTTTATATAACGTGACATAGCAATATCTCTAAACGTGCTGTGTTTTTTTAATGAAGAACATCTGTATCTCCAATAAGTACATATTTTTGTTGAACCAAGGGTATTCCCTGAACTTCCAATGACTGTGCCCCAGCCTGACTGGTCTTTTGTTTTGTTTTTAAAGAAACACACACACAAAACCAAACAAAAGGTTCTGAAGGCACTGTTAGTTTCAATTATTTTTCTTGAATTTACCTCTTCCTGTTTTCTGAATTCTACTTCCATCTGCTTGTTACGAGGCTGGTTCTTGCCAATGCCATGTCCAGTTATAAAATTGCTACTGATGTAAGCCAGTTCTGGATCTTGCTTGCCAGCTTCTTTTATCAACCTAAAAACATTACATGTATTTTTAGAAGTCACACAACCCAGAAAATGGAAGACAATATTTTGTTTGCAAGACCTACATTAAAAGAAAACATAGAAGCATGACAATTAAGCCATGCTAACACATACACTGACTAAACCCGCTAGTTCTAGTGAAAACTTCTGTAAGGATAACAAAAGATAGACTGCATACATACACAGCATGAGTGTGCATGCATCACATTTCAGACTTATCATGGTAAACCCAGATATTTTTAAACCAATCCATTACTCTAAGGCTCCCTGTTGTTAAGGCAGTCTACTTGCAACTGCTTTAGTTAATGTCATTTCCTGTACATGATGACTGATTTTAGCAGAAAGACCTGTACCCGCTCCCTAAATGAAGTATGTTTCCTCAATAAAAGGTGTTAATATTTAGGTTAAAACATAGATTGTTATTCTCCTTAATATAAGAATACATATTCTGCTCAGATATACTAATGACAAAATGTTGACCTGTTTTCCTAAAGAGTGATGCTCAGCCTACTCGGCAAGACGTTTACTACTTTTGAAGTTAACCCAGATGTAACTAGAACTGGAGGATTTAATCCAATTCTTTTAAAGTAGCACTGAACAGGGAGGTGAAGATCATCTCTGCTCTCAGTTTATTCCCCTATGTCCTCCTTCAGGTTACAGAAGCAGAAAAGGTTTGCTTCTGCAGTGTTTGGATTTCACAGACAAGGTAGAAGATGTCTCATATAATGCACTGAATCTAGAATGAGGCATTTACGGATTTAAAAGCATAATTACATTGTGCAAAGTAATTATGCTGTAGCATCCTTAGTTGATCTGTGTTCAGCATGGACAGAACCTGGGATTATCTCAGTCCTAACAGGTTTTTGAGCAGCAGAGCCAGCAAGAGTCAGGAGACCATCATATACAAAAAATTACATCCCTTGCATGTCTCACTATAGCTATCCCAGTAGCACTTTGCTCATAGCACATCACCAGGTGCTTCTCATATCCTCTGTATACCTCCAGGTGCTTCTCATATCCTCTGTATACCTCCAACAGTAATTCACACCTTTCCCAATCACAGCTCTAGCAGTTCTACCTCATGGAGAAGAGGACAACCCTACGACCTGTCCTGCAAGCTGGTGCCAAACCAGATGGAAAATGGCAAAGTTCTCCCTGCCCTTTCTACCCTTGGAAAACTACTGAAGTCTCTCCCCTTTACCTGGTCGCTGTTTCAAACACAGATTTATGGGCACATAAAAGACCTTGAAGACTTCCTTCCTTTGCAATCTGTTAAAGTTGGAATGGACAGGGATTATAGGCAAGAGAATGGAGGAGTGGCAAAAAGCTTGGTACCTTTACAGAAACAAGACTAGACAGATCCTCCTCTACTGAGAATGCATGTGATTTGTTACTATAATGCTAAGCAGATTCAAATGTCTGTATGCAATCTAAGCTTGAGATAGACTAAAAATGTTTGAAATGCTTACTAGGTACTCTTACTGAAGCTATATGACTTGACAGAAATGCCATGTGGAAAAAGAAATATATAAAAAAATAGGGTTTTTGTCCAGTTATTAACCCACACTTTCTTAGTATGTCTATCTCATTTCTTATACAATTGGACAATTAAAACCATCTGAATAAACATTTCACTGTGCACATCTTTGGCAAGTTCTCAAGAAACATTCAAGACTTCAACCTTGTGGTTAAAGAAGCATTACTAGTGGAAGGTAATGTGCTGTTTTTCAAATAGATACAAAAACTTCTGCTTTTAGACCCCTCTCTAAGGGAGTTGAGAGTTGAAAATGGAAGGAAATTGAGCTTTAGAAAATGTTTTCTCTTCTGAAAAGGAGCGTATAGGCACCAGAACTCAACTGTATACACCAAATAAAACAGTAAGTGAGCCACTTCATCAGTTGTGTGTAATAATCAAAGAATAAGTTGAGGGTTTTTTCTAATTTGTAGTATTTACAATACCTGCAGTGGCTGTTGCTAAAGATCTCTTAAGGATATTAGCTCTAATTACTGCTTCAGAGAAAATTTCTACCCATTTCTCCCAGAAAGTACATCCCACGCCACGCATTTTGCTCTTCCTCAGACATCATGGACTTCATAAAATGGGATTCTAGTCTCTAAATACTACCATAATACATTTTTTTAAAAGAAATTATACTTCTGCTTTAGCTTAGTTCTGTGTAACAATCTATAGTGGATTACTGGAAGAAGAAGTGGTTTTGACATACTAATTCAAACACTCATTACCTCCTCATTCAGGACACAGTCTTCCCACCTGTGTATACAGCATAGGCATAGCTCCAGGCAGTAGAGGCCCTTGAACTAAACCCACTCAACTGAAGTGAGCCTACAGTGAGGTTCTCCACTAAAGGCTTTCTGTCTTAATTCCAACTGCACAGGTCTGCTGATCATCCAGGTATTTTGAAACCAAGTGTGTTATATGAGGTAAAGGAGCATTTTGAGTCTCCTAGCTAGCTTTGAGAAGTGGATAAAATGTTACATATAGTTTTAATTTTTGCTGCCAGTAACCTATAGCAAAGATGTCTAAAGCTTAAAGATGGCTGAACTTGTTTACCTATTCGATCTAGACATCATATTCTGTCAGGTTCAACAGCAGTTAGGATACAGTGTAGTGCATAAATCACAGTCTATAAGAATGCACAGTGGAAAAAGAGGATCATTTAAATCACATCCATAACTTAACAGAGAAGAAAAGAAATTTAACAATTCTGGTCACTGCCTGTAGGGTAATGAAATACTTTTTTCAGCTCAGCAAAAATTTATCAGAATCTGTTAACGTTATTTCTTCAGGAGTTATTAACAGAACATGTCTATTTCACTGAATGGCTTAGTTTGCCTCCTATTGCAAATTTATGTAAACATATTCAAAAATGCAGAAGAGGCAAGGAAAAAAAGATGCTCACTAAAAACACAGACAAGTCCGTGGAACAAAGAATATATTATGCACTCAAACCGTTGACTCAGGCAAAAAGGTAACAGAAGGGTCAAATTCAGAGGTATCCAGAATGCAATAAACAAATTGCACGGGACATTTAGCACACTATCAAAAAAACTACCAAAAAACCAAAATCAAGATAGGTAAATAAATCAGATGTCATTTTTGGTTTGTGGCAAATAGCACTTAACAATTAAGTGTTATGTATAACCAACATGGATCACATTCAGGAATAAGAACTGATAAGGAACTAGAGTGTTGCAAAGTATATCTTGGCAAATATTCCAGGGTTCATATTTTTCTTGGTGGAGACTGTAAGAAAGTGCTTAGTATTTGACTGAACAGGCGTTTTATAAACATCAACCATTAAAGTAGTACTGGTAAATCTTAAGAGCTATTTGTGCCAGGGCACATTTGATTTTCTGTAGACTTGGATCATACAAGAACATGATTTAGTAAGGTAATGGTAACATTTCCAGAAGTATTGCGCTCAATAGGTTAGAAAAGTTTCCAGCATAGATTGCAAATATAAATTTAAAGACTGATTAAGACAAATCAGTATATGGCTATTTTACAGGTTAAGTACGGTATTTCACATTCTGCATTGTAAAGGAATCAAACTACAACCTCAGGTCCAAAACAAGCCCTTGAGTACAATTTTCAAAGACACATGCTCTTCCCATCCACCTCATATACACACAGACTGAATTATGTTGGGTTTTTTTTGTTATTCTTTATGCAGATCCAGCATGATCTCCTAAACCAACTTTAAAATAGAGTTCTGAAAATACACGACAATCCCCTACATATACAAGATATTAACATCCATGTGCTGGCAGCTGAGTCTGCCTTTTTTCTTTTTTTGAATGATTTTTTTTAAAGAAAGACTTTTACCTATTTAGAACAACTGCAGTGTATCTTCTTTCCACAAAAATAATTCCACATAAAATATTAGTAAAGGGAGATGGGAAATTAGTCTCTGGCTTCTCTTTCTCCTCAATTTCTTCATCCTCCTCATCATCTTCAGAATCACTCCAAGATACGTAATTATCCTGATTCCTATTGTTATACCATTCAACACTTTCAAACTGCTGCCGTTCATATGGTTTATATTTGCGCAAGATTTCAAGCAGCTTTATTACTTTTGGGGTTACAAATTTCAGGTCAAGTGAGGCAGGCGAGAAGTGCTCTTCACAGAGTGCATGTATTTTCCTTAGGAAAGTGTCTGTAAACAATAAAAATTTCCTGTGCAGCTCCTCTTGTTCGTGTTTGATATACTTCTGCAGCTCTCTCACCATCATCCCAGCTACCTTATCTGCACACCAGGGTCCCAGAACAACCAACACAGCTCGACAGTCTGACAATATCTACAACAAATGAATTCAAATATCAGTTCAAAGAGTACATTCATGAACTATTCATTTAAGACTGGGATCTTGTTTCTCATATACCACAATCTTGGTCAGGATTATGACAATTTTCTTTTATAAAAATATATATAAGTCTGGTTTTGTTATTTAGATGACCGTGGGAACTTTGGTCTTTCTAAAGAAGCATGTTTCCCCCTCCCCCCTAAATTACTTAAATTAAACTTTGATCTTTGTACATTTCTGAATCTCAAGAAAACTCAAGTTTAAAAAATATTTTACAATTTTGTGGAATTAATAAATAAATACTTCTTGAGACAGCTAGATAAAGCAGAAATTATTATCCTATATATTGAACTCAGAACTAATACAATAAATGCTTTACTGGGCATTTTTACTTTCTTTGTTAATGATCCTTGCCAGGGTTTCAAGAATATCTAACCAGAAAGTTGTACAGTGGCCTCAGGGTAATATTAACAAGTTTAGCTTCTCAAAGGAAAAAAAAAAAAAATAGGGGTTTGTATGTATGGGTGGAATAGGAAAACCAGAGAACTATACCCTACTCAGAGTATAGCATAGGCACTTGAGTACCATCAACATCTTATCTGATGGCAGGTTGTTTCCTCTTGAAGGGTCAAGTGGTCAAACAAAGACTCCAGAAAAGGGGTACATTGATAATACTATTAAAAAGACTTGTGATTTGGATGTATTATTACAACAAAAGAACTATGACAGAACTATAACAACAGTCAGGATGCTACAGTTTTCAGTTGCTGCTTTAATTTCTCTTCCTTCTTCCCTACTGTGAAGGAGTAAAGAATAAGTTATCATCCTCTGCACGCTATCCTCCCTTAAGTTTGTTAGCTGTAAGACTTAAGGGCAAAATTTATCTAAATTAATTGTAACTGCACATAGAGGCTTAATGGTCTCCAGTGCCAAGACAAAAAGGCACCTCAGGCTGAAAACTGATTTCTTTTTCTTAATATGGGTGCCTCCATCTTCTTGGAGAACTACTAGATCAGAAAACAAGTGCAGAGAGTGACGTGCATTAGAAGCAGTTAATCCACTCTTCCTGACTATGCAAATCCTGGTGATTGTCATCAGCTTCCAGCATTCCCTATATATTTTTTCCTGTTACATTAAGTTTAGCACAAAAGTAACCAGGACTTCCTTTTCCCATGCAGCTGTGACAGGCTGCCTTAGGTATCAACCTTCCCTCTGGCCCAAATAATCTTTTTCTGGACAGCATCAGATTGCTGCGTTTCTAAGAATGTTAAAGGAAACTGAAATACTTTGGGCTGAAAAAAGAAATACATTCTTGAACTTCCTCAGCGACTATTATAGAAACGTGACTCGCTACTGACTTCTTTGTTTAACAAAGACTTACATACCTACGTAGCTGTACCTCAGGAGGCAATTCCAAACCACAAAGCCCAAGAGGGAAAAAAGCTGCCTGGACCTCAGATCTCACACGTGACAGGTCCCTGCTCAATACAGCATGTCTTCTGGACTCTTCTCTGCTATCTTGCATGACAACATAGGGGCAAACTCATATAAAGTCAGGAGCAAACTTGAGGCTTAAATTCCATTGCAGCAAGGCGTGGCACTAGCCCCAATATTGTTCTAAGATAAATTGTAGAAATTTTAGATCTAAGGCAGACTTTTTGCCTGAATTCTTACTTTATCATCTTTTAATACACCTGGGTACAGTTTTTCTAAATACTTCCTGAGGCATTAGTTTGCCTTCTGTACTGAACTATTCAAAGGTCACAGGAGATCACAAAGATGTCAAATTCTTCACTTCAGAAATTAGGACCCACAACAACAGGGTGCAGAATTATTTTACTGCCTTAAGCAAATCTCAATACAAGATTCTCAAACCACATCAAGTTCTAATCAACAGTTGACATTCAAGCCACACTCATTTATGAAAAGACCTGCACTGTTACTGCAAAAAATCTGTAGTCCTTTTGCTCAGATACTCAAGGCTGGCTAGCTTATGAAGTTTCATTAATGTAACATACATGGCAAAGAAAAACAGTAGTAAGATTTCTATTCCCAGGTTTTTCACATAGCTTAATGTCCTTACCTGCTTAGAAATTAATGTAGAATCTCTTTCTTTTGAATGTACAGATATGTTGCAGTCATTTAGAAAAGCAAGCGCTTCATCCACTTCCTTCAATAATCTTCCATACAACCCACTTTTGTCAGTATATGGTCCACAGTCTACAACAATCTCACATGGCTGAGAAGTATATCTTAATTGAGGGCAAAGATCAAGTTAAACACAGCTTCTGAAAGTCAGAGCTATTTCAGGCTGTTAAGGTTACACAGCAAATAACAGCAACATGAAGTGTATCCAAGTACATTTCTTTCCCTTCCATGAACTAATAACGATGAAGGATTATACAGTTAAATACTTTAAAGCAAAAAACCTCCACCAGTTCAAATTAAACTACTTCATTCTAAAATACTATTCTTTCTACAATGCTCCCTTAAAAAGGAGGTTAATATCACTATCTTAATTTCAAATATTGGAAAATTTAAGGCAAAGTGTTTTGAAGATGGTGGTCAAGTAAATTCAGTTTTGGTTTTCCAAATTGTACTCTTTAGATATGCCAAACAAATAGACCTAAGTTTACATTATGTGGATCGTATACACTTAAACAAGTAAAGTAATTACTGTTCTTGAATGGCAGAAATATGAGCAGCAAATTCTTAAATACAAATGGTTCATACAAGTTCACAAAAATGCATTTAAAAACCACATCCACGCAACACCTGTTCCAGAACATGAAATAAGCATCTTGGACTTTGTCTGAAACTCAGTTCATACAACTCAGTACAGCTAGGGCAAGAAAATATGCTACATATGAATCATTTCACACTAATTTTCCTCTACAACAAATCATCACGTTATCACCACCTTTATTTTAAACAACATTCACAGGATTCTACATTCTGTAAGAACACAAAGGAAAACACGCACTTGCCTCTGCTATTTAAATATTGTTTTTACTACTTCCTCTCATCTCCCTGTCTTTCATCAGCCTCTAAACCCAGATCACTCATTTGAAGAAACAAAACCAAAAACCATACACCTTTTCTGGCATCAAGAACATCTTGCCCTGTGGATGTTGCAACACTTTTCTAAATTAAAGAGCAACATTATGGCATACACTGAACACGAATCAGTTGCTCTCCAAACATAAGAGTGCACTTCACATTCCACAACACATTTCTGAACTTGTAAATTTTCTAGGTTAGTGGTGCATTGGAATTTTTTTTTTGGGTTGGTTGGTATTTTTTTTTTTTGGTTTGGGGTTTTTTTTTTGTGGTTCATTGGGGTTTTTCTAGTTGTTTTGTCAGGTCTTTTTTTGGTTTGTTTTTTTAACAACTACAGAAAATCTCTGAATATCAGGGCCAATCAGCCTTTGTACTTAACTCTAAGGAAAGATGTACCTTTAACACCGATTACTAAAATAGCAATTTGACATTCCCTCCCCACTCCAAATAAAAGAAATGGCATCCCATACACGCAAACTTCCCTAAAATTTAAAAGGGAAAGTATTTCTACTGGCTTACTCCTCTATGCAAAATGAAGATGCAGGCATCAATTTAGCAGCCACAATGTACAACATACCTGTCTAAGACCACCAGATCAGTTGCAGTTTCAGCATTGCTCTTCAAAATTTTCTCCAGTTTCTGGATCTTCTCCTCTAACTCAGCAGGATCACATTTCCCATTTAAAATGGAAGCTGTTAATCCCAAGATTCGAGGACAGGATGGATAATCCTCACAGATCTGCGAAGTAAAAGAGAATGAAGTACCTTAGGACAGTTATCCTGCAAATCTACCATCAACCTAGAAGACTGCAAACTTAGATGCTCAATTGAAACACTAGTATTTCAATAGCAGGTGTTGGAAAAGGAACCAAACATGAATGAATATTTTCTATTCTACTGGCTGGAAGTTAAACTAGAAAATGAGTAACATTTAACAGCAATCATCTTTAAAGGTAAATATTTACAATGTGGAAAAATATAAAGAAATAAACAGTTAGCATTACACAGAATACCCTTGCCACATTTACACCACTCATATCATGGTACTCCCATACCATGTGAAAACTAAAGTATCATCTAAAAAAAAAAATAAAATGTAAGACACATGCTCTAGTTAAAGAGAGATTTGGAAAGATATCTATTACACAGGTTTCTCATATTGTATAAGCCAAATACCATGTGCAGCCAAGAATATCCCAAAATGGCCCTACAAACATCTTTAGAAATCACTATTTTAACAATAATAAAAACTGATTCCCAAACTCAGGTATTTTATCAATAAACTTACAAAATTCCCCTAATTCCATAAATTCTCTTCTCTGTTAACACCAGATTTTTCTTAAATCCCCACTGTAAAATACAGTAAATAAACTATTTTTCTATCTTGTAATATCACTGAAGTCTTAATTCATTACAGTAATTTCACAGTGTCAGAACATGCTTAAAATACGGTTCCACTGATATTTTTCCTTGGTAGCAAAAGGTGCCTTAAATGGTTCCCACTTCTCCAGCCCTCCCACCTGACTCATCCTCCTCAAGCAAGTATTAAAACATTCATGCAATGGAAACCCACCTTCATAATTTCACGGTATGGGTGATCCTGGATTGCAAGATGGCACTCGTCAAACACCAGAAGATTAATATTTGACAGGGATAAATACTCATTTCTCAAAACAGTCAAAGCAACATGACATGTCATAACCAGAACCTAGATTGAAAGGGGTGGAAAAAAAAGCGTCAGTATAAGAAAAGTGCAAGCATCTGATCAAGCCATAGTGTAGGTTCTGCTTATATTTATAGTTTATACTTAACACATTACCTGATGCTTAGAGAATTCCTGACTCCACTTCTCTTTTGTCCATGATTCAGTTATCTCTAAACTTGAATACTCTCCCACTTTAAGATCTGAATGTGTCCTGACAGCTGACACTTGTTGAGCAACTTGATTTGCTTAAGAAAAAAAATACAAAAAACTTCAGTCACATAAAGGTCTTTTCACATATTCATTTTCAAGATGCGTGTCATGTTACCTAGCCGCATGTTTCATAACACAATCTTTAGCTTAGACTAATGTTAAACCAGGCAAGTGTCTCCATGTAAAACCACAGCAAGGAAACAGACTGGGAACTAAATTGCACTCAATGTCTTAAATTTTAAACCAGGAAACAGAAGATGTCATAAACAGGTCATATTACATGGCTCTTAAGTAAAAGATGAAAGGTATCACATTCTTCAATCGGTTTAGCATCCTTGCTGTTGAAGACTTTATGCAACAGTTTCTCCCAACTTTGCTTTCACATAACTTCTATTATGGAATATTCCATGCAAATATTACCTGCATGTTTAGGAACTTCGTAAAATTTTCCTCTTACCTGAGTTGACCAAGAACACAGTTCTTTTTCCATTTTTGTTGAAATCTCCCCTGATCTGATAGGACAGCTCTTTAGTGAGTAGTACTGCAATAAAAGTCTTCCCTGAGCCAGTGTTTAAGCAGACTATTGTATTATGATCCAAAGCTGCTTCAAGCAGTTCAACCTAGGTTTAAAAAAATAATAATGTCCTTACTTACAGCTATGCAGTGAAAAAGCTCACAAAAAATAACACAAGTGGCAAATAAACTACAGACAAGTGAGTAGTACCTCCACAGATCTTTACAGTGCCACTGAATTGACACATCTCTTTTGTAACAGTGTATTGTCACGATCTTTCAAAAAATATTAATACACACTATGTGTAGTCTTTTAGTATCACAATTTGCCGCTATTTTAAGTAGCTTTCTAACTATATCATTTTAATAGATGATTCTGTTGCTAGATACATTGTGTGAAGAAAGAAACCACACCTTTTAAATCTAACCATTACATCAATTCAGCCAAATAAGCAGGTATATTAGTTCACGGTAATCTAAGCTTTTCAGTAATACTAACCAAATGCTAGCTTTCAGGCACCTCTGCAGTGCAGACAGAACTGAAATTCTGGAGCTCAGATACAGCTTTCCTTAACAAAATGAAAATAAGTGCTCTAATGGGGTTTTCTGACATTACTGAGCTGCTTTGACCAGTATGTGAACCAGAAATCACGGTTTTGAAGGTCAGAGGGGGAAGGAGACATGATTGTATGCATACAATCAAGTTGCACAGCATAATGTTTACTGTATTTGTCCCTAACAGCATTTTGCAGAAAGCAGCAAGAAAATAGCTTAAAAGTTGGTCTGCTCATTAGAGCAAATGGAGAAGAGGGGACATTACAAATGTAGAACAGTCAAGCTCAAGAAAAAGAGATGCATAATTAACTCCCAACAGGTGGAGCTGTGAGAGAGACAAGCCTAAACTGTGTGCAACACTGCACACTGTCCAGCTACTCTGGTTCTTTTTCTATTAAGTTAATGGATTTAATTGTACTTTTTTCTGACATTACTGTATTATCACCAGTACCTGATATTTTCGTGGCGTGTAAATGTTATCATGAATTGCTTCTTGTTGCCATGGTAGTCCAAAAAATGGACCCATTGGGGAGGAAGCAGGGGTCATGAGCTGCAGTCCCGCCATGCTGAGGGATTGCAAAGCAGGGCTTTTCATTCATTCATCCAGTGTTTCTTTCATTGCATTTTTGTTCCAGCACAGTCTACTATGAAAAGAAAAAGAAACAGTATTACATACAGTCACAATATAAAGCAAAAAGAGAAAATTTATTTCAAGAACATTACTTGATTTTACTTCCAGTAAGTGCTAAATCTCATAGCATTTTCAGCAGAAAATTAATTTTAAATTTACAGGCACTCTTCCACTTAAAGAAGTGTGTTTATCAAAGTATCAAACAAATTCAAAAGGAACTGTACTTTATGGGGCAAAGCTCATTCTAGGCATTTGGATTTACACACGTACATTTCAGAAAAAAGTCCCATTTATGTTCTGACAGAATCCCATTTAAAATATCTTTAGGAACAAATTTTAGAAAATAAAGCTGTTTTAGCTTTACTTCAGGAAAGAAAAAAAAGATTGATTTTCTAGAGTACAGGCATAAGTATCACATTTTCCATTTCTCTCTCCAACCAAAAAGTCCCTATGACCAGTCAAAGCTTTACATACACACACAGAAGGAACTTTATTCTAATCAGCAGGAAAAGACAGTAACTACACAAGAACCTCAGTATTTTCAAATCAACATATTCTGATAAGGTTACCTGTTTAAGGAACTGGCAAAAGTATTATAAATAATTGCTGATGACTCTGATAAAGACTAATGGAGAAAGGGACCCTTATCAGGT
The DNA here is from genome assembly GCF_011004875.1 of Balearica regulorum gibbericeps. Classification (NCBI taxonomy): domain Eukaryota; kingdom Metazoa; phylum Chordata; class Aves; order Gruiformes; family Gruidae; genus Balearica; species Balearica regulorum. Next base: position 16,746,614 of record NC_046188.1, on the reverse strand, counting down.
TAACCACCAATTTCCAGAAAGATATTCTAACTGATAAACAAACAAACCATTCACAACCTGACGACATTTACGCACTGGAAAACACCGTCCTAACTAAGACTATGAAGTCCTCATCACTGGAGGGTTTTTAAAATGTTTGATATCTGTCACGAATGATCAAGGTTAAAAAAAAAAAAAAATCAACTGTATCTTGCCCAGGGAAACTGATTAGGGCCATACTCTACTCAACAAAACAGTTTTTTCAAAAGTTTTCAAAATTCCTAGATACTTTATATTCATTTTAGCATCAATCTTAGAATGAGAAAGGCATAAAATTGCCAATTGTTTCGAATTTAATCCTTTATTAGAAATACACGAGGAAAAGCTAATTATCATCCTATTGCATAGAAATGTCCTTGCTTTTCTATATAATGGGAAAGTTGATTAAGTTTTGCAAATGTGCAGTAGGGTTGAAAAAAACCTGAGAAAAGTATGAAATGGCATCTAATAGAAAATATTAGCCACTAATGGTTATGAGCAATAACTGCTTTGAAAGATTACAAATCAAGCAGTACACTTTAAAAAAAAAATATATTCATTTATTTTTGTACCAAGATGAATTTTTATTTACCATAGTCTTCCAACTAATAAAACACTGTAGCTCTTTGTTGTATATTCACATTTTTAAGTTTGTAATATTACAATTTGGGTCATGTCTAAACACTGACTTCTATTCTAACTTAATAAACTATGGGAAGCTCTGGCAAAAAAGATCAAACCAATTCACTCTAGTTTTCCATCTCAGGTATATCTTGTAAAATAAAGAGAAGGCAATACATTGAATTACATGATCACTCCTCTTGCAGAAGTAATGCCACTTTATATAAAGTCATCTGAAAAAACTGAGACAAAGCATTTTCTCCAAAGGAATTAGGGGAGTCCTGAAGGATAGTGTTGTTAAGTTGAAGTAACATTGTTCTATTCCACTACAAAGAATTATTTCTCTTTTGAAGTAGTAAATGCTACTTAGCAAAAGGGTAAACGTAACTTCTTGGTCTTTGTCTCAGCAATGTACTTTCCCCTCCATCAAAAACAGTATTTCTTTACTAAGCGAACTGTGTTGATATTGCTGGAATATTGTCTGATATTTTAATTTAAGCTTCACAGAAACTGTCAGGGTGAGAAAACTGCAGAAATGTACATTTTCATCGCACATACTAAAGAATGCTCTTGACATTTTATCTGATTTTTTTTTCTTGTTGCTTTTGAATAAATCTTAAACTCATGTAGATCTTCTCATTTACTTTTTCAGTCCTGTAACCTAAGCTACTGTTTCAGCCTGAGTCTTTCAGATTCTCTAAATAGATAAAATGAATCAATATGATACTGCTTTATTTAGCTGCAAACAGGAAACAACATAGTCTACGCACATCATAAAATCAGTAATACATCATTATTCATTTCAGTTATAATACAAAAAGACTCCTGTAGATTTTAAAATTGTTTTTATATGTTTCAAATAATGCACACATGCACATGCAGGTTCTGTTCTAACAATTCAACTAATAACTTTATAGAGCATTCAAATCTGGCACAACTGAAAGATGTTTTGGTTCAACCTCTCTTTGGATCTAGTGGCTTCATGGCTCTTCCTCCACTGGGCCTCCACAGCTCTGGGTGATGGGAAACAACCAGCAGTAAAGATGTGTAGGTATTACACGGTTGCACGTAGCAAAGATGGTCATCCTTGACAGTCTGATTTACTGAGCATTTGCACATCAAATGTATTGATGTTAATCAGTATGTGACTAATCAAATTAAATCAGCCACGTAGCAAGGACAGTAACATAATACACAATCTTCCCCAGCCACTGGTAGAAAGCATCTGGAAACTCTGAGCATTGCTAACTTAGTGAAGCTTTTGTATAAATGGACAGCTCAGGTGTGTAAGAGCAGAGCAGAAGGGTGAAAATGTAGGCAAAGGTGTGTGATCCCTTACTGCGCCCCCCAGACTTACAGATGAAACTCCCCTTTAAGATATCTAGCTTCTCTTTTTATATTCCAATGAGTGTCATGCTAGTTGGTAACACATACAAAAAAAATCCTTTGAAGAACAGAGAAGTCTTTATCATGACTACAATATTTCATCAAAATGGTCTCAGGCATGTTTCTCTACTTACATACAGCAACTCATGTGGAAACACAATTAGTGTTTACTTTGTTTAAAATGAGACCTCATCACAGTCATCATAATTGCTCAAGGCTAGACAGGACCTGGGAAAAAAAACCAAACCTTTTGCATAGTAAAAGCTAAAGCCAATTCCCCAATCATTCTTGTATCTAAGCCTAGCAACTTCAGTTTTATAAATCACTTCAGATCAGCAGTGCTTCCTCTTTGTTTACTATTCTGCCTATTTTCTCTTTCTTTTCTGAATCATAAATATAACTTTGGGAACATATAAAAACAGCTATATCACATCACCAGGAGGGAATTAAGGAAATAAAACCAACCTTATTTAAGAAGGCTGCTAATAAAAAACAAACATAGGATCTAATACTCACAAATAAGCATTTGTCCTCTGCTACACACTTTGTGACAATGATACTAGATTAGCTACCCCACTGCAAGAAGCAAGGGGATTTATATGTTTATGTATGGTTACAGCTTGATCTGGAAGAGCTGTGAAACAACATACACTCTAAACTACAGTTTTGGTTTCTGTGTATCTTCATGAAAGACCTGTCCTAAAGTAAAATCATGTCATTGAGATCAAAAAGCATTCTCAAAAAAAACCTTTGAAGTGCAAAGGAAGAAGTACATGCACATTTGTAACTCGAAAAGTAAGCACAAGCAAAACAGTATTGCCTGCCACTGTTAACCATACCATTATTACCCTGTAACAATACACACACACAAAAAAAAGAATTTAGCTGTGATAAACTGCATGACTAATTAGCAAAACAGAGTTATGTTCACATGAGGCACAACACACTTGAAACAGCTTAAATTCCCTCCCACTGTATGCTAACTCAGGTAAAAGGAAAAAGTTCTCTTCCCTAAACTGTCAGTGCTACTTCTGCTATGCTAAAGTTTCCTAGTCCTGGCCTTCACGTGTATTGCAAGTATATAAGATCTGACAAGATCAATGTCAATGTTATTACAGGAGTAAGCCAGAATAATAAAGTGATTGTATCATTCTAAGTCTCTATTTAAATAGCAAGGAAAAATATCAAATTCTTCAGTAAAAGAAAAGCAGTACAGGACCATCTAGAAATACAAAGGGGAAAAAACACATCTACTTGAAGAAGTAGTTATAAATTGAAAACATCTGAGATGTAAGTACACGTGTTCAGAATTTGTGGACAGAACTGAGCCTAGCTAACTGAAACTACCTAACAGGGAAGCAGAAAAAGAAAACCAAACTAGACCTGATCAGCCAGTGTGAGTACTTGCTAAGATGTTCCATCTTTATCCACTGCGTTATTTTCAAAATTCATAGAACAAGAAGCTGTAAGAACTTGCTGAAGATGAATTTGGAGAGAGAAACATAAGAAACAAGCCCTGCTTCCTGTGGCTTTAAACTAGGTTACAGAAGCTGGATAAAGGAGCACAGCACCCAAGCATATCTGTTCTACTAAAATTATACTGAAAGGTCCGGTTCTATGGCTATCAATCTTGATAGTTTCAAGAGCAAAACACACAACTTGATGTTCTTCCTTTAATGCACACTTATGTGAACAGTGAATTGCAGAGCTGAAACTAACCTCTTGTTCTACTATTTAAATACAGAACTGTATTTCAGAATAGCACGAGGTTGGGAATGAACAGCCAGCAAGTTTAAGGACAGTTTAATAGCAGTTTCTTCCAGTCTACAACAATTCTGGAACTGTGGTGTAAGTTTTTGAGTCACAGGACTATACCCAAGTTGAAGCAGTCTCTTGGTGCACAAAAAATTTAAGGTTTACTGCCCTAACGAATACAAGCCAAATCAAGTAGGGCACTCACTTGGAATGAGAAAATCCTGGATTTAGTCCTGCTCCAAGGACTGTTTAAAACATTCATGGACTGACACTCTGAAATAAACAGAGAAGAGACTAGAGCCCTAGGGACTTCAAGTTTCTATCCCCATTTGTGTGCATAGTATGTGTTATATTCATACCAAGTTAATGCAAAACTACAACTATCTCCTATTAACAACAAAAATTTATTAGTGCCATATGTAATGTATTTCATCTGCTTTCTTCACTAATGTTGATTTGTAAATTTGTACCCAATATAATCCTTGTGATACAAAAATTATTTCTAATGCTATAGGTTTTCATCTTTGTCCAGGAGTGTCTAAATTTATTCTCTAAAAACACTCTCATCCAGAAAGAAAAAGTTAGCCTCAAGGGATGGAAAATCCACTTTAAAGTAAATGAACCACAATCTATGCAAAAAATATGAATCGAATCTTGGTGTTTGAATATTCTCTTACACGAACACCTAGAAAGTCTGAATATTGCATTCTTTAGAGTAAGTTTTGTGTTTGAATGTTACATGAATCATTAGCTTATTGAAAGATCCAACACAGAAAATTCTTACTTGGGTAATGGAGGAACAAATAAAAAGAAAAATGTAAAAATATTAGAAATATAAAATATAGAGTAGTAAACTAATATTTACATTAACTTTCAAAATGTAAAATATTCACTGAAGATCTTCCATACCAACTACTGCAGAAGTCTGCAGTAAAGTGACTTCGACTTACACTACAAGCATTTAGTGGCAAGAATTAGTTTTGCCCAAGTGAAGATCAACATACCAGATTCCTACATCATCTGGTTTCTAAATCTGTACTTAAAAGTATACTTTTTAGAAGTAGTTGACTTTTCCTATGATAGTCCAAAAGCATTACAAAAGCGTATTTTGTGAATATTACTCCTGTAACTTCAGTTCTTTGTGAGAACTTAAAAATGTGCAAGACAAGCACACGCAGTTTTTATTTGGAAAAAAAAGAACACAAAACTCAAACATTTCAAACAAATGAAAAGGCTTCATTTTCATGGGAAAAGGATTTTTTCCCCTTCATTTATCAGTCAATATAGGATATTTTGAAAATTAAACATCAAGATTTCTGCTCCCAGCTCAAAATTCAAAGTTTGTAAACAACATCATTTGGCCAAAAGGTCTAAAGTAAGGAAATACTTTCAAACAATATTATTCAATAATGAATCAGAAATCTCTTTTATATTATGCCATCTTTAACATACAACACAGCTGCACGAGGCACTCCGTATCTGTTATCCTTTAAAGACCTTCATACCACATGCATTGCCTAACAGCAGTTTTTATACTTGGTCTTACAATATTCTTAAAGGGAAAAAGAAAAAAAAAAAAAAATCGTATTTCAGACCTGTTCCCTTTCAAGGAGGGCAAACAGAACGCATAAGTGTTTACAGCGCTCAAATGTAAGTACATTCCTATAAGAATCAGCTTCCCTGGTTTCCCTAGCACAATCATCCATATTAATTGTGAATGCTCATCTTGAAATGGAAGAATTTTATTTGTTCTATTTCTCTGATACAGAACAAATCTAACAGCACAAGCAGAATGCTGGTCTCTAATAGCATACCAAGACATGCTAAAGCAGCAAAGGCTGTTTTCTGCTGTTCAGAAAGGCTTCATTAAAGAGCTTATTAAATGAAGATTACATTGAGGCTCTACATTTGAATGACCTGCTTCTGAAGAACTTCTACAAGCAAAACAGTATAGTTAACAGCCAGAATTCCTGGCAGACTCCTCCTAAACATCTGTATATAGGAAAGAAATGGAGTACATGACACTTAGCAGACTTAGGAAAATGCACGACCCCCTAAATCCTTCATCCAGTGTTCAGCCACCAGCATGACCAAACCTGGATTTGAGGCAAAAGCCTAATAAACACTTTCTGCTGCAATTATTCTAGCTCTATCAACAGAGCCAGCAACACACAGATCACACCAGCAAAGTTACGTTGCTGACATTGCAACAGTCTCTAAAGCAAAAGGATTATACCACTACCTATCAGCATAAGCTATGTGGGCTGTAGGGCATTCGCCAGTACAGAAATAAAACGTGAAGACAAACATCAGTTTTCTAGCATATCTATAGTGATACCAGTACATGAGGAATTCAGAATGTACGTTCAGAAAGGGAGTATTTCTCCTTTAACGAATAACAGACATGCAGACAGATTCTGGAACAAACTTTTGTTTTTTAAAACAACGTATATAAGGCCCTGTGCAACAGCCGTAACTATATAGTTGTTCAATCAGTGGTACAGAACTGGTGCTACGCAGATTCTTCTTTCGCCTTCTTAACACTGAGGACAAAAGTTAAAATGTAAAGTGTATGGCACCCAAGATGCAAGGCAAGGTGAGGACCAGTGAAACTAGATACATTTCTGTCTTCACTATGTTATCAAATGACATATCAATTTTTCTTCTACACAGCTTTAATTGGATAGGCTCTTTTCCTGCTTTTGCTGAACTCATAATTCAAACTGAAGCATACTAACAATTTACCTGCCACTTACTTTGTATCTCCTATCTGCAACAATGTATAAATTCAATTCTAATTCCAATCCTATCTGCCCTCTTCCCACTTTTTTTATTGATTGTATTTCACCAACACAACCACATTTGAATATAAATTCCACAATATTTAAATATAAACACATACAGTTTAAAAAATGAATACATTTCTAATCATATTCAGCTTCATAAGAAATATCAAAGCATGTGTTTCATAACAAACATCTTTTTTATCTATGCCATTGCTGTATCTAACTATTTATGGATAAAATAAAGTCGCTACTTTCATTATTCTTTCCAAAGAAATTCACAGTAAATTTCTGCAACCTCACACACGGAGGTTACTGTACTCGATGGTCCTGAAGAAGCTTCAAATATAAAATAGAAGAATATACTGAAGTGATACATAAAAACTTGCTTCTCCCATACTACAAAGCATAGTCTTACCGTTTTAATTTCTGCAGTCTCTGTGTTTATGCTTCCTGAACTGCATTTTGACATCATGATATCAGCTTGTAGATTAATCACATAATTTGCAAGCTTCGGCTCTTAAAAACAACAACAACAAAACCTATGAACTATAAAACCAGTTTGAAAATGGAACAATAGCAGAGTTAATTGTGGTAATTCTGTTGCTTATAAACATTTAAATGTGTCAACCCTACAAGAAAATAGTTAATTTTCTGTCAGCAAGTTAAAGTCCATTCTGAACATGAATTATTTTAGTTTAGTATTAGAAACAAAAATTTAAGAGTGATTTAAAAGCTAATTTCTGGTAGTTTAAATGTGCAAGTAAAGTGTACTTCCCTAATGCTATTTAACAGGTTACTATGATTAATGCTAATAACCGTTTCATGCGAGAAATACAGTAGCAGTACATTTTACATAATTTTTACTATGTTCTGTACAATTGCACTGCTTTTTCCATGCACATGTATTTTCATTTCACTTGAGTTAAATGCTAAAAAAATAGAATTCAAACTTCTTTAAAGTATTCCCATTTGAAGTTACAAATAATAAACTTTTGAAAAAGCAACAATCATTTCTTCCTAAATACATTAACACAGGTTTTTTTCATAAAATTAAAAATCGTGTGCAATTAAGACGGTGATTTGCATAAAAATAATTTAGCTGTACAAGCAGAATTAGCAAAGGTAGAAATTCATGACAAAGAATTCCATAGCTATATTAGCCATTCTATAAAACTACAACTTAAAAAAGTACCGCATCTAAGCTATTGTATCTACAATGTTCTCAAAGCTCAAAAATATTTACACGATGCATTCACCTAAAGTTCAAGTTTTCCCAGACCTAAAAAGAAAGATTCCAAAGTAAAGTTTTTTTAAATCAATACTGAAAACTTAAATGCAAAATGGATCTTGACAAAAATTTCTACTCCAATCAGTTCCATAAAGTTAACAAGGACACTCCCAAGATTACTTCAGTATGTTCATTTTTACCTCAAATGCTGATGCTGAGCTTTTCCAGAGTCTCCAAGCCTGTAATTTTGTTTCACCCTAGGTAACCTAAAAGGCAATATAAAAAGAGAGCATTTTAACATGAACTGCCATAAAAATCAATTGTGCCATGTGGTAGTCTGCTTTCTTGCATTTTAATATTTAGCTCTGTAACAACAACACATGGTCCTTCAAAATCTAATTATCATATGTCCTTTTTTGGCTAGGGATACAGACAGTGTCTGAAAGATCAGCCTTAGAGTGCTCAGGAGATATTTGCATATTTTGTTTTATCTGCTAAAGTAATTGCTTGCTGAATCGAGCTAGATTTACTATTTTCCTCCCCTGTGCTCCCTCCATGAATGTTTCACCTAATACAGTAATGAAATCTTGAAGAAAATTATCATTCAACACATTTTAAAAAATAATATGGTAAAGAATGTATGTTTCAAGAAAAGAAAATAAACAAACAGTTACTGCTTTATTTTACAACAAGAATATGTAGGGAGTGCAGCACAGAAAATCTGACAAGTACTGCGTTCACGTACAAAACAGACCTACAAAAATTTTATTCCCAGGGCTACTTTTTAAATTCATGTTTGCACCATACACATATTCTTTTTTGCCTGCACAAAATATAGAAAACTGGTGCTAAGATGCAGTGATTAGAATTTAAATTTATTATAACATGTCCCTGTTATGCCTAGGTTATTCACTTATTCAGCACCTCTAAAACATGAACCAGAATATGTATTCCACTGAATCAGAAAACAGCTTAACAACAGAAAACTGTCACACCTCCCGTAAAAATGCAGAAATATACTCCATTTTATATTTGCAAGAAAAGCAGAAAGGAACAATATAGCATTTAGTTACCCCACCATATAACAAACATGAATAGGAAAAAAAACCACCCCCAAAAAAACCCAAAAAGGTTCAACTCTGTCAGTAAAGCTAATGGCATCTATGGCTTCACACAGCAAATTTACTTTATTCCCTAATCATAGATTGCAAACAAAAAGCATACTGATCAGCAGGTAAGATCTGGGAGAACCAAAAAAAAGTATGTAATTCTCCACCAACCCCAACAATTTCCTTTGGCACATCAAAGCCATAAACCATAAGACTGCAGCTTTAATCGACTGGCAGACATGAATTACAGTAGGCCCTTTTAATGCCGAAGCCAATATAAAACCAGACAGGCCACATTCCTGAGATGCAGTCAAGTTCTAGTACAAAACAGCAAGCTTATATCACATTAGCATCTAAATGGTGTTGGTGCACCCCCTTAGACAAAAGCCTGTTGCAGTAGCAGGCGGTGGGGCGATGAGATCCTTCCCTACCCCTCTGCAGGCCAAAGGCATCCACAGCTTGCCAAGGATCCTGGCAGAACAATGGACACAGCTAGGGGTTACCACAGCAAGTAACACAACCAACCCTCCAGCACTGAACAACTGTAGCATTGGAGTCCAATCTGACAAGATTTTTTTTTTACCACATTAAAAAAAAAAAATCATATATCTCATTTTACTCCAAAGTGACTGGGGATCTTGGCATAAGAAAGTAAAAGGGACAAAAAGGAAAAATTAATGACATTGCTAAAAATTAGACTTCTAGAATGTCTTCTATTGAACGTTAATGTCACCAATTTTTTTTTTAAAGGTTTCTATTAAGAGCTCAATATTCACATATTTTATCTAAAGGTAAAAAGTGAGAGTTCCAAGATAACTAGCCATTTGGAGTGTCTAACCAGACACATCACAAACACAAATACTCGAAGAATAAAGTAGCAACATGGAAAAAAAAAACCGCAGCAAAAAAACCAGTTCCTATAAAGACATCAAGAGAATCAGCCAAGAAGTGTCACACCACTAACTTCTGCAAATCTTCAGTACTTTAGCAATCTGCAAGTGACCACTAGTTACCTCTCAGCCAAGATGTTCAGGTATCTCAGCTATTTGCTACTTAAACACTTGCTAATACAAAACCCCAAGTATTCAAATATATCAAAGAGTATACAGAAGAATACCTCAACAGGTTTTATTTCCTGGTTTTGTAATTCAGTATTTGAAAATAATCATGTTAATATGATACCTAATTGTTGCTATTAAAAAAGATTGTCAGAATAAGAATTGAAGTTTTAGAAGTAAAAGACCCACTGACACGCTACAGGCAAGAGACTGAATTTGAAACACAATCAACATTCTTGCTCTTCAACATCATCTACAGTTTGAAATTAAACAACTCTTCCCTCCATCCCAATAATTATATTAATATTTAATTAAACCATCATTCAAACTGTTAACAACCTGAAAATGAAGTTCTTCTCTTGCAAGAAGATCTATGCAATTGGACTCTTAAGCTCACAATAGAGCTATGATGAAGTGAATTATCTTCATGTAAATACAAATTAATTCTATCGTGAATCAGAGTCCAGCAGCATCAGAGGGGGTAAGGTAAAAACTACCATTATAACTGGGAGCAAAAAGTCCATCTGGGTGGCACACTGTCTCTCTATAATTACAGCTGGTCACAGATGCTGGGGGGAAGGAAGGGGTGACTATAAAACAGGACTCATCCTTCTCTTCCATGTGTCATTCCAGCAACCTTGTATTTCAAATATTTTTGTTTGTTTGTTATGGTACAAACAATAAAGTTAGTCACAAACCATAGTACAAACTCCCTATTGCCTCAGATCTAACTCTGAAACAAAAGGCTCATAGCGTCCAAGGAATTGGAATTATTCCATGTAATATCTAATTCAATTTTTTTCAAGCTTCTGCTTGAAAAAAAATCTACAGAACAATCACAACTAAGTTTATAGATCCTAATTTATGTAGGTAACTATACTATTATATCAGTATCACCAAAAATTGGATAACTGACCATATCTGTGAATTTATCTATCTTTTGGTCCTTTACTTGGTTACCAAATTATTTACTTGTGATTATTTAGTTTATTTAAAGGTTATGTTCAAGCCTTTCAGGCACCTACATCTTTTGACAGGAAGGCAATTAAGCAGACATTAGGGCAGGGATTTCTCTCTTCCCCAATCTGGGGGCAAGCTGCGAGGCAAGTACAGTTCCAAAGCACCAATTATTCTTGCTTATGATAAGTAAAAGCAGCAGCTGCCCCCTGAATATAACCCCATGTGGGGATTTCAATCCCATTATTTGCATAAACATAAATCCTTTCCATGTGGCAAAAAGTCAAGCTCCCCAAAACATGGGTTTGACAGTTTTCTGTTATCTCTGCGCCAGAACGTCCAAATTTACTAAGAGTCCTACATTACAAAAGGCTTTCTCTGAAGTCATTCATTGTATGACGCAAGATCTGCAGATATTTGGGTTTTAAGTCACGCTCTAGAATTTCCACCAAGTCTAAAATGAGAGTTCAAGTCTCCTGTAGTTGGTCATAATATCAATTTACATATTACCCAAGAATCAGTTTACAAACAATTGGCTTATTTTCAAAAAAGAATGTATTAATTATTAACAGTATGTCAAACTAACATCCTAATGCAACCTTAAAATACGGCAGTATTATGTACTGGTGAGCATGTTATTTTCTCCAATTACATTTTGGGCTTTGCAGTTTCTAATCTGTCATTGTAAAAGCTGAAAGTTTCTCACCAGTTACGCTATATGTCTGCCGTGTTCTTTGCCTGCAAAGACCTTGCGGGCACACTACTGGAATTTTCTTTTATATGAAGCTGGGATGAAGTCCATATTAAGTTCATAAAAATATGTAGTATAAAGAGACTATTTTTTCTCCCAAATTTAGAAGACATTCAAAGCTGCTCAGATGCCACAGAATCCAATCTCCAGAGATATGACACCAGAGGGGAAAACCAACCAAACAAAAAAACCATAATTCATTGACTCTTTCATTTTATTGACAAAATAAAAAGAATCATTGGTAAGATATTTCCATAAGCCCACCAATTTTTTCTTGGAATATATAAGAACGTCTGAGGGTGTAGATGAAAACGCTCTGTGGAATACAGTGTTGCAACAGCTCTCACACAAGTTGTGAGGAACAGAATCTCCCACGTTATAATTGCAAGAAAAGAATACATGTGCCTGATTGTAAACTAATCTGAAATAATTCCAGAATGGAAAGGGTCATTAGAAAGGGAAATTCTTAGTATCTTAACCTACATATCTGGCTAACCAACTTACTGGGCAGAGCAGCCAGAAAAGACTTTTATGTTGAGCCATTTCTTGTTTTAAGAGCTGAGACTAAACCAGGCCAGTGTTAATTACCTGTGCAATCATCATCTCCAAACAAGTACAGCACATCATGCAGCACTAATGGACCAACGCTAAAACAACTTTGTGCACCATAAAGCACTTCACATAGATTCCAGGTATTTTGAATTTTCTATTTTATAAAACTTAAAGTAACCTTTAACTTGACAGTAGTAATTAATGCTTTCAATTTGAGTCAAACTAAAAAGAACTGTAATCTTCAAGGCAGAGGCTTTTATACCCTACTGAAGTGCTAGGCCTCAGCATAGAAGCAGGTACATAGATCACACATACCAAGTTGAACATCACATTAAAAAGCTACAGCATTTTATAGATACTGTTATTTCCCTCCATGTAAATTTATGCATTTAGAATAGAACATGATAATTCCTTTACATTCTTTACAGTTAAACAAATTAATATAAGACTTCAGCAGGTTATATCAATTAACATTTTTTATTTAATACATCAATCTTCACTTTTCAATATTGTCCAATAAAGCACATAGATTTACATACTGAGGTTTAAAACTGGTAGGAAGCCATAAATATTACATTTTAACAGTATAAAGCTAGAAGCTTCATGTAGTATTTTCATATCACAGATTATTTGTAGCACTGTTGAACAACCGACATGATACTGAAATTGATTCAGATATATTCAAGAATTTACTTGGGAAAAAGTGATGGGAGAGCTGAAGTCCTTATCTGAGGGAAAGTGGCAAAAAATAACAGTACTTGATGAGACATGCTTGCTTAGTGTATTCTCAGTCCTGAACTACAGGTAAGAAAAACAGGAACGGTCAGCAAAGATTTGAGGACTTCATCTTGTGCTGTATGACTTAAAGTTTTCATTGAAGAAAAAAAAAAAAACCACCCTCTATTTTTAACAGATGCCTTACATGGAAGTCTTTCGTTTAAGAGTAAATATTGAATCATGACTGATTTTGTAAAATAAAAATATTTTAAGATCCACAAAATACATCTGGAATAGCTTCCTCTCCCCATTATGCGAGATTATAGGTGTCTAAACATTGACTGAGAAGGTTTAAATTTAAAAGGTTTTTTTTTTCCCCGTTTTAAAAGCTTTTCACATTCTGATCAACTGTGAAAGATAGCACAAACAGATAAACAGCCTACTGTGTTAGAGTTGTTAAGTAACCTGTTCATAAGGGCCCCTTAGTTCCAATACTGATGCAGCTAAGCACCAGTAACACTTGCAGCGCACAGATGCAAATCAGAAAACAGACCCATTCCTGATTCAACCATCTTCAATCGTCAATCTTCCACAGCAGCAGAATGAATGCAAGATGAAAGAGAATAATTGGAGATAAAATAGGTATCCTTGAGAGATTTCTCTGAATGTATATTAATAGGTATCTTTGCCTAATGCCAGGTCTACATTAGTTAAGAATCTTTTCAGTCCAGTGCAGCACTAGTCCAATTTTTTATATTAATTCTGCACATTACATATATAGTAATGGATAATCATACTAGGTGGCTAAAAAAACCAAACCAACCAGTATCCAAGTTGCTCCCTGTTGCTGAATGATAAAAAAAGCTTCAAAAACTGAAAAAAGCTGTTTTACTAAAGCCACCATTAAAAAAAATGGGTGGAGGGGGAGATAAGCTAGTTTTTTACCCTTCATTTCTCAGAATGGAGTGAAAGCTATTTCTGCATATCAGCAAAAGCATTCCCAGCTATGCAAATGAAAGGATGGTTCCAGACATCAAAGCAGTTGTGGTTTACTGAACACTGTATCGCTCAATTATTGAAGCAGGTTAGAAGGCAAGATAATGGAATATTGCTAAAAAAATTCCACATTTTCTGTATTATCTAAAACCACTCAGGGCTGAGAAATAATGCTTTAAAGGAGTTAAATCCCTGTACATGGTGCAGTTGAGGGTTTCTGACGCTAGTTTGGGTTCTGGAAGCAATATAACTAAGTTAATATAGTACTGCACCTGCCAATTAACTCTTCTGCTGAGCACAACTCAATTAATATGTTCCTACAGTTCTTTCAATTCCAGACCATGTTTGCATAACTGGCACAATACTGCAGTGGAAAGACAGACATACCTACAGGATCCTGGTCCACAGCCATCAGTCGAAGGGTGTTCCTCTCTTCCGTAACACTAAAATATAGCCCTTTAATTCAATCAGTTGTGAACTGTATTTTCAGGACAAAACATAAATACACTAGTTTCAATAGAGCCTCTTTTCTAAAAAAATCACTGTAGATTTTGCTTCACCTGAATTACCAGGCTCCACAGCACTTGTTATCAAATAACAGTAGTATCAAAAAATGGAAAATAAGCAGCAAAAGAAAGAATTCTCTCCTGTGCAAACTACAACTGATGTAGTAAGAACAGAAGTTGTCAAACCACACATCATTATGCCTAATATCATCTAATTACCAGGAGTATAGCAGCAGACATTTTACAGGTTGTTTGATGGCAGCAACATTAAGCAGCCAACATCAAACAACTATCAGCAAAAACTCTGAGGTGTTACTGCTTCACTAGTTCTGACTTCTCAGGAAAAAAGCAGCCAAATTCTGTGAGGTCTACCTGACAGCTGCATCAGCAGAGCCTGGACTACCTCCCCTTTCTGCTCATGCCCTAAGCTTCTACTCTGGGTACATTAGGACCTACCAAAAAACCTGACAGCCTAGCAGGTATATTCAATGCAGAAATCCTGGTGATTGACAAAGATAAGGAGATGACAGGAGAATCAGACAAGCAGTAGAACACATGTCCACCATTTTGAATTTGGGAAAAGAAAATACAGATTCACACATGATCTCCAATCTGGGCTAACTTGAAAAAACCCAGTGTTTCACATTTTACGACTCTTTCTAGGGCAGGCACATTGTGGAAACATTCCTTTACACCTTTTTGTTGGATAGGTCTGCAAATACTTCAATACTTTCACTTAGCAATGAGTACTGGATTAGGAGTACTTTCTTGCCCTCATTTATCCTCACAGTATCCTGCAGATGACCAATTCCAGCAGGTCAGACTGACTGACTATGTAGTTTTCCAGAGGTCAATCAAATCCAGACTCTCTGAAGACATCCACGAAGTAGCACAGAAGGGGATGGAGAGCAGAACAGCTGTAATGAATATGTAACCTTTTAGGTAGGATCAGAAGAAACACTGCTGGCATTTGAATAACAAAGAACTCAATCTAGTTATAAGGGAATAAAAGGAGAGGAGCAAGTTTCTAGAAGCAAGCCAAAAAAACCATGAATGCAATCAGTGTCTTGGAAAAGTAGAGATACTTCTGCTTAAAAAAAACCCCCACAACTTAGTACAAGTCTTAAGATACCAAATAATTTGGTTTAAAAGCAGGGGAGATAGTCAAGCATTTCAAGGTAAAGTACTCCACCATAACATCCTGATAAAAAGTCTGATTAAATTGAAGGCATTAACACCCCTTAATTTAATCTTGATTTATATCGGGAAACCTTAGAAAGGTTGGTTACATAAGAAACCTTGTATGTATCAGTTAGAAACTTATTTTAGTTTTGTAGTTTTCTTTAGAAACAAGTACTTCCACATTGATATTATTTACCTTGATACGCAACTATCAAATGCGGCATGTCATAAGGAGGGTAGGGTCACAGCTATTATTAACATTCAAGTGATTACATCATTGAGCTTATTAATTGGTAAATTCTATTATGTAGAACAATTTTTCACCCTGCCTATTATACATATTATTGTGTATTTCGAAAGAATTTACAACTCAATGCAAACATATCTTAAAGTTATAATAAATATTTATTTTGTATAATATAAAGTTTTATTTAAAAACAACTGGCTTTCAATTTCATTGTAATTTGCTTTTATCAGCTATAGTTAGTGAGCTGACTTATTTAAGTACGCATAAACAGATGCACTAAGATGCCTAAAGAGGCAGATAATTGATTGGTATGACTTTCAGAATGATTTAAGCCGATTACACGCCTAACTTTCAATGAAGATTTGAAAGATTTCCCACTTCTTCCTCAGCATTGCTTTCTCAACCTGAACAAAGAAGTCTCTAACTTCTCTTTAGTTAACAGATGAATTACAACACCTTTCTTGCACAACAAAAATCAAAAGTACTATTGTTTGGAAAAATACGTAGTCAGCTCTTACAATTTTAAAGACTGAATAGATAGTTACTGAAGGTAGGATACAATTTCAACACTCAAAAACTTTCCTTTTCTCCATAACTACATACAACTCATTAAAAATGGCCATTTTCATAATTTACAACTCAACCTACTTCAACATCTTTCAAACACATAGTAAAACTGGTGAAAAAAACCAACCCAAAACAACAAAAAAAATATCCCAGGCTATAAGTCCAGGCCTTTAAGACTTGCAATATAAAAATAGTTTTGAAATTAAATTTTAAAGGTATATTGTTTTTAAAAGATTGACTTTGCTGCACAGACAAGAGCTTAGAGAAATTGAGACTAATAAACTAAGGCAATGAAGTTCATTCAAAAAGTAAAAGCGTGTTAAGCCCTTATGGACAAGCTGTCACTGAGAAGAGTGACCTTATCACTCCTCTTCTAGTAGGATTAAACACAGAGCATATGCAGACATTTAACATACCATAATTCCACCAGATTGGTATTTCATTTGAACTCTCTCAAATATGCTCATAAAAATCTGTGTCTGGTTGTACAGTCAAACTTTTCTGAAATAATCAGAAGAAATATAGTATCTCTGATGTACACAAAATACTGGAAAATCACTTCATATTTTATCACTTTTCTTCCATTTTCACTCAGCAGTGCAACAAAATACTGTATGATAAAGGCTCCCAGATCACAGCTTAACATGCTTATAATATGGATATAAGAGCATCACTCTTATTCACTCTTCAACCTACATGCTGCCTCCAACCCTCTCACAGGCTGGCACAACTGTTTCCAGGTAATCTGTGACCACATCTAGAGACAGACCCTAAGAGAATAAAGAAATCACCCAGAATAAAATTGTTTCTTAAATGAATTAGTCTCCTTAATCCACTTTACCACACATCTTCAGAAATGGTTGTACAAGTAAAGCTTAACAACAGATACCACTAGCTGGCGACACACAGGTATTTTCTTTCTAGGCAGAAATGCCATCTAAAGCGCATGTCAAACTACAGTCCGAGATACAGCCTATGCACTTCGGATGCATAACAGGAAAAAGGATTTATTGTTTGAGTAGTAGCTCCATGATCATGTATCTGTAGAATGAAAACTTTTAAAAAATACATATACTCAACTAATATTCTTAGAAGAATGCCTGTAAATTGAAACGTAAATATTGTTTATCCCATATATCCAATGGGATACAAAAGTTTAGCCCACACTAAGTCCTGAACTCCCGACATTGAAAGGCACGTTGCTTACATTTTGGATAGTCCTGCTCAAAAATGTAATGTATCTTAACTATACTATCATCATCCAATTACATGTTTTAACAAAAACTGCAGTCAATTTTCACCATAAAACCAAGTTTAGCCTACTGGAAACCCCCCCTCCCTCCCACCAGTTCTACTGTGAAAACAAATTTATGGGGTGATGAGAAACATAACCTTACCTGAGCTGGGGGAAAAAAGAAAACCCAAAAGTTTTCCTGATTTATAAAGGTGACTTGTCTCTTTCAACTAGTTCAACTTGTTACTTTTCAACTTCCTACATAGTTATTTAAAGACTTCTGTTGGGGATAGTGCGGGGTCCTAAAGTTTTCATTTCAAATTAAGTATTACAAATCTCTACCATGTTGGTGGTAAACAAACTAGAGAGTTGTTTCTTTTTGGTTTGGGTTTTGTTTGGGGGAAGGCTGGGGGGGGGGGTGTGGTATGGTGTGCTTTGCTTTTTTTTTGAATCAGGACAATGACTTGCCCTTCCCTCACTGAAGCCCAACCACTCTGCCTTCGAGAGCTTTTAAACCTAAGCAAAGTACACCCAAGACCTTGAACACGTAATTGCCAAAAAACCCACACCATCACTTTCAGAACTGGATACAGGAAAACATCCTTTTTATTTTTTTTAGGTTAGTAGGCTTTGATTTGTATTTGATTATATATTTGATCAGAGGGCTGAAGCACCTCTCCTATGAGGACAGGCTGAGAGAGTTGGGGTTGTTCAGCCTGGAGAAGAGAAGGCTCCAGGGAGACCTTATAGCAGCCTTCCAGTACCTAAAGGGGGCCTACAAGAAAGCTGGAGAGGGACTGCTTACAAGGGCATGGAGTGATAGGACAAGGGGTAATGGCCTTAGGCTGGAAGAAGGTCGATTTAGGTTAGGTATTAGGAAGAAATTCTTCACTGTGAGGGTGGTGAGGCACTGGAACAGGTTGCCTAGAGAGGTTGTGGATGCCCCATCCCTGGCAGTGTTCAAGGCTGGGTTGGATGGGGCTTTGGGCAACCCGGTCTAGTGGAGAGGGTGTCCCTGCCCATGGCAGGGGGGTTGGAACTAGATGATCTTTAAGGTCCCTTCCAACCCAAACCATTCTATGATTCTATTATATTACTATCTTGGAATACATACTACATTTGGAATACACTACATTTGATGAAAATTGGAAAAAGTGTCCTAAATTTTTAACCAGTTTTTCGCACAGCTTCTAATTATGGAATCACAACTACATGTTACCACTAGATAAAAATGAGATGTTTTAAACTAGGCATAACTTCAGATCTGAATTTCCCAAGCTACCTGCTAGAACCTAAGTGTTCCATCTTGATTACTGCACTTTCTGATGGTTGTTACCTTTGTTAAAAAGCTGTTAAAGCCTCAGAATATTAGTCACTAAAGCAATGCAGTTAAACCTAATGGAATTTTTATTCCATTTTCATAACACACCATAAACTTCACACACACACACTTTGGTTGATATCCTAGATATACCACAGATTATTTTCAAATAAAAGCCCACAATATTATTGTAATAATACACCTATTTATAACAGCAGATATTAACAATAAGTGAAAAAATAGAAGGTTGAGAAAAATATGAAACAACTATTTTAGTTAATAGGTGAGAAATCAATATTCATACAGTAAGGAAGACAACCAAGTGAAAAGCAGCTTTTTGGGATTAGATTTCACAAGACTGCAGATCCAATCCCATGGAAATCTAGTGCTAGATGAATCAACCCACGCTCGCAGCTCCTTCCCTCCTCTAAACAATTTTGACACTTGTCTGACTCTTTGGGAGAAAAATAGTTCAACACACTAACCAAGTGATTTTTTTTTTTTTTTTTTTTTTTACCTAGGCAAGTTTTCTGCTGGTTCAGCAAGCTGAATTAAGTTGTTGATGATGATCACATGAGTATCAGAGCTGGCACAAGGATACAGTTGTCATCCATTTTGACAGCCGCTACACTGCCTACATTACAGAAAACAAGCAAATTGGATTCAACAGGTTTTTGACTGTCACTCAAAACCAGACACC
The DNA here is from genome assembly GCF_011004875.1 of Balearica regulorum gibbericeps. Taxonomy (NCBI): domain Eukaryota; kingdom Metazoa; phylum Chordata; class Aves; order Gruiformes; family Gruidae; genus Balearica; species Balearica regulorum. The sequence continues at coordinate 16,726,923 of NC_046188.1, read as the reverse complement.
ATCTTCTCTCCTCTATTGCCAACTGTTGCTGAACTGTCTTACACTAGTGACAATAAACCCAAAAATTCCAGTAACAAATTTTCTTGGTGTCTAGTCCAAAACTAACTGAATGCAGCAAAAGGAAACACCGAGTGGCAGCAGACAGCAACAGCAGGATGAACTAATAAAAGATTTTAACAACTGTTAATAGTTGGCAGTCAATGTATAGATTAGTAGCATTGTTGGCATGCTACTAAAAATGCTTGCCAGAAATCAGCACCTGCTTCATCATTATGCCAGTCACTACATGCTTTAAAATCATTCAACAATTCCTTGTAGACCCTTATCCACTGAGATCCTTATCCACTGTCAGTAGGCAGTTTTAACAAATCATGAATTTTGTCACTGAAAACTCACTTTCTATTCAGTTTAGGTAACACAAAGTCTTGAGAAGACCATTTTCCAGACAATTCAGTATTAATCAAGGCAGGTTTCACTTCTCAGCCTCTACATAGCAGAGTATTAACTATGCGAAGATTACCATAGGGAAAATTACTCATCTCCTGGAAGTTGATCATATGTCTTTCAAAGATCCAGGGAGCTCATAAATGTTTTTGGCATTCTTCCAGTCCTTTTTCAGTGAACTACTTCAAGGTAAAAATGCAGGCCTACGATGTCCATTACCTTCATAAAACCTACACCTCCTCCTCCGGAGCTTTGTCATCTGTCACAGCTCAAACTCCTTCCTCTCAAGTCACAGGACAAACTCCTCAGTAGATGGTAAAGTCACACTTCTTCAGAGGAAGATTTCACTAAATCACAGTTTTTCTGATTATGACAGTAAACAAATCAACTGATCTATTTTGCATATAAGTCTATGGACTTGAATACCTGGCTATGCATTTCTCTTTTTTTTTTTTTTAATAATCTTTGAAATCAGGCAAACAGTTTTTTCTTGCCCTACCAGTTACAGATTGCTGTTTCTGTACTGTCAAAATAAGTCAACTCAGGAGGCTGATGCTGACGGAGTTCAATATCCTTTGGAAACAATGAAGAAAGGAAAAACTTCCCCACACACACTTTTTTTTTTTCAAGTAGTAAAAAAAATTGTAAGGCGGTCCATGGGATTTTGTTTAATTTTCTTAAGCTGACAGAAAATGCAGACCTTGCTTACAATAACTGCAGAAATAATGAGAAGGAGAGAAGGGAAGGATAACCCCATGGCTCTTAGTAACATGCTTCTGTCACTTTCCGCTTACAGTACCTGCCATTCATGCTGACTCTGTTCCCTACACTGGTAGAAACTATTAATTTCCTAGGGTCAATTTTCCTCTTATTTTGCTTCACAGAAGCAAGAAAGCATAAGTAGCAAGAAGAATAAGTGAAGAGTATACACACATCTTCCTGGGGACTCACAGAACATACAGCAGAATCTGTTGGGGTTTTTTTCCCTCTACCATTCATGCCCGTTAGCCGCCTCCAATAGTCATTTGGTTTCTAAAGTCTTGGAGATCATTGAGACAGTACCATGTTAGACAGCAAGAGTAACTAAAAAATGATCTTCAGTAACTTGTGATAGGTGGGGGGGTAGGGAAGGTAGAGTATCATTTTTTCCCCAAAAAATATTTCACAGATCTCCAATCACTTCTCAATCACTTAACATAGCAAATTGACAATATAGGCATTTAACTTCAGTGGAAAGATTGGAAAAGGTTGTGGGTCACTGAAAAATGAGACATCAAAGCTTTTAGTTGTATTGTAAGCACTTTCCTTCATTTTCTGTCCTCTTCAAAAAGGAAAGCCTGCTAGCCATTGACCATGAAGACAGTGAGAGACACAGGTTTGTCTGCTCAGAAATACAAAGCTTAAATAAGGAACTAAAAGTCTTACTTAAGATTAATCAGGATATTAGTGTCTGGGATCAAAGATGATCAAATATAATCAATTAACATTATGAATTCATAGAGCCAGCTTAAATATATCTAAATATCTTAATGTACAGAGGCAGAATATAAACATTTAAAAACTGTCTTTGATTTAAGCACTCTAAAGTTAAAGGAGGAGGTGAAAATAGAGATATCTGAATTAACTTGTCAAAACTCAAGAGTCAGAGAGAGAAGTTAGGTCTTTTGAATCCTGGACAACATCCTAACCATCAGATCACCTCAAAGTTTTTACTATCGACTATGAAGCAACCTCACCTTTAGGTATGTAAGCCTTGTTCATTTCTTCCCGAACAAGAAAATATACAGCTGAAGTCATCAAAGAGCCAGTAACAGTTGCAAGAAAGCTGTATGTAAGAAATTTGATCTAGATCAGAAACAAAGCAGGCTTTGCAAACAAAAGAGAAACATGAATTGCAAAGTTAGCCAGCCCAGACGTGCTTACATAGCAAAATCATCTCAATGGAGTCAAACAAATTAACTTTAAAAAGCAAGCAGTATTTGCCTCACTTCCTAATGAAAGGAAATTTATGCTAGCAGTATGTGGGCAGGTCTACAACTCCAATCCAGTTTTCAAAAATAAAAGATTTTTTTAAAAATCCTGAATTCTTAAGTTTTCCATGAGACTAATTTTTTTGCCACTACTCAGCTACTTATTAGCATCTGTGCTGAGGAAAAGGCTGCTGCATGGCTTGACAGTTTATCAGGAATCAGATTCCAAAAGAAGAGACAGGCACTGGAAACCAGGTTTTAATAATTAACAGTAAGGGGTTTGGTGGTTTGTAGGGGGTTGTTTTGGTGTACAAATGAAAACACACAAGGATACTGATGAGCAATTTAAAACAAACAAACAAAAATCCCAATGCCAGCCAAAATAGTCCCAACCTGATGGCCTCTGTTCCCAGAAACCAATCCCTCAAGTCAGCAGCCCCTCTGCTGAATCTCAGATATAACCGCACACTTATTCAGTGAACCCAAAGGAACCGATCCTTTATGAAGACTAATATAAGATGCAAAACATGGGCAGAAACTAATCATGCCAGCTTACAATAGTGTAAGTACTGAGCCATGGACGGAAAGAGGGGGGAAAAAAAGGCACAGCAAAACAAGTTTTTCCACAATACTATAATGTATTAGCAAGGATCAAGAGAACACTTTTGGTTCTTTTTCCTTAGTAAGAAGGGACCCAAAAGTAACACCTGTGCCAAAACAAAACAAGACACACAGATTCACAAGTGTGTTGCACTTAAATAAAAGCCATGACAACAGGTATTAATGCCTCCTGGATTCAGGAGTATTTATGCAAGAAATTGGAGAACGTTACTCTTCTTTCTTTTCCCACCAGAGAAGGATAGTTCAACACCTTCAGCTGTGCAACAATGCAAGTAAATTCCTTGATACTAGTTTCAGTTCTCTGCTTCATGACTCTAAAAGCTGCAGGAATTTGAAGGTGACAAATGTCAGGATAAGTTTACTTTACTAATGCAGTCTGCAATATAGAGCAGAAATAACAAGAGAATTTGAGATTACTGCTTAACATTCAAACCTGAAAAATGACATTACTAGGTAAGGCATGCAAGAACTACCAAAACCAAGAGTTCACCTAATACAATATCATTGCATATATTAAAGTGTGCCCTGCTTTGTCCTGTAGATCATGTCTTTTAGAATGGTTATTTTAATGACATTCCTACATCCATCCATCCCCCCCAAACAATCACCACAGTCTGAACATCAAACCTTCAAATCCCAACCACAGACTGCAGTAACTTCAACTAAAAAACGAACTTTTTGTTTTTATTATATATCAGGTTTCTTCTTTCCCAGTTTATCGTGATACATATGGAAGTCATGAAAGACTAAAGCATGAAGACGTCTGGATGGTAGTAAAGAAAAATCATGCTCTGCCCTCTACTCCCAATTGTTTTTAGCCTTCAGGGTAGAGTGTTCTAAAAGCATATTGCACACAATTATATAGAGGCTCCTGTTCTATACAATACTATAATTATACTTCTACTTTCTCTAAAGGGAGCCACTTTCTGGAAAAAAAATTATTAAAAAAAAAAATCAAACTTCTGTGCTATCAGTCTGAAGAAATTACTGTCGAACATACGAAGGTGATGGGATACAGATGGTCAGTGGTTACACAGCAAGGCATCAGGACAGAAGGGAAGCGGAGCACAGGAACCATCTCACTGTTCTGCCAACAATCTATCAAGCTCACTATACTCCCTAGTCTCTACAACCTACATGAGAGGGGAAAAAAACCACCACCTGGATTTTCTCACAGAGAATTACAGAATAATGGAGCAACCCATCTCAAGAAGTGTTTTGATGTTCTACCTACTGCCTGATAGACTAGATTATGCCCTGAAATAAAACTCCTGTCTGTAATCTTGGCACTTACTATAATGCTCGTGATCCCTAAAGCGTACAATCCTTTTCAAAAATCTTCCTGAAGTCTTACTCTCACTTATATTCTACAGCTTATCCAAAAAGAAATCAGAGTATTTCAACTCCAAGTTTATCATATCCATTTTAATAAATGGCTCCTTGCTCTTCTAAGAGGAATACACCTTTTTGTATTTGTTTTTGCCAGTAATTTGCGTTCAGTTACAGATCTATGCACATTTAGTCAGTTCATCCTGAAAGTGAACGTGGGTGAAGTAGTGATACTCAGAGTCTAATTACCTGTGCTAAAGCAACTTTGTGCAACCCATTAACATCTCTGAAAAAATGGGAAAAGTACTTTACAAATTTTTGAAGTGGCAAATGAGAAATAACTATGGAGTACACAAAAACCATAACAACCTTTTTTTTGAACTGCAAATTCGGCTTTTTCTTCTTCTCATAGGCTACAGAAGATCAATGTATTTCTCAAAAAGAAGTGTAACTTCTATAAAAACCTTAGTATAATATTATGCCAAACAAAGTAACTTTCTAGCTTGTTGGTTTCTCTCTACCAGTAATCAACAGAGGATGTGTACAAAGGAGTATAATAGCAAGGAAGCAGGAATACCTTGATGTTTGCTGAGTCTAAGATGCTCCTGTGTCTGATAGTCTCTGATGATTTTCCCTACAAATTAATTGTTCAACTTCTTTGTAAACTTTAGGCATTCCCAATATGCTGCTGCACCAGGTATTTTAGTTACTCATGGTGCAAAGAGGTATCTCATTTATTTGGGATCTGTAGAACACAGAAATCTTTCAAAAACAGGGGAAACAAACAAACAAAATAAACCTCAACAAGCTCCCTATCTACTTTCTTCATGACCCTAAGTTTCATAATGTTGCTTATGTCTCCGCTGGTATCTCTCTCCTTGGGTGAAAAGCCCTAGTCAATTTTCAACCTACCTTTCTCTTAGCCTAATATAACCATTTTGAGGTAGAATAGAAAGAGGGAAAAACCCAATCTGCATTTAGTGTTAAATATATAGCCCCAGAAAGGATTTATACAATGGTATATAAATACCATTTTCTTCTCAATTAGTTAATTCTAGCATTAATCACCTTTTGACTGCCAAGTACTGAGCTGCCACGCTCACAGAACCGGATCACCACGATGCTTTCACGAACAGCAGCAGTTAATTCAGAGTTCAGCACTTCTGAATAAATACATACATATCTTTTAATCCTATGGGTTAATAAATAATGAAGTAACAATACAATGATTATACATGTAAAAGCACCTTCCAGTTGAAAACTTCTAGTAGCATCTCCAAAGCTTTTAAATAGACTACAGATTATCTTGTAAACACAGACAATGGGAAAAAATCCTCCTTTTAAAAGAGTCAAGAGAATAATTATGGGATAATAGATACCAAGTTCAGTTTATGTCTATATCAACTTGTTAAACACCATCACACAACTTACTAAACATACACATGCAGTTTACATTTCAAGAGAGCATCCAAAATGGCTTATAAAAAACACAGTGTAAACTCAGTGCCTGCAAAGTTAATTCTGGTTTGATTTTCCATTTTGTCTTGTTTCTCTAAAACTGATATTCACCTCCCAGCCTACATACTTTCACCACTTGAGCCCACCACATAACTTGAAGTTCAAAATCTTAACATCAAAAATACTCATAACTAATCATCTGAAGCACCAAACATCCTCCAGACTTTTAGCAGTTTAAGTCAACTGAACCACTAAGAGAGTCACTTTTTTGAAACAATAATCTCTGGTTAATGATAAAACACAAAAAATATCCTTTTTTTTTTTTCATGTCTGTATCACAATCCATTTTCTACTCATTTGGTTTTTTTTGATTATTTCACAGAGCAAAAAAAACTCCAGTGCAAGAATATTTGTCTTTTTAACCTTTTGTTTTTCAATTAAGATCACACAGCCCAAGGTCTGCCTTAATCACGCTGCCACTACGTTTTTTCACTCCATGCGCTGCCTTCACTTAAACTGCAAGAGAACGGAAGGAAGCGAAGAGCTAAGAGTTTCTTACACCGCCTTTAACACGAGCACTTCAGAGTGGAAACTCTTGAACTACCCCTTTCGCTTTCCCCAAGCCCACCACAACACGGCAGAAGGGCTCCGGAGATCCCAGCCCCAGGAGGCAGAGGGCCGGCCCTCCGAGCGCCCACCTCGGCAGGCCTCCAGCGCGACCGCCCGGGGGGGCGCGGAGCCAGAGGAGACAAAGCCGAGAGGGGCCGGAGCGCGGCCCCGGCCGTGCGGGCCCCGCCGCCGCCCCACACGCGGGGCCCGGGCCCAGCCGGCGTCGAGGCCCGCGGGAAGTTGCGGAGGCCGATCCCAGGGCCCGGAGGTCGGTGCTGGCGGCCCCGGGAGCGGCGGGGCCCCGCAGGGCAGGAACGGCCGCTGGGACGGAGGTGGGGCAGACCTAACCGGGCCCCAGCGGCGGGAGGGCGCTACCGCCGCCATCCCACCCCGCTTGGCGGCGGCGCCGGGGCTGCGGGAGCTCAGGCCGGCGCGGGCGGCGGGCTCCGACACCCGTGCTTGGCCGCCATGCAGCTCCCGGGGCGAGGGGCAGGCGCGCCCGGGCCGCCATCTCCTACCTGCTCATACGGGACCCAGCCTGGCGCTTCCCCCCACTACAGGCCGCGTCTCATTGTGCTGCTCCTGCTGCCACCGCCGCCGCCATTTCCCCGCCGCCGCCGCCTCACTCCCCCCAACTGTCAGGTTCCTCCATTCACCTGGGCCCGGGACAGCCTCCTCCCCCTCCCTTCCCACTGCGCTGCCGGCCCTACGCAAACGGAGCACCTCCCCCACCTCTCCCACCCATACCAACGGGGGCCGCCCAACGCCCGCAACGCAAACCCGCTCCGAGAATTCCACCCTGCGCAGCTCACACGCTCCACATCCCCACGCTATGAAAGGAGCCAAGCGATTGGCGGTGAAAGGCGGGTAAAAGGTGAAAGGTTCACAAGGCAGCCAATGCGATAGCGGGATACATCAAGCGCCGGGAAGCCGCCGGGTGGTCCAGCGGCTCACGTGTGTGCGCGCTCCCCTCCCCCCGCCGAAGGGCTGTGGGGCTCTCGGCCCCCGGCGCTCTCCTCGGCGCACGCGCTTGGGCGGGTCTCTCGCGCGCGCGGGAGGTGGCGGGCGGCAGCGCTGAGGGGAGGGCGGCACCCGCCATCTTGGGGGTAGGCCGAGGAGAGCTGTGGGGGTGTGGAGCTGCTGGGGCAGCCTCCGGGAATCGCTCTTCCTTCGGGGAGACTGAACAGAGGGAATGGGTTTTCCTGTCGTACAGCTCCAGGCGAGTCCTGGGAGAAAGGCGAGTCCTTTGGCAGCAGTGGGGAGTGGCCATTGGCCAGTGTCTGGGCAGAGCAGCACTCAGAGAGCTCATTGCTGTGTAGCAAAATCCCACTTTTCCATATGCACAAACTTATTTCCACGAGGGGTGTGCTTCCTGCCAAAGTGCTGCGTTTCCACCAGGGAGCTGGTGCCCTAAGCCCTTGCTGGTGCTAGGCCCAGAAGGTGAACGAGGGCCACTGGATGTGATTGGGTTTATGTGTATTCTCTAAGCAGCATCTCCTTTTGCCATTGCTTAGGGCAGATTTTTGACTAGCTGGACCGCTGTCTCCAGTTTCTTGTCACCTCTCACTTGAGTGATGTTACTAGCTACTACTAAACTTTTAGAAGTGCGCTGAAATTTCTTGGATTAAACAGCTGATGTAGGGTAACTCTTTTTCCACCTTCAAAACCCTTCAGTCAGAGATAAAGACCTGAAGGGAAATGTGTCGTGCTGAAACACGGGAACACAACTTGTCTTGTGCCTCACATGCTGCCTTTTTCCAGCTTTTAGTTTCATAACAATTGACATAAAACCTGAAAGCGATGTCCTTGGAACACTGGGGGTGGGGGAGTGTAAAACGATGCAAAAGCTCTTAACAAGTTATCTGCTAAACTGGGCTGTAGCACAAGACTGCAATACAATCCCACATTTAGGAAAAGGTTCAATTGTAAGTGTGAGTAACTGGTCACTAAGGTGGGACATATGACTGGAATGAATCAGTTTACGAGAACTAGCACATTTGGAGCTACCCTACAGTTCATTTTAATTCCAGTCTCAGTTAATTTTAATTCCCTTGTTCCCACCTCCCATGGCATCGCATGCCAACACTTCTCTGTGACTGGTAAGAAGACTTGAACCCTCTTCACGGAGATGTACCTAATAACAAAACCTCCAGGCTTGAGTACTGCATGACTTAGATCCATAGCCGCAGCCTAGACCAGATCGATGCTTAGGGCAAGTAATGAAATGGATAACTCTTGTAAATGCAAGTCTGGAGTTTGAAAGTCCCTTGGCCTAGTGTAAGGCCTGATGGATCGTCAGCAGAAGTGCAGTAATCACATTACGCTCACATCTGGTCACATCCCCAAATAAATGGCAGCTTTATGGAACCAGAGGGGAATTGTCCTGCTGAATATCTAGTCATCAGTTGCAATAGTGGTGGAGCATAAAAATGCTGCTTCACTCCAGAAGTGATCACGGCTCAAATCACCCAACCTGTTCTTCAATGCATTGTGCTTGTCTTTTGCAATGTCAGTGAATGTTTGTCAGTGCCAATGCTCAGCTGTAAGATTATCCTGTTACTCTCCATAGAGTTAATAGCTTTTACCTTGATGCCCTTCCTCTCAGGGTTTCATTTACATTATGGAGAAATGAAATTGCTGACCAACAAGAAAGGGTTTGGTTGTGGGTTGTTTTTTTTGTTTTTTTCTGAGCATGGAAAAAAGAACAACATAAGTGTTGAAAGTTTTTAGTGTTAGAAACCACAGTTTGCTTTGGTGTTATTTTAACTGCTAAATGCACAATTCAGTTTTGAAGCTGAACTCTTCCTTCCTGTCCTTCACTCACATGCCCAGAAGCTCTATTACTTTTCAGTAGTTTTCTTACTTTTTGTGCAAGAAAAAAACCCCAGCCCTATATTTTACCATAATTTACTGTCCTGATGGAATGCACACACTTAAAGCTCAGAAGAACAGGCCTACTTATAGTGCTATTGAGTGGTCAGATCTATGGACTGACTGCTCATACAAGTCACCACACCAAAAATGTAAAGATATAGTCATGTGTGGGTAATGTGGTCACTCTTGTAGAAGGAAATCGTTAAATAATGTAAATATACATTGCTGGCCCCATTCTGCCTCCTCCTGGCACCTCCTTTCCATGGTGGATGGATTTGGTTGTGTGCTCTATTTCACTGATCTGTTTGCCCTGTTGTAAAACCCTGCAAGGTGTGCAGGTACAGCACCAGTTACACTTGTGTTAGGCCAGGGGACCAGGTTAGGAGTTGCCTAAGATCACACATAATTGCACAAGGACTGGAGATTGTCCTTGTTGCCTAATAAAGAAGATGATGACGACCATAAATGCAATAGAAAGCCACTGCTGGCCAGCCACTCCCCTTCTAAGTTGTTCTGAAGGCAGTGTGTATGCAATGGAAGATCTGTCACTGGAGGTCCAGCCTCCCTTGCTCCATCTGCACTCTATCAGGGATTTACCATCTTCCTTATAACTTTGCGTACAGAATCAGTATGAGAAGATAAAGCTAACTGGAGCACTCTAAGGTTCATTTAAACCAACCTTAGTAAAATTATTTGCAATTAAAAGTGATACAGAGGCCTAGGGTATTATCAAATTAAGTGTTTTCTAGGCTCAAACCACTGTTGCTATTTAGAACACATCTTCTGTAACGCCCATGTTGTTAAATATTATATTATTAGGTATTTTTATAGCATTGAAGGGGCATTCTTTTGTTTTTTATGGATGGAAGAATAATTATATCCCATGACAAAAGCTTAGGAAGAGGAGCAGCTGTTCAGTCTTATCCAGTGGGAGCTGTCAGAACATATGGGTCTATTTTTCCAATTTTAACTGAAGTACCAAATGAAATTGGCATTCTTGATTATTTCTAATGTAAAATAGAGCAGAAAGAAACCCTCCTTAATCCTCTGCAGGCCATGATTAAATAATGAATTTTATCCAATTCAAGTAGTTTCAAAGAGAAGGCAAGTAGAATACTTAAAACACAGAAAACAAAACACATGAATGGTAGGAGAATTCTGGAAGTTATTTTCATATAAAGGGTGTCTTTCTTCACAGCTACTTCCTCCTTGAGCCTATCATCTGCTGACAGGCATTTTTCATTTAAAAGCACAGTTAGGATAAAATTTATGCTATTTTTAATTATTCTGCCACCACTATCATCTCTCCTTTGTAAGAAATGGATATTTTATGTCATATGCTTGTATAATGACAGCTAACCTTCAGAATTTAATCCCAAATAAAAATTGACTTTTATGTTGATTTCACAAATTTCTTTCTTACAAAGATTTTTAAAGAAAAGTAAGATGGAGTCATCAATGTGATACACAGCTCTAAAAAATTCCATGTATTTCAAACTGCTTGGCATTCAATTTTTGGTAAAAACCACACAACTAACCATAAATACCAAAGCAAACAGGCCGTCAGATGAAAAGAATAGAATAGCCCAACTAATTAAAATCCGGAACAGAGTAAGGAATAATGTACCAAATTACAGCTTTCCCTCTATCTTTAGTGCTGGAAATACTGATGTTTTACTCCATGGGATAACTCTTGTAAGACAACAAGAAAACAGAGACATTTATCTCCCCCTTTTTAAAAAATCATATCAGTAAGGGATGGGAGAGGTGTTTCTGCTTTGTTTCCTGTTGGGTAAGAGTAAGAAAAAACTGTGTTTGGGTTAGAAAAGAAGAAAATTGCAATTAAAAAAAATAATCACTGTGTCACAAGTATTGTCTTTATTCCTGTTCATGCTGTGTCATTGCACCAGCGGAAGCCAGGCTTTGTGCTTTTTGGCTCTACGTGTCTCATCAGGATCTAAAATGGACTCTGAGGAGATTCCTTCCTGAGAGACAATGGTGACCTCTGTTGTTCCCTCCTGTTGATCCCAGCCATGATGCTATTTTGTCATTGCATCACACATTATTTCAATAATGTACTTTGAAACAAACTGGCAGTTACAGAGAAAATATGGGCTGAAGTGTTGCATTCAAGTTTCTGCCCAAGAAAGGATGTGTCTATTCTGCACCCCACTTGAGAAAATTTAGCTTGAGAATTTCCTCTTAAACGGCTTCTAGTCTGGCTACCAGGTTGTTCAGATCATAGCCATGAATCACTGCAGAAAAGAGCAGTTGCAAACATTTTAAACCACAGTGCTAATAATAACATCTGCAATGTCCTGTGAGAAAAATCTGCAGGCATGATTATGGAGAAGGAAGTTGGAAGAAAGAAAGAATGAAAGAACCTATTTTGAACAGAGTCCATTCCTAAAAACTGGAGATTTTAAAAAAGGTGTGAGGTTGCACAGAGTTTTTGTTCCGCCCCCCAAGATGCTATTTATAAAAGAAAATTTGGCGTGCTTTTGCACTTCAGTGACCCAGGCTTCGGAAGTCTAAAGAAAGATGTTTTCTGTAGTGCAAGAGAAACATCAGTATTTTTAACTGCTTTAGTGTCTTTTTTTGACCCTTTAAACTGCTTGTCTTTTAAAATCAGTATAAAAAATGTGATGCCAGCTCATTCACTCTTCCTGTGCAGGGCCTCAGCACTGATGACTATTGCCTAACAAAAATGTTATTCCCGATTGTGGAAAGCCATCACTTAGCAGAAGCGTAACTGAGAATCTCTTCTCATCCTTCAGTGACTTAAGCAAGTCATGTAATTTCTGCATTTCACCAGCAGCTGCGATGACACAGTACAAAAGATCTGTCACACAGTAATTAACAAAAGTTCCTAATGTCTTTGAAATACACGCTTTTTTGTACTCCTTTTTGCCTGAGAACTGAGAAGCATCACTTCGTAATATATAAACGTACTCATCTGCTGCATTTATGCTGATTCTTGGCAACATGCAGAAAATAGGTATCAGCAAAGTGAAAAATCAGTTCCCTAGAGTACACGCCAGCCATAAAAAAGTAATGCAAAAATAATCAATTCAAAGTATTTACAGCAGATGGAGCTATACATTTTGCTTTGATCATATGGTACATGATATTCCAAGGTAAAGTGTACAGTTTGGCAAGGACAGATGCCTGCCAGTGGTACTGTCTAACCCAGGAATGGAGTTACTCACTAGAAGGCATTTCACAAATTATTGCAATGAACTCTCCTGGAAATACTCCTTGTAATGTCAATAGAAACAGCAACTTCAGAAAAGATTATTGCTGTATACTGGTGTCTCAATAGAAATCACTGCTCGAGTCTAAGGTGCTGTTCTATCTGCCCAGCACTTTGAAGGTGATACTGCCCCTGCTGGCTTCTGTTTACCAATCAGATCAGATAAGCACTGAAGAGAGAACAAAGGTGTCAGTATACACTAGCAGCCAGAATGCATGCATGATGTGCACAGCTTATCATCCTTAGGAGGTCTGGGCTCCTGTGCAACCAGAGTACGCATACTCAGTAGGCATGGTTCCTTGTCTGAAATGAACCCTGTGCTTGTCCTTATTGTTGCCATGATCCAGATGGGTATGTTTCCTATACTCTACTTGCATCTTCTTTAAGCTAGAAAAATTGTGTTTATGCAGCAATGACAAGGAAGATTATTTTTGCAGTTTCTATCAGAATTACTTTTATCCCAGAGCAATGAAAAGAAACCATAGAATCATAGAATGGTTTGGGTTGGAAGGGACCTCAAAGATCATCTAGTTCCAACCCCCCTGCCATGGGCAGGGACACCCTCCACTAGACCACGCTGCCCAAAGCCCCATCCAACCTGGCCTTCAACACTTCCAGGGATGGGGCGTCCACAACCTCTCTGGGCAACCTGTTCCAGTACCTCACCACCCTCACAGTAAAGAATTTCTTTCTAACATCTAATCTAAATCAACCTTCCTTCAGCTTAAACCCATTACCCCTTGTCCTGTCACTACAGTCTCTGATAAACAGTCCCTCACCATCTTTCCTGTAGGCCCCTTCAGGTACTGGAAGGCCGCAGTTAGGTCTCCACAGAGTCTTCTCTTCTCCAGGCTGAACAACCCCAACTCTCTCAGCCTGTCCTCACAGGAGAGGTGCTCCAGCCCTCTGATCAGCTTCGTGGCCTCCTCTGGACTCTCTCAACAGCTCGATGTCTCTCTTGTACTGGGGCCCCCAGAGCTGGACACAGTACTCCAGGTGGGGTCTCACAACAGCGGAGTAGAGGGGCAGGATCACCTCCCTTGACCTGCTGGTCACGCCTCTTTTGATGCAGCCCAGGACACAGTTGGCTTTCTGGGCTGCAAGCGCACACTGCCGGCTCATGTTGAGCTTCTCATCAGTCAATACCCCCAAGTCCTTCTCCTCAGGGCTGCTTTCAATCCATTCCTCGCCCAGCCTATAGTTGTGCTTGGGATTGCGCCGATCCACATGCAGGACCTTGCACTTGGCCTTGTTGAACTTCATGTGGTTTGCACGGGCCCACCTCTCCAGCCTGTCAAGGTCCCACTGGATGGCATCCCAGAGGCATCCTTTGGGCAATGTGGTCTAGTGGAGGGTCTCCCTGCCCATGGCAGGGTGGTTGGAACTAGATGATCTTTGAGGTCCCTTCCAATCCAAACCATTCTGTGAGTCTATGATTCTATGATCCCTTTCCTCCAGCGTGTCAACTACACCACACAGCTTGGTGTCATTGGCAGACTTGCTGAGTGTGCACTCGATCCCACTGTCCATGTCACTGACAAAGATGTTGAATAGTGCCCGTCCCAGTACCGACCTCTGAGGAACACCACTCGTCACCGTTCTCCACCTGGACATTGAGCCGTTGACCAACTCTTTGAGTGCGACCATCCAGCCAATTCCTTATCCACCAAGTGGTCCATCCATTGAATCCATGTCTCTCCAATTTAGACACAAGGATGTCTTGCGGGACAGTGTCAAATGACTTGCACAAGTCCAGGTAGATGATGTTAGTTGCTCTTCCCTTGTCCACCAACGCTGTAACCCCATCATAGAAGGCCACCAAATTTGTCAGGCATGATTTGCCCTTAGTGAAGCCGTGTTGGCTGTCACCAATCACCTCCATACTTTCTGTGTGCCTGAGCATAGTCTTCAGGAGGGTGTGCTCCATAATCTTACCAGGCATGGAGGTGAGACTGACTGGCCTGTAATTCCCTGGGTCTTCCTTTTTTCCCTTCTTAAAAATGGGGGTTATGTTTCCCCTTTTCCAGTTGGTGGGAACTTCACCAGACTGCCAGGACTTCTCAAATATGATGGCGAGTGGCCTGGCCACTTCATCCGCCAGTTCCCTCAAGACCCACGGATGCATCTCATCAGGTCCCACGGACTTGTGCACCTTCAGGTTCCTTAGATATTCTCAAACCTGATCTTCTGCTACAGTGGGCAGTTCTGCATTCTCCCAGTCCCTGCCTGGGAGAATCAGTCAAAAAAATCCCAAAAAATCAAGTCCAACAATTCCTATTCTTACTGTGTTTGAGTTTGAACTAAAGCTTGGATCCCATACTCCTGTAAAATTTACTCCCACATTCTGAGCTGACCCACTTTGCATATTTGAACTTCACACCACACACCCCCCCCAGTTCATTTGCAAATTCCTAAACACAGAGTAGGTTGCAAAAAAAAAAAAAAAAAAAATTTAAAAAAAAAATCACAACCTTTTTTATTCTCCACTTAAGCATCACTCATGACACCAATAAAAGCTACTGATCTCAAATTTTATCTAGAGATTTTAAAGTTGTGGTAATGAAGTCAGCTCTGCTAACAGGACTGACTCATCAAATATCCCAAGTTCTCAACAGCATTATGAATATTCTTTTACTACCTACAAGCATTGGGTGTGGGGAGGATGGTCCAACACACAGGTACCAGCTACTGCAGGAGTGGTGAGAATCACATTGGATTTTGTAGAAGGAACAGAGGAACATTTACAATTCCTAAAGTGTGATACCCACCAAACTTTGATTAGAGAAGAAGCACTCCTACTCCATTCCCCATACACTATTTTCTTTCTCTGTGTCTATCTAGTTCAGGTATCTTTTTGAGGAGGCAGATCATGGGGCTGATTCTGAACTGTATTGCATCTCTGTTGCACTTTATTTTCCTTTTCTCATATACTGCAAAGGGAATTAAGGTGTAGGGGGAGAAACACAGTAAATACGAATCAGTACTGCACCTAGTAATTTACTAATCCACAAGTCTAAACATTTACATAGAAACAGGCCAGACAAACTGAACTGTAAGAACAGTATAGAATTCAGCACAACTGTTGTTGCAAGCTTTCCCATGGCTTGCCTTTATAATGCCAATTTCTATGCATTAATGAATTAATCTTCATCTTTATAAAAAAATTCATTCTGCTGACTAAAATAAAAGTTTAGATTCTTCCTCTAAAACTAAAACTAACTTTTTGGGTAGGGGGGAAACAATGCACCTTATGAATTTGTTCTGTTTACCAAAGTCTTCCCTGCTAAAAAGTGAATATAGTTTCTGGACTTGAAAATGAATGAATAAATAAAAAGAATATGTAATAATTTATATATTCTATAATATAAATACTTAACATATAAATTATATATTATAATAATAAATAAAGTAAGAACAAAATGGTGATCTCGCCTGAACTGAAATGTTTGAAGATATTTTCTTGGGAGGAAAAGGACAAACCCACAGATGAACAGATTACATACAGGAAGCCTGTCCATTTATTTCAAAATTGGAGATTTTATAAAATAAAGTGGAACTATTTGCTAGTAAATACTACTCTTATTACAGCATAACAGTTTCTAAAAACATTTTCTATCGTACCAACTATACACAAGAATATATTTCTTTGTCACAAAAATTAGCTTCGAGTGACAAGTGCAAACATTGAATACAAAGCACTGATTAAAAGCACTCAAAAGAAATGTATTTGAAAGTACACAAAACTGTACCTCCTTCAGTATATCTTTTGATACCACTCAAATCCTCCCAGCATTTGCTCTCACTTAAGAATCATTCCTCACCACTTGCTAAAGACAAGCATGTATTTGAAATACTACATTCCTTACTTACAAATTATTTCCTCAGTTTAAAAGTCCCTCATTAACTCTTTAGCAAACTTATGCTTTACAATTACATTTTAAACTGGAGAACTTTAGCAAGAAGCATGAAACATTCTTCAGCTTTTTACACAGAATACAATAGCACAAAGTGGTATGCCTACTAAAATATGTTGTTTTTGACAAAAGCAGAAGTTGATTTTTTTTTGTTACAATAAAAATAGACTTATTTGACTTGTGTAAGTTATTTGGCATTAAAAAATGACTGCGTCATTTCTCTCAAAAAATAAGCAGCATATAATTTCAAAGTTACGTGATTTAAATCAGACCGGTCATTTCTAACTAAACACCAGTGATTTTCTGTTGCAGTCTAATAATGGCTGGGGATCAGGACCTCCCTGTACGAATTGGTCCTTGGACACAGAGCAAATCTGTGCTGTGAATCAGAGAGATCCCAGGAAGGCCCAGTGACAGTAGTGAAACTACTTTCGGAATAAAATACTACGTGACCTGAACATAGCAGTGAAGGCCAGGATCTAGCCTTTCTTGGAATGGTAGGTTTTAGTATTTCTCACTGAGGTAAAATTAATTATTTTTATTGCCCCTTCTAACCTTTTCTTGAAGATAGAAATATATTAATCACACAGGGGCCAATTTTATGTTCCAGAGACATAAACTTAGACATTCCCCTCATGGTGAGAAATTAACACAGGTCTCATTTTCCAATATCAGCAGTAGCAGCTGCTTGGAAAGAAGTCATCAGAAGTGCTGCTGAGGTGGAAGGAAGTTTTTCATGTCTCACGTTTTGAAGAGGAAAGAAATACTTTGATGCTCCACAATTTCAGTTAAGATAACCCTGAAATGGACTTGAGAATAAAAAGGTTAATTTTTCACCCTTTGTGAGCTCTGGAGTTGCATCAAATGATGGACAGAGCAAGCAAGCTACCCCATTCAGAATGTGAACTTTTCCATATCATTTAATGTGCATATACCTCCCATCCTCCTGCATGAATAGTGTCACGATCTGGGGGCAGCATGGGTGGGAACAAGTCGTACTGCAAGTCCTGTTTAGATACAAACCTGGAACGTGAACAATCGTTAAGCTGAGCAGCTGTAAATTAGTGTCATCAGTGGTATACGGAGTGGGAGAATTTGATGTTATTTACCCAACAAAAAGTGTACAATGTGGAAATAAAAAAACTTGTTTTTTTTTTTTACCTCCATTCAGATCCACTACCTATTAGCTCAATGGGAAACAGCGGGCAACCTGCTGTCAGGGTAAGGGCTTTCAGCTGTAGCGGTTTGGGAACTTTCATGGCCACATTCCAGCCTGAAACCTCACTCTCGTCTTCCAGCCATTTGTTCCCCCACTGCTGTTCTCTTAATCAAAAATGGATGTGGATGTTAACTTCCCAGAAGGAAGGGGGGGATTGATCCTGCAGAATTTAGGCAAACAAATAATATGCGTACAATGGGGCTAACTGAAGTCAGTGGGACTGTTTGTGTACATTGGATTTGAGGGGATCCAGTGCTAAGGGCGATGCACAGGCTTCAGCTGCTTCCTAGCCTATGTGATTAACGTTGATTGAAGTCCCTTCAGGGCCAGATCCTGTAGTGTGTGCTCAGCACACAGATGTGTTGCGTTGACTTCCACAGGAGTCGAGCAACTGAACACACCACTGGATGCGTCCGAGTTTGGGCTTGGCAAGAAGGGACTCCAAGTATTTAAAGCTAGTGTAAGTGATAAAGCACTATCGTAACTACTATCTTGTTCGATGGCTGAGTATGATACCACATACACTGGCCAAATTAATCTTCTAAAGCTCTGATTCTGTGGGGATTGGTGCAGAAATCCCTAAAAAAAACCCCTGGGTGTTGCATGGTACCCCCATAAATGCCATGGAGCACTACTTGGATAAAGAAGTTAGTCATACTGAGCTGGAGTAAATTG
The DNA here is from genome assembly GCF_011004875.1 of Balearica regulorum gibbericeps. NCBI lineage: Eukaryota > Metazoa > Chordata > Aves > Gruiformes > Gruidae > Balearica > Balearica regulorum. The sequence goes on along the minus strand of NC_046188.1, from coordinate 16,708,557 downwards.
AGTGTCTCCAGAAGGCGTAGAGGATTTCAGTGTGTTCAGACACCAAATATCAACATGTAGAAATTTCAGCCTCAGGAAGTTTTAATGGAAGAAAGTAGCTTAATCACTCACTATATTTTGCAACTTTAGCTGAAAGTTTAACATCACAAAATGACATATTGCTATGCAGCTTTAAGAATCACACAACTGTATTCAATCATTTCCCATGTTTTTCAAGGCTACTGTTCATTAAAAACTCTTCTCCTGTTTGCAGTTTCCAGTTTTCAAATGGATGACACAACCAATGCATAGCTTAATGTTCATTCTCATGAGTCATAATTAATAAATAATCATATCACATACATAGAATTTTACAGGTACTCTTAAATTGGTTTTACAATTCTATTAAATATATAGATAAAATAATCACTGCTATATAAAAAATTTTAAAACAGCTGAACTCTCAAGCTTTGCATAAAATTCTGTAGACACATTCATTACAATCTAGAAACTCAATAAAAATACATTTTAGAGCTCAATCCATCAAAAATATTCATGACATTGAAAAGTGATTGTCATTTTTTATTGTAATCTGTGCTCACCCTGTCTCTGCACTTATCATTTCCTACAATTTGGCAAAGGCTATATTCAATTCAGTTTGTAGATGCTGTGACTGTTTAACTCATTTCTTCAACTCTAGGACATCTGCCCCATAAATATTTAGTGGGGTTTTGTCTGTAACAGCCTATCTTTCCTTCCACTTTCTGTACAATCACATGACTACAATAACATTGAACCATCCTATTACAGTTGTCTCCCAGTCTTTAATGGTGCTTCTGTGAACACCAAACATCCTTTATCCCGTGATCCTCAAGCACTTCCTGACACTTACACTTCACGATACTCTGCTACCCACACATTTGCTCAACAACAGCGGGTTTTAGAAACGGCCTTAACAGATCCGTGCTGGTACCCTTGTGTATCAGAATTCTGCTGCTAAATCAAAATACCAAATACAATCAGTTCAACCTTAGCATTTTTCAAAAAAATGAGGCAAAAATTCAGGAAAATCTTCCTTATTCAGACAGTGCATATATCTGTTGGAAAATGGATAGCTGATAGATTGCCCACCAGCCTTTAAAACCTCCACTACCTCAAGCCGGTCCTCTAGCCAGCAAGTTAAAACAAGTTTTGCCATAGTGAATGCTTCACAATCAGGCTTTTGGACTCTAAGCTAAGAATGGGACACAAAGTCCAACAGTAAACAATGTTTTCAGAACAGGGCACTTGCATTGAGGGGTTAAATCTTGTGTTGTGGAAGAAGAGGTGCAGGCTTACAAGGCAATTTAAGTGGGGGAAGCTGCTGCTTATGCTGATCCCATTTTTTGTGGTTCCAAGTAACGGCAAAACTCCTGAAGAGTTCAGTCTCTCTTCATGCACAGTTGGCCATACCCATATAATCACTCTTAACTCTTTACCCTGGATCTTCTTACCCATGGAATGGCTGAGTAAATTAGACTGCTTTTGTTATAGAAAAAACACAACAAAACAAACTCAAATATGGAAAGCAACAATACCAAGTATCATGGACTAATATAGGATTTTTTTATCTATTTTGTATGGAAGAAACAATCTCCATCTCTTAAGGGATAGGCTGGAAAGCATACATCAGTTTAAACATTGTGTGAGATGATCAAGACAATTGCTGGATGCTGTTTGACATTTAAACTGCTCACTTCACTGTTTCAGTCATTGTCCATCAGTGGGAGCCAAGAAAGAAAACCCTGGGTGTTCTCCCCCTTGGAAGAAAATACTGTGTAATGAAGTTGCCAGCATCAGTGCATTCCCATTCACTTTTCTGTCTTTTTTTATGGGTGTCACTTGTTTAGATGAGACGTCCAAAGACCTCCTCATTCTGATTAATTTTCTTAGGAGGAAGGAGAGAAGACAGAAGGGACCTTACTTCACTTGACTGAACTTTGACAGCTGTAAAGTTCTATGAAGAGACTGTGATCCAACTCCAGATAATCTCTGAAGACTAAGAAACATGGAAGAACCAGAGAGTAAGATCCAAAGGCTCAGAAGAAGTCATAAACCAAAGGAGCTTATGAAATGTGGCACATAATGAAGAGTTGCCACCACTTTTGCTCCAAACTAATGTACATTGCCACTTGCTGCTATTAAATAGGTGGCGTACCCCAGCCTGGTATTCACTGGTTTTCAGGCTAAGGATATAAAGTTTCTTGTATTAAGTTTTATTTTTTCAGACAAAAAGCACTAGCCCTTCAATGTTATATTTTAGCCTACTTCAAGAAAGCGTCTTCAAAAATTCTAATACAGGTTTTCTTTTGGAAGAAAATATCACTGTCTTCATCAACAAGCACAAACAGGTTCATGCATCACAAAATCAGATGACTCAAAATGTTGAACATTTTCATCAGCAAGATGAAAGAGTATTTTTTTTACTGATGTTTATTTACACCGAGTTAAGTTGGGAAGTTTGGATCTGTTCCTCACCAAGCACAAAAGATCTTATTTTAGGTTCATGGGGTGAATCCAGCTCTAGTCAATGGTGATAGGACAGAATAGGAAAGATTTCAGCTTTCTGTTGACTTAAAGAGGTTCAGAATTTTATCTTCAATGTTCAAGATCTCCTGCCATGCACTGCTGCTACTGAATTCTAAGTGTGGCTGGGAAGAGAAATCCCAGGGAAACAGAAAGCTTATAAAGAAGAATGAAGTGTGATGGATGGTTAGGATTACCCCAGCAGATAACATGATTACAAACAGGTTTTAAATACCTGCAAATAAATTGCTATATATTCTGATGTGTCCTGATCCCAGGTACTATTAGTTCAGCTGAAAACTAAGCCAGGGCAGAGATATACCTTATGCTAAAAGAAAATATGTAAAACTTATGGCCACATGTTGTAACTGTCACTCAATGTGAAATTATGAAAACTCTCATTTTGTGAAGCACATTGCAGTCAACCTTATGAATTTTCAGGTGGAACCAGCACCAAGACACAGTCTCATAAAGCATACTATGAAACTAAAAATGTGCCGATGAAGAATAGTGACCACTAAAAGTCACACAGAGAAAAGTTACTGCTATTAAATTGAATTTGAAGACTTCCCTTTTGCCCTGTAATGCACAGATACACCTTGTCTGACAAAAATCCTATATCAAATATCCTGAAGTGATCACTGATGTGGACAAAAATTACAAGATGCAGAAGTGGCTCAACTGTGTCTATGCACAAGCCACAGAAGTCTCTTCAGTTGCACTAGAAAGTCAATACTGGCTGCCAACGTTTCTCTGTATTTAGTTTTACATCTGTCATTTCCTTCTCTATTGATTTGGGCGCTTAAAGGATATTTCTAATCCTTTTACCATGCACTTGTGCCTTACCAGTAACCTCAGCAAATTAGGTTACCTATTATTTTTTTGTATCTTCAAAAAAGAGAAATCTTCACATGATCTGGTAAGTAAAAGCAGCAGAGAAAAAGAAGCAAAAGCAGCGTCAGAAGCAGTGAGGTATTTTTTGAAAAAGAAAAAAACCAAACAACAAAAACCCAAAGAACAAACAAAAGCCATGGTATCTCTTCCTGATAAAATTATTAAGCATCTTGAAAATCTTTTCAAATATGGCCACCATCAGTAACAGAAAAAAAATGTATTTCTTCAGGTATTCTCTATAGAAGTTTCTGGGCTAAGATTGTCCGTATGATCCCTCCTAACCAGCAGCTAGCAAGTATGTTCTTCACACTTCTCCACACCCAATTGTTGTTTGAGAACAAAAGGTGCAGGATAAAAATTAAGTTGAATCCTAAAAAACCAAACTCCCCTACCCAAATAAACCCTCAACCTGATTTTCTTGCTCCACTGGATTGCCATTGGAATTGTTAATCAGTTCCTGGGGTCAGCATGTTCTACCACCTGCTGCTCTGCTCTGCCTCCAGCTCTCTCAAAGAATTCCATGGGAAATGTGAAAAAGCATTTCTAGCCTTGCCCTTGCAGGTGGGCCAGATTCATGGGCAAGTCAACACCACCCCTCTTCCACAGCTGCCAGGCCCTACAGAAGTAAACGAAGCCAGAAGAATAATTTTTGAAGACTAGAGCTCTGAATTGTTCATATTTCTACTGATAATTATCTGGTTTTATTTAGCATCTTATAAAGCAAGGCACAAATGTACAAAATCGCATCTACTAAATCAGGTCATTTTTATATATATTTACACAGTTATCATAATATAAAATGTGCTTAGACACTGTCATAGCACAACAGTAGAGGAATTGAGGACAACCTGATAATAAACACAAATACCAGGTCCTACATTTCTGTTTGTGCTTCACCTGAAGGAACATATTCATATGCAGATACACAAAGCAATCCAGCCACCGTCCTTTATTTTTCCGCACCTCACAGAGATCAAACTTTGTTGCTAAGAAGCTGTGGAAGGAGTAAAAGGCAGTAGACCAGCACCCAGAAGAACATGATGAAGTAAAATAGCTCTGGCTGCTCAACAACCGTAACCTCATGAGTTGGTGGTGGAGTCTCACTTGCTTCCAAGTCCTTTTTCTTCCTGAAAACAGGAAAGAATTTGATAAGATGCAGGAAAAAGAAGAAAAAACTCTCACTGTTAATATTTACTGTAAAGATCAGAGGGTGGATTAAAAGACAGGATGTTAACGAACTCTTTCAATCTCGTCAGCTGGAGTCCCAGCTGGACCGGGAGGTGCACAATCGGCTTTAGCAGTGTGTTTCCTTAGGAGCCAAAGTGCATAGCAATTAATCCTCTGAAAACTCTGGACAGATTCTCAGGTAGTTTAAATGCATGCCATTACAGTACAGTCCTTTGATGTAAGGTGATTTCCATCAGTCACAAAGATGCCCTCATATTCAGAGCAGTAAACATAGCTCTGGGCAACACATACCATACTTCCACAATTTTACTTACGCACTCTAACTTGATATACTTTCCCCAAATCATCTGCTTTCAGAGCTTCTCATGTCAGACACCAGAACATTAAACAGAAAAAGCCTAAGACTTCCAGAAACCAACTAGCAGTCGGAGTTTTGTAGGAGAACTCCAAAATTCCAGCTTTCCAAAATTCCAGCTGTGGTTCATACAGGCAAAGCCCAATGGATTCTGCCAGCACTACTGAGCTCTCACAAAGACAAAAAAAATTCTTGTTTAAAAAGATGGTACACTCATTTTATAATTTTATGATACTATATGAATCACTCTCTGGTAGACTTTTTTTTAATCTACTTCTGGAGAAAACTGGGTTTTGACCTATTTTAATGAGTCCTTTTTCTGGCTTGGGGCATACTACTTGCTCAGATATTATACTGGATATATATCTTGAGTATTACATGAAACTTGCTCAATATCAGTGGTCTGCAAGCAGGCATAACTGTGACAGCTATGTATTTTTTTTAACAGAAGTCTAAGTGAGACCAGGATGCTGGATCCCAGTAATATTTGGTGTGTTTTCTGTATTTAAATGCAACCATAATTTTAACCAGAGGCTCTGGGAAGTACTATTTAGTACCAACTGAAAGGTAAAACCTAAAGCAATCCTTGTTTCTTATAGACATGTAGACCCTAATACCAAATACACACTCTGCATTCAGGATCCATCACCTTAAGTCTAAACTAAACACACATACAAATTACAAAAACTCATGGGTGCTCTAGCAGAGGCCAGAACTCCACTGAAGGATCATCTTTCCCTAGCACTGACCACACTAAACATTGTCTTGACAGTCTTCCAAACCTGGAAAGAGTCATCACTGCCAGAGGGCCTCATAGTTGAAGTCTTCCCACTCTTTTCTTGGTCTGAAATATCCACCATATGGGGAAAGCCCTCACAGTCTTGCTTAGACAGCTGAACCTTTCCTCTCAAGTCAAGAAAAAGCGTTTTAGTCAAGGGGGAAATTGAGCAATAAAGAAGTTTTGTATCTTACACCTGTAGGAAATACAGACTCCAAGCTGTTACACTAGACATCCAGCCAGTCTCTACCATTATAGTTAATTTTCATTTCCCTTTGTAACACTGGTAGAAGTACCTAGGAGTTACAGATTCCTTGCAAAAGGCTTTGTCTGAATAGGAACGACTCACCTGGTGATTAATGGATTTTCACCCATATCTGTCATCTTCTGCTCGTTTACACCACAGGTTTCCTTAAACAAATGAGGAATAGATTATATATATAAAAAAATAAAATTCAGCATCTCACAAAGATGGTAATTGTGTGTGTATTTTATGCAGAGTATGTCTAATGTTTGCTCAAATAAAATCAAAGTTTGCTGATAAATTTATTCCCTGCCATCACATCCACCACTGCAGTCTGGTACTCACGCAGAAAAGGAAAAAAAGTTGTGAAATAAGAAGATTTTTTTGCTTTCAACTGCTTTCATTCAGCTGAATAAAGCTCCCCTCATTCATATATATTTCTAGTAGCTCTGACAGCATTGCAAAACTAAAGCATCTGTGTGAAACCTCTGTTTCGTTGAACTTTGGTGGCAGCATTTCTTTAACACTCCAAGATGGTCAGAATTGTATTTTGTGCTGAAGAGAGCCATATTGCTATCCTTGCTCAGCGTGCCCAGATTGCTAATGCTGTCCCTTCCGATTTAAAAAATAAAAATCCACAGCTTAGTGTGCTCTCAAGAAACCAGTCTGAAACACATCTGCCATTAAGGATGCAGTTTCACATTACTACTAAAATTCTTTTAGGGTTAGCTGCTGCTATTGAGATAATATCATACACCGCTGCTATGAAGGAGAGGGAAAGAGCCCAATCTTTCATCAAAAGTGCACTTCAAGAGACGTCCAGCATTTTTGCAGGGCTGTGACCAGGACACCGACATACATACAGAGAATGCACAAACTAAAAGAAACTGGAGCAGCAAATAAAGGCAGCGATACAGTTATGACGAAGAAGGCCTCAAAGTTACAACAGATTTAATTTTAGTGTTAGGTACTCCTTTGTGGGTTTGTTCAAGGTTCAATAAGGTTCAGTTCCATATATTTATGAGAGTTCAGTAAAGCTTTTCAGCTATGCCTGGTTTTGGCACTAAAATTATTAGAAGTCACAGGGCTTTTGTATTATCACAGAGCTTTATATAAAGAGTAGACCCTTTTACAGTATGTGAACTTTTGGAGGTTAAAAGAAATAGAGAAACAGCAATAGGTAAATTTCCAGATACTTACCTCCTCAGCAGTATTAGGAGATCTTTTTCGGAGATAAATGTTGGAATCACTGTCACCGGTTCTGAAATGTATGTAAAAGCAAAGTTTTTAAATTCATAAAGCTAAGTTTTGTTTTGACTTCAAAGAGAGCCACTGCAATTGCAGATGCTAGTTTTAAGCTACGCAAACCCACAAATATGCATTGTTGCATGTATTAGAATATGGACTAGAATTTATCAGTAACATTATAATAAATAGCTTTGGAAGAATCTGTCCCATGATAAAAAATCCATGAGATCAAATTGCAATCTTTTCTGAAAAATGGTATCTGATAGGGTTTTAGCACCTTTCACATCATTCACATTTACGTGACAGTATACCCCAGGTTTTATGGCTACCTATATAAATAAAAAATTGACAGACATTGCAGGCAACAGAATGCTTGAAGGAGACAGTGGGTTCTTCTAAGCAAATTCTTTCAAATTCATTAGAGTGGTGTAGTGATAAGCATCAACAAATTACAGTTCATGTCCAACTCAGATACATTACCTAAGAACTAAATTAGAACGTAAGATGGAACAGAAGTCAGTGGAGTAAAATTAGCTGAGTGTCTCTGTCCTGGGTCTGGCTGGGGCGCAGGTAACTCCCATGTAGCAGCCCCTATAGCGCTGTGCTTTCTATTTGTAGCTAGAACGGTGCTGATAAGACACCAATGTTTCAGGTATTGCTGAGCAGTGTCACACAGCACCAAGGCTGTTTCTCCAAGCCCCCAAAGGTCAGTAGGCTGGGGCTGGGCAGGAGGTTTGGAGGGGACGCAGCCAGGACAGCTGATCTAAACTGACCAAAGGGATATTCCATACCATACGGTGTCATGCTCAGCAATAAAAACTAAGAGAAAGGAGGAAGCTGGAAGAGGCACACATTCGTTACTAAAGCATTTGTCTTCTGAAGCAACCACTACGCCTACTGAGGCCCTGCATCCCACGAAGTGGCTAGACATCACCTGTTGATGGGATGTAGAGGATAAATCTGGGTTTTTTTGTTGGTTTTTGGTTTTGGTTTCCTTTTGCTTTGCTTCCACAAGTGGCCTTTGCTTTTTTTCATTAAACTGCCTTTACCTTGACCCATGAGTTTTTCATCTTATTTTCTCCCCCCATCCTGCTGAGGATGGGGAGTGAGAGTGGCTTGGTGGGCACCTGGTGGCCAGCCACGGTCAACCTACCACAATCTTGTTCACTTTTTCAACGAAAAGAAGTCCAACAAATATCTATTGGAATGAAGCAGTGTCATACTTCTACATAGTGTCACATTGCACATGGATTATTTCATCTACGTTACAAAACACTCTTTCTGTTGGAAAATCAGTTATAACATTGCCATGTTCAAAATGCACTGGGGTTCCAGTTGGGTTTTGTGTAGCAAAGTTTGTAAAGCAAAGTCAAATCAAGTCCCTTTGGCACTGAATCACTTGACATGTTTAAGAGAAACACAGGAAGAAGCCAATGAGTCCCAATACACAGGTCCTAAAAGAAGTCTACAGGGAACATCCAATGGACAGGGCACACTTTAAAAGACTGGGCATTCATCCCAATTAGGTGTATTTAAGACAAAGTTAATGTGAAATACCTGGTAAATTCCTGACAATCTGCAGTTTCTTCCAGTTTCTCTTGTGACAGAGTAGTAGTGGCAACTTCTGAGATCTGCAAGTCTTCTGCTTTGATCCTATTTTCCCCTTCTTCCTCCTTATTACTACTGTTTTCTGGATTCTTTATGGCTATTGATAAATCCTCTAGATGTTCTACTATGGCCTGTTGAAATTAAGAAACGTTTTGCATTAGACAACAAGACTGACTCTCCGCCCTTTCAAATATCTTAGTGGTGCAGCCTACTCAGATGCTAAATGGCATGTAGTATGAGATTGAAAGTCTCACTAAAGAGAATAAAAAGCAATTCATTTCTTGAAAATCATTTTGAGCTATAAAGTATCATCAGTTCAACATACGTACAATTAGTTGTCAGTTCTTTTTATATAAGAAGTCATGACATGACATGGCTCTTCGAAGTAATCCGCTAAGACTTTCTTTAATCTATCCCCAATTAGTCTTTGAAGCTAACAGCATATTGACTTCATTACTCTAGTAAGTGTCAGGACCAAAATATGTCCAAGCAACTTGTCTAAGCAACATGTAAATTAACATTAAATGGACATTCATTCCTGAAAAACACTGTCTAAAGTTACTGTGCTGGAAAATGTATAAGACAATTGAAAATCAGTGTCTGCAAGAAGAGATGCAGTAGCAAATTGCCTAAATCCAATACACAGAATAATTATCAAAAATCCCCCCCTCTTTCTCCCTCTCCAGTGTAGACAAGCCTTCATTTTACTCACGTAACTTATCCTACTTAAATTGGTTTAAGTTTTTGTAGGCAAACTTATTTGGATTCAGACAAAAACTACCTTTGCATGTATCCTTTCTATATCAGCAATATTGCTTTCTGTTAATCTCATTAAAAATTACTAAAAATACCTTCTCTGATAATCTTTTATGCCTAGGGATTATACAGAAGCCTTAAACTACTTTAGAACTTAATTAAAATTCACATTTTTGCAGTACTATTAGTATTGGAGCTTATTCTCTCTTTTAATGTCTTATCTTCTCAGGGATCTGCAATTCCATTCATTCCAGTAGAGGGCTGTGGCAAACAGCGTTATGGGACAGGAAACCAAGTACATTTTACATATTTCTCAAATGAAAACCACTGAGGTCAGATGCTAATCCCTCATCTATACACAAAGAAATGCCGATAATAAAAAAATAAAATACCTCAGGATGTTGTGGAGTAGTGGAATCTTGGTGGCTGGTGGCCTTTTCACCATCTTTTTCAATCTCTAACTCTTCTCCTACTAGTAATGGCACTTCTTTTTCATCAGAAGAATTCGTGTGACTGTTAATATCTGTTGTTTCCTCCTCGCTGTTCTCAGCATCTATTTCTGATGCAGGGACACCTAGCTTATTCCCTAAGTCTGGCTCTGGAGAATCTTCCCTGTAGTTCTGTTCTGGTAAGCCCTTCTCATGTAAAACATCCGTCACTGTTTCAGAAGAAGCTTTGTCATTTCCAGTATCATGATCTTCAATACAAGGCTCAAGGTAAGCATTCAAAACTGCTGATATGGGAACATTATAATGTGGATAATAAAAGAGATCGTGGGGTATTACAGATACCTTTGAAGAACTGGGTAGCACTTCAGCTGAAGACTCAACTTCATCACAGCTGTCCAGGTCCTCTGGATTTTTAGGTACATCTGAGAGAGAGTCATCAGATGTTTCATGCTGTGTAGATAGTTCTTGGCTTTTGAGATTACAACCATTCAGTGAATAATGGTTAGTTTCTATTGTCTCAAAGCCAGGTGATTGCTTTGTATGTTCATTTTGTGGAATTTTCAGTATTTCCTCATGCAGAAGATGAAGAACGTACTTCTGTGTATTTTCTTGTTTTGAGGTATCTTCTGGTAAAAGAATTGAAGTCTGGGGTTTGCTCTCTTCTACTTTATTTATAGATTCATCTGTAAGTATACCTGAAGTCCAGGATAATGGACTCAAAGAAGAAGTATTGGCGGAAAGGCTCTTAGTTTCATTGTCATATTCAGTAGAGGTTTCTTTAGTTAATTCTTCAGAGTAGTCTTCAAAAGAGTCAACAGAATTTTTCTGCTCTGTCAGAACAGCTGGAGAAAGGTCATCATTCTGTTTCAGTGGATCATCAGATATGCCCCCTTCACCTGGCATGAATTTATCACTTAGAACCTCCCAAGAGGAACTGGATTCAAAACTGACAGATCCTGTAATTTTCAGTGAGGTAGGCCTCTGAGGCTCCTCTTCAGATGTTTCCTGTGAATCACCTAACACTTGACTCAATTTCCCATTACATTTTTCAGGTATAGTTTCTGATGGGATTCTCTCAGGGGTGTCATGAATATGAACCTTTGGAGGAGCAGGATGACTCCTTTCGTGATTGACAGTATACATGTTTTCTTCACCTTCACTTAAAATCAAGATTTTGCCTTCCTTTTCTGAAGGTGTGTCTTTGATGTGGACGTAAGTGGACTCAATCGGAAGCTCCTTGTCAGGATCTGTAAAGTCTTCCTGTAAGTGATGATACATCATTAAAAGACAAATCATACCTCAGATATCATTTTACTTTCCCCAAACACTACAGAGAGAACTACCTAGCCCATCACCCATTACCTTGTGAATGGCCAGTTAACGACTCACTTATTTTGAAAGTAGGGAAGCCAATTTGGCAAGTGACTTGAACAAAGCTCAATGTCAAGAAGCCACTTGTACAGGAAGATTAGAATGCAGACAAGCCTACTCCTCAGTTGTTAATGTATTCACCTCTCCCTGTTCACCTGTGGAGACAACTGACTTGGCTTTTTGACACAATCCCAAACCCTGGGAACAAAATAAATCTAACAAGTCCACTAAATCCACTGTGAAATATATTAATATACTAGACTATTCCATTCCAACAGACTGTATTTAAAAAAAAAAAAGTAGGCTTTGTCCATTAAAATGCCCGTAAGTCTTAATGCCAACAAATCTTATTGCTCATCTAATCTAACAAAAAGATTACTATAGTAATTTTAATTCCAGTGACTTTAGTAATGCCCATCAATTTTATAAGCTACAAAATACATACCAAGTGGAACCTTCAGCCAAGAACAGACAGGAAATGCCTTTTGTGTAGGAACCATCATTTACATGCATGTACTCTAGCACAAAAACATACCCAGATACTTGAGGGACACCGAGTCCCTTGGGGACCCTTTCAAATCAAAAAGACTATGTGAACTAGGTTCATCTGGAAGTACAAGCAGCCTCCAGAACAGTTTTTCAACTTACACAGATCTGTTCTCCAGTGCCTGCGACTTCCCATTTTTCCTTGAGTTTTCTGTCTCACATCCTTTAATTCCCCTATAAGTTTATCCTCTGTTTCTCCAAAAGACCTTTGTCAGTCCCTGACACTGTCAGTCCCTGCTTGCTCCTCAATTCTTTATTTTTTTTATAAAGTCTGCATTAAAGTCCTGGTCCTTTAAGCTGCAGTTTATTTCATGCTTACAACAAGTGCTTTTGACTGCTGCATTGACAAGATTCAGCCTCTGGTATCTTGTGTCTGATACCTGCTAAATTCAGATGGATTGTGACCCTCAAACTTGAGAAGACAGAAGTCAAAATGAAATTCCAAGTCCAATGAATCATCATAGATGAAGGGATAAATTTCAGCCTTATTTAAGACTAGTATAGCAAAGTAGTAGAGCCCTCTGTAACCAGTTCTAACCTCTGAGAGTTATAATTGGATGTAAATGTTTGAAAGTACAATTCTACCTAAAGCATTTTAGCAATTGCCAATGAAAGCCCATTTCACTGGATTTAAGAAAAATGTGAAAAATTAAGCCTGAGTTTGTGGTTTATTTTAAATAGCTTAGAAAGAAACCTAGAAGATTGATACAGCAATATCTGACTTTATTAAGTACACCAAAGCAAATTAAAAAATGCCATGACGTAGGAGTAAACACATACCCCTTCCAGCTCTGGGAAGTGTTCCAGAAATTGCGCCACGTACGTCACAATTGACTGTTCATCGGGTGATTCCACCATGATATCTATGGAGACAGATGCAAGGGGCTCGAGCACACACGGCTTTAAAATGCTCTTGCAGAGGAAGAGATTGCCAGACATTTATTCTGCCTTTATGATGAGAGAAATAACAGCCGCAAACGCTTTTCCTTCTCTGACAGAGCAGAGAGGGTAGAATCCTTTTCACGGTTGATGGTACTCAAGAGAGTTCTCAACAAGAGTTCTCAACATCTTATTCGCATTAATTTTTTCTTATTTCCAAACACATACTGAACCCTGATCAGGGTTCCTTTTCATCCACCTTCATACTGTCATTTATGTTGTTGTCACTAGACAGTGATCTTGTTGAGTGACAGCACAGAAGTTTATTTTTAGCAGGATGGTCCAGTCTTCCAGCGGGTGACCCGTGAAAGCACAAATAACCAGTCTGTGCTTTCAATCATAAAATCAGGGCCTAATACCTGTCTAGTAGAGTTCAGTAAAAAAACCTGCAAAAAGCAACTCCGTTTATATACGTATACTTAGATACACACGTGTATGCTTATGTTTAGATATATAAATATATACATATGTGTGTATATATACGCATTGTAAAAGAAAAACTGGGAGATGCAAATACATTTGAATAGATACCTACCCATTTTCCTGGTATGGCAGACTCACACACTTCACCCTGGAGTGAAACTTAGTCTCTGCAGACTGTAGGCATTACGAAATGGTGCTAATGCATTGAGACACCTCTCAGCACAACAGGGTGGTGATTAACGCCCGCTACTAACGCAGATGTCACATAGCATCTAAACACTAACCAGGACCAGTGTATGTAGCTAAAACTGTGGGAAGATCTCTGCCCCCAAGGAGCTTACAAATATCACTGGAGGCATACGACTACAAGCCAGTGACCAATTCATTTTTATTTTTCTTATCAGTCAGCCCAACACACTGATCACATCAACAGTCTAATCACTGGGAGGTTTCTGGTAGGTATCACAATGCAATATTCATGAATTCATTATAGTTTGAATGTTACCCAACAAAGCTGATGTAGGCGTTTTACCTTCTGGTTCTAGGAGCCGAGGAACACCCAGCTTATTTTGTGCTATGCTGAAAGCATCCTCCAGGTTTTCTCGAGCCGATTTCTCCAGTGCTTGCTTCATGTCTACCAAAGTAGAGTCTATTGCTTTTATGATAGCTAAGAAAGCAAGGCCGCTCCTCCAGCTGCTGGCAAAGTCCTGAACTGCAACACCGTACCTAAACAGAATTACATACAGTTTACATGTGTGGTCGTGTTACAAAATCCAAAATAAAGGCATCGTCGTTTTCAAAGACTCCTGAAAGTTAAAAGTAAAGTTGCTGAGTTGCACTAGTCACATTTGAGATCTTTTTGGATTTTGAAATGCACAAAGTATGTCCATAAAACACAAGGATTCACAAACTGAATCGGTGTGGCTAACAGCTGACATCAATCTGCTTGTAGGAAGTAGTTAGTAAAAACAAAGCCCTCAAGAACTCAGCAACCACATTTAACATTCATAAAACCAAATGTCTCTGTGATTCCTGTTTCTGTTGCTCTCCAGCATTTTAATGCCGTAGCTTGGGAAGACTGCCAACGCTTAAGTATTTAAAAACATAAGCATAAATGATTCACATTCCTGTGTACTTGGCCTTCTATAGCAGAAAACTGTGCTTTGCCAAATGCAAATGGTGTCAGTATATGTATAAACCACAAGTGTGTTAGATGCCCAAAGTTTTGGAGGAAAAAACAGCCATCAAACTTGCAATGAAATACAGCCCCAGAATAGAAAATTCTGCATAAGTCATTGGATAACAGGATTATAATGATGCTATCATGTTTTTAGTGCAATTGCAAGAACAATTTTCTCCTATTAGATGTTTTCAATTTGTATTCTCTGACTGGACTGAAAAGCCTATGGCCTTTACTTCTCCAGTCCTCACTTTCCTTGTACCACCTCCCTGTGAAAGACATTATCAGCATTATTTTGGGACTAAAACTGTGCTTCCTCTATGGTCTGCACTGGCAGCAGCAAACTACAGATCTCAATGGGACAAGCTTAGCTGCACAAGAAGCACCCTTAGCTTCGCTGGAGATAACCAAGGGATGATGTGGCCCACAGGACCAAGTATTTCAGATGTAATTTGTATCTTCAACACTAGACACAAAACATTTGTGTTCACAGGCAAACTTGGCCATATAAATCCATCAACAGACAAAAGCGCCAAATATTCATCTATCCAACTTGTAGAAGTAAGTTTGAGTCATGCCCTCTTTAAAACTCTCTGGCAGTTATTGCTTCAGATAACGATATATGTGAAATACACTCCAAGCATTTACACGTGCACTAGACATCTTACACTAAAGTTTTTTTAGCCCGCCAGTAACTCTGCCAGGTTAAAGCATTACTAGACAAAATGCTTTGGTGAAAGAACTGCTTTTTTTTATTAAAGTGGAGAGAGATGTGTTGAGCAACAGAAAGGGACCCAAGTGTCACACCATCATGAGGAGTGACCTAAGATTCACCCCCTTCCCCTCTTTAATTCTGAGAAAAGAGGGACTCTAATAGCGGCTCTGTCCTTCATGGCACTCTGCAGCACACAGAGAAGCTCCCTCAGGGCTGCTACTTAATTTAAAAGGCTGTTGCTAAAGTCTTTCAATACATTTATTTTTTCAGCTTTTCAGTTCACCCCTTGTTTATGCCTACCCTTTAATTAGCAAAAGATATAAAACAGACTGCACGAAAGCCAGGGGGCAGGGAGAGGAGGGAACGATCCTGTTTTAAACAGCGCCAAGCAGATTAGTGCAAGTTAACATTTAACGCTGAAATCGTGAAGCCAGCGATGCGCACGGCTTCAAGGTCAGGCAGCCGCTGCAGACGTGGGGCCGATACAGCCCCCTGCAGAGACCTGGTGCCTGCAAACGTCGAAAGCAGAAGCCACAGCGCACGGTAATGCACACATGGGGCAGGAGAGAGAGAAAAGGGATTCAGCTTCAAAAGGGCAGGTGGCAAAACACATTTTTCCACGAGGGTTTCTTAGCTTACTTTCTGGTTTTCCTCTGAACCCAGACTAAAAGGGCTCTGATGGCTTTCCGCTGATCCTTCACCGTAACGGCCATGTTTCTCTCCACACTGGGAGTGTTGGGGTGGGACGTGTCTGACTCGGGACCGCTGGGCCCGGAGGACAGGCTGGAGGAAGAGGAGTTCCTGTTGAGGTTACCTGTCAGCTCCTTGATCTGCAATAAAAGGCAAAACACGCAGTGCTCTGGTTTAACACCGGCTGCACGGAGAACTCGGCACTTCTTTTCATGCAAACTTTAAAGATAACAGTGCCATAACTGAATTTTAAGATGTAATTATAGACCTGTCTGTTATAACTCTCGACTTGTATTGCACGGGCGTGACAGCCAGCAGCAACCCAGCTGGAACCCCAGGAAACAGAAAGGGCAAGGCAGCAGTTAAGGCTGAACTGAGCAAATTTGTATTAAACAAAGAAACATGTCCTTGAAAGAAAAGTTAGTTTAACTGAAATTGTTCTTTCTCTTCACAGGACTCGCTCGAGTGAAACGTTTTTAGTCGGGAAATGGTCACCAGCAGCAGCACTCCTGTCCTGGTCAGTGTTGATGTTTGGGCCAAACTATGCCTTCTGCTGCTTTTCGGTCTGCCATGCTCTCTGCTGCTGGCGTGGCAGATTCTGGTCACGCCATCCCTGCCTTCGAGTCCCTCTGGCCAAAGTGGTGCTGTGCACCTCCATCTCTCTCTGTGCATTAGAATTTGGTATTGTCTGGAAGGACATTTTCAAAATATGTGTAGATTAGGGAGCAGTTTTAAACTAAGCCTGAGGCTAAATCATTTTTTAGGCTCAAATCAGTTTTATCAGTCCCAGGCCCTTCAAGATCTTTCATTTGGCCCTCTACGTTACTTGTGAATTTTTGCCACGTTGAGTAAGTCTCCAGAGATCATTGATTCTACATGGAATTTCCCACCACATTGGACCAAATCCAGAAAAGATTATTGAAAATAAACTGTGACCTGGCACCAAACCCGAGACGTTGGTTCAGATCCAGGGAATCTGGAGCAGAACCCTGAGAAGGCACAGGAGAGAAGGGAAAGTAGTAATCTGAAGCTCTAATTCTGATCCAAGTCAAACGAGGGTTTAAATTGTCTCCTATTTACACCAAAATAGGTCCAATGAAGTAAAATGAAAGCAGCTGCAGGTATAAAATTAGTGTATATTAAGAGGGAAAAGCTCAGGTTTAGCACTCTTAATTATGTTCTTTAGGACTAAAAATCAATTTAAAAATCAGTATTCAGCTGGAATAGATTGATACCATGAAGATTGTTCACTTATGATTAAAGTATTCAAGTTTTATTACCTGAAAAAACAAGATTATATTCCATATTAGTCCGAGTACCAGAGAGGAATTTCCATCTGCTATTTCTGCTGCATCGATGCTAACAAGCTTTACCTGTAGAAGAGATCATAAATTCAGAGCCGAATTCAAAGAAGCAAGGTAAATGCAAAAAATGCACTGGATGGAACTGAGACTACTGGATACATCGAGAATACTTCTGCCACAGACTGGCCAGCCAAAAAGCAAGACTGAAATCTTGTTTGAATGATAATTTGCCTTGATTACAAGCACCTGCTCATGGAACTTTCATCTCAAGCCCCCAGCATTGTCTGCAGAACAGAAGTGAGCTCAGTTCTGCATCCTCAGGACCACAAATGTGTTTCCTCCATACAAAAATGGAATAAGATGGTGTCCCCTCCACTGGATCCTGTTCTTAAAAAGTAGAGAGTCAATCCTCGTACAAAAATTAAAATCCTAATAAGATCTGCTTACTTCTGTTTTGCTATGCATCACCGTTCTCCTTGCTTATCTCACCTTACGCAGCTTGTCACAGACTTCTGATTAAATCAGTTAGCAAAGGATAAAGTTGCCTAATCAAAGCAAACTCTAGACTTTCCCACACTGTGGTTTCTTCCACCTGATAACACCAGGATGTTCTTCTCTTAGACAACACCGAGTGGGTTTTGGCAAAGGTCACGGAGGAGGGAGGAAGCAAGGAAGCTGTCAGTACTGCACATGGCACCCAGACCAAGTTAAAGCCCAGCATACAGCCCATTTATCACTGAGAAATCCTGTGCATGATGAATCATTTAGCAGTGCTTTACCCTGCTACCCCGGTTCCACAGAAGTGTACGCTGACGGGTTCCACCCATTTTGGTTTAATGTCTAACCCTGAAGCCCTTGGCAGCCAAGGCATTTTGCCAACACTTTCATCACCGCCCTTCACTAACCGGTTTGGTTAAACTGGAAAAAGGAAAGCAAAATAACTTTTTATCTGTGGTTCGCACATCAGTTTTCAATCTTAGCAAGAAGACACCTCTAGCTGTCATATTTCAAGGCTCAGACTTCTTGCTAGCTCCAAGGTATTTGGCATGGGAAAACCTTTAAGACCTAGTGCATTTGAATAGCAGTTTCTCCAAAATGAAGAGCAAGTGGCATTTATCATTAGACTGCTTTCAGAGTCAGCTCTGACCTCTTACTGCTGCTTATGTTTGCCACCCAGCCCAGCAGAGATACCCAGCTAGAAGATGCTGGCTGCTTACTCTTAAAGAAACAAGAAATCCATAGAAAAGTCAGTGTTTTAGCACTACTAATTGAAAGGACACCTGTGTCCAAGGCTCCTCCTGCCTGGCCTTGCTCATTGAGGTTCTAGGTTGTCCCCTAGCAAGGTCCTGGCAACCAGACATGCTTCAGCTGCAGCTCTGCAATGTGTCGGTATCAACAGAGAGAAAAAAAACCTCATCTGCCAGTAGCTGGATTTGGGTAGAAAGCATCGACTGGGAAACTGTTAAGAAATATGTGAACACGTGAAATATTTCTTAGCAGTTCTATAGCAGGACTTGTAGACATACACATTTAGCGCCAGTACAGCCCGCACTGGTGGAGTTTCCAAAAAGCAGACTGGAAGACCCAGACAACTTCTTGATCTTTCACATCCTCTCCTGGGGAAAAAGGCTACAGAGGTTAAACCTCCCACATCTATGAGGTCCTAAGAGATCCAGTAAGACCTCACATCACGCTCATTCCTGCACTGGGGTTTGCAGTGACTCTCCTGCATGACCAGCACCGCTGCAGGATCTCTGGAGCAAGAGCTAAGCTCATTGAAGGGAAGCAGCAAAGTGACACCAGTTGCAGTTGTGGCACTCCATGCAAGGCAGGGTTTTGTCTCTATGCACACACTGGATCCCTTCTCACCCATAAGGTTTAAACCCTATAGAGTACTTGCACCCTGGAGTCAACAGGACCACCAATTACATTTTCTTCAGAAGTTGCAAAACTTTATTTCAGATACTAGATAAAAAGATCTTTCAGTACAGCAAGAATGCTGCAGTCCTTTATAGGACATAGTCCAATATTTGTTTATAGGACATAGTCCAATATTTGTTTTCTCTTTCTGAAAGATCTAGGTATACCCCGTATATGAGTTGTTACATGACTGGGACTTCTCTTGACCCCATTGCTTCTCAACACTTTTCAAGAGCAGAGTGTTCAAGATACAGGCCACATCCATAGGGCTTTGGAATAAAACCCTAATGGGAGAAATAAAAAAAAGGACTGAATCATTTCAAGCTACAGGGTCTGATCTTTCTTGGTCACTTAGAACTGTAGGAAGTGATGTTGCAGCAGTGCCACGCTGACTATGACGGAAGTTATATCCTTATAAGGTTTTGATTCCTGGAATTACGCGTCTATGTCATGTTCCCAGATTTCATTTTCTCTTGCCTTTGACTCATGATCAGCTGCTGCAGCAGTTTATCAGATAAATACATTATTTGTAATACTGAAAGTATTTCTGATGAAAGGAAGTCATCTACCTTCAGTGTAACTAAAGTAAAATGCCACTACGACCCAGTTCATAAAGATTACTTGCATTTCTTATTTTCTTTTAATATTTGGTTCCTGATCCTTTAATCCTGTTGAACTTTTACATTACAAAGTGAACAAATAATCCTTGGTTTAGACTCTGTAGGTGTTCTCGTTGTGCATTTTTATGTGGCTTTTCAGCCTTGCTGCTAAGGTAAGTCAGAGTGCCTTTAAGCAGTGCATTCCTCTTAGGTACATGCAGCACATCAGACTAGCTACGATTACAAGAATTACAATTTGCAACATACATCAAGAGAAGATATTAAGACCAGCCTTTGGAAATACTCACGTTGCTGTCCTCCAAGAACTTAAGTGCTTTGGCTATGTTGTTCAAACGAAAAATGCGATGGGTTGAAGATTTGTATTCGTGCATCTAGAAAAAAACAAGAGCCACACTGTTTTTAAAAACGGTGGAATTATTCACCACTACACACAATACTTAAAAAACCTACACATACAGAGGCAAAATAAGGCTAGTAAGCATCTACCTGTGTAAAATTATTGCCGTCTTTTCTGACCAGAAAACTGCTTCAACTACATCATCTGATCTCCCGGGGTCCCTTCAAACCCCTAGCATTCTGTGATTCTGTGATCTGCCTTTGCTGTAGCAAAACAGGGTGAGCAAGCAGCTTTCCTGCTCTCCAGATGTTATCACTCTCTTGGACCTGCTGTGTTGATTATTTATGTAATCACTCCCCAACCATGTTCAGTCACAGGATCAAATTTACCTGAAAATTTGTAATAATAGATATTTTTTTCCCTCAAATTAAATTAAATGATCCTAATTAGGAAGTGTGAGCAGTTTTCATAGCAGGCACAGGCAGGTGGGAGGTAGAAGCCTTCATTTTGGCAGAAATAAAACAGATTTGTTGCAAGCCTGTCTCCCTGCAGTTCCACTTTGGCACACTGGTTTTATCACGTGTGTGCAGGAACACCTAGCTGCCAGCGCAACAGGTTTGCCCAGCTGACCTTACCTCCTTCCTTGCCCTTCTCACTGTTGTCCCGGGGCATAGCCTAGGATTGCAATTCCCCTTTCAATTCCTTTCCAGCCTGGCTCTCAATGCAATCTGTGTGAATGCACACAGAAACACCGCTCCTTCTGCTACAGTTCCCCCAGACTGCAAGAATATTAAAAAATAGGCGGTTCTGAAGGTGTGACCACAGTGGACGTTCATGCTGCAGTATGCAGATGGTTCGGTCACTAAAGAGCATCACCAGGTGATGATTGCAAGTGCATCTTCAGTGGTGAGACGGCTGCAGAACAGGTCTCTCCTCTTATCCAAGTGTGATAGCCACACGTAAGAGAGTACTTGCTGACCAGACTGATGTAGAAAGAAAATATTAAACTCAACTCTAATTGGTCATTTATATTTGCACTGGGTGTTTCCATTTCTGGTATGTGGAACTTTATACGGCTCTTACAAAGGAAGGAGGAGAGAAAAAGATTCTGCTGTGTGAAGCTTTGCCCTTCTGATTTAGACCATATCAGTAAGACTAATGAAACCTGAGCCAGGATACCAGAACTAAACTCACAACTACACCAAGCATCAGCAGATCTATTAAGTGTCTTAGAGAAAATATAAACAGAATTATAGATTAAAAAAATAATATGGGAAATATATCTTTTCTTGGTAATGTGACTTGGGTGATCTCCAAATGGAATATGTGAGCATTAATGTATTAAAGGCTCAAAAAACCAGAGGGGTGGGAACATTTACACTGATTACACACCGTTTACACCTCATTGTTACATATTTGCTTGAAGTCTAAGTTACAACTCAGTACACCAGCCTGTAACATATGGAAATCACAATGAAGTTGCTTAAATGCTTATTACTATCCCTATGACACAGGACCAAATTCTCCCTTAATTCGCTGGATGCCCATACATTGTTGCTTGTAACAGAGAGAGCTCCATACCTACAGAGGTTTCTCCCTCTTGTATACATACCAGCTTTTGTCCTGACAGGACTTCCAGTAGCGCCATCAAGATTTTGCCATCTTGTATATCAATAAACAAGTCTTTCACTTTCAGAGGAGGCTTGCACTGTGAAGAAAAGAAACCTGGTAGCTTTTAAAGCAGTACTGCTTGGTAAGTCACCATGATTTCAGAGAGTAAGAAGGAGAATTTTACAAGACAGAGATACTAGGAATAAATCTTAGACTGCAGGAAGAAGGGGATGACTTTTCTTCAAATCGGTGACAATTCTGTCCTACGAATATCTGAGCTAAAACTGAGACAGAATACTCATGTAATTGAGCTCAGACAAGGACTTACTCCAGATTTCTCATAACAGAATCTCCTGCTAAATACTCTGTCTAGGAAGCAACCACCCAAGGGCTGGGTGCCGATCCCTCAGATGAAGAGAAGTCCAGCAGAAGTGAATCCCACTTTATGCCCGAAATAAGCCTGAGATCCATCCAGCCCAATGTCCTGTCTCCTCTGTAAGGTGTCTGGTGGTGCCATTCTGTTTCCCAGTATTTCTGAAGTACTTTAAATAGCAACTTCTGTTATTGTTCTCTCTTCTCAGCAACCTCCTCCAAAGGGAGCCATCTCCTCACCTCACCGAGGTGCCTGATGATGTGTGCGCTGAGGCACATAGCCAAGTCAGCTCAGCCCTTAGGGGCAGTCTCAGCTGCAGCAATTACGCTCTGCTCGGGTGTCACTCACTCACGTGTCCCTGAAGAGCCCAATCTTTTTATCTTTGGTTGGGCAATGCACGACTGTTCGATTAAGCACTGCTTCTGGCAAACTGGGACCACACATTTTCGTTACTAGTCTTTAATCTAGCCAAGAGTACTAAACAATGTTCCATACTGAGAGCAAATTATCGCTCATTTAAAAATTAAATAACTTATCTGAAAGCCTCAAACCCAAACCTTTTTTATTCTTTCAGTACTTAAGAACAACCAGAACTCGGAAGATGCAGACTACTCCCAATTATCCCACGACCAGCAGAGCCAGCTCCTCTCAAAAGATGACCCCAATGGGATGGTCTGCTCCAAAAAGGGGACACACCACACCATAACTTTCCTGAAGAAGTACAAGAAGAAGATTTCACTGCTGCCATTAAAAGAAAGAAGCCACTCTGCAAGAAGTGCTTCTTTGAGGATAAAGGCAGAAGCCACCTTCCTCAGTGGGTGTCCTCAGGGAATCACCTGTAATTAGAGAGAGCTTTCGCGAAGCTCTCATTATTTACACGAATATGTTTATTATGCCCCTTCCAGGAAAAACATTAATATAGCAGCAGACTTTTGCCCTTTCTTCAGAAAAGCATTTTTCTTTGTTGAATCAGAGAGGAAAAAAATTTGTATGCACTCCAGAGAAAACAGTTCACCTGCCCGCAAAGTTTCTAAGACTTCATATGCTTGGCATGGCAGAATTAACAGCACCCTACAGCCTTTTTCATGATCTAATTCCTTCTGTAAATCAAAGACCTTCTCCACAGTCACATATTTGACAACCCCTTTTGACAACTTCCAAAACTGCAGTTAGTTTAAAGCCCTAGAGCCTGATTCACAAAGGCATCACATAACACTGTCTTCGTTCTGAGAGACCTTTGGGAGCAATTGCTAGTCAAAACATTTCCAACTAGCCTTATTCTGATTTTCCAGTGAGATTTAAGAGGATCCCTTTATTCCTTCAGCAACACTCACTGCAGAATAGTGGACTTAAGCAACCATACATGTGATTCCTTTCTTCTAAACCCCCTTTACATTACTAGGTCTGAAATTCAATCACTTCCCAAGAACTACAGGAGCTAAACTGAGAGTCAGCTTGTAGCCCAAACTTAGTGCCAGTCTGTAGTTTATGAAATTTAGCCACAGATACTCAAGCTCAAACTCCGGTCCAAGTTAGGACTTTGTCTAAATCAGGAAGCTGGTCTAATTCCTTGATCCTGCACTAAACATTGCTGCTGTCTCAGTAATATTAAGAATTTTTTTTCTCTTTTAATCCTTAACAGCAGCAAAATAGTTCTCAGGATGGCAGACTACGCAGGAGACCTAATACTTATCTACTATTAATAAGAACAGTAAATTAGGTTTAATTTAGCCATATTATGGTGTGATTAAGAAACAATTACATCTTAAAAATACGAAGTGATGTCAAAAAATTAGTTCTCTAATGCAAGCGGCTATATAAAGATCCTATCATACAGTCCCCCCAAAACATGACTGACAAGGAATTAATGTTTCCCATCTGCAGATCTGTGATGAAGTCGGGTTCTGAAGAACATCTGTCTTTGGACACGATGCCTCAGATGTTTGAATTTCCAGTCCAAGGAAGAACACAGTCATCATCACCTCAGAGCAGCCTCAACCACATTTGATTTTATGTGGGTACCTTCTATGGGAAAATTCTAGCCTCACGGTAACAGAGTAATTTAAAGATTAAATGCACCTGAGATGAACTAAAGCCAGCCAAGCATTCGTTGCGCCTGAAAAGCAATGTTCATTTGTCCAGAAACACACTTTCAGCTTCCCTCCTTCTCCTCCAACCTTCCCCATATGCATAGAAGTCAACTTTGTTTCCAAATTTTAACTACTTTAAAAGGAATTAAATGTAATCTGTCTATGGTTATGTCCTTGTATCTCAATATCAAGACTGTTTGTCAGTCTTACCTTTCCCAAATGTAGGTTTATCCATCTGGTAAAGGTCCTCTTCTGTACATTTTCCCGTTCCACTAGAAATACCAGAAACAAAAAACAGCACTTAAGTTTCCAGAAGAGGGAAGCTGGTAGGAAATTTCAAAAACTGATGCACAAAAAAGTCACAATTCATGAGAGTTCTGTGAATAAAACAAATATATTCCAAATTGATATAAGGTTGAGCTATGGTGTTTTATTCAATTTCTTTGCCCAGACATGAGCTATAGACTCGTAGATGCATTCTAAAGGATGTAGGAAGAAATCTCTCTTAGTTTTGCAATTTTCAATGTAGCTTTTAAGAAGCGAGCATTTATGTGTTGTGCGCAGCTCTTCAGTGATGTTAGCCTCTGAGCAGGTAGCTTGACCCTTCTATGTCAATTTATAGGATTAATGCAACACCCTCATGCAAATTGCACTGGCGTGGATTCCAATGTACTTGCACACACAAGGAAACAGGACCACATTAGCCAACACAACAATTTTGTCTTCATTCTTATGAATGGAAAAGCCTCATCAAATCTCAACTTCCCAATCTCCTAACTAGTGCATTTAAAATCAAAATTTCAGGTCCTTATGTTGAAGAATCATTTTATTTATATTGCAATAAGATGAGGAGCGCTTTTTCTTTGCCAGAAGTGCTGTATGCTGGGTGCTGTACAAATAGCTCTTGGGCCAGCTGAAGAGTTTTTAATCACATCTGCCATTTCCTGAATCCATTTCCACAGTGAACTACAGCAAAAGTGTAAGGGGAATCATATTACTGACCAACTTTCATTTACCTTCTAATATAAAAAGTAAACCATACATTTAATATAAATGAAGTAGACTGACAAAGTCATATTTCATTTCAGAGACAATTATTCTCAAGTGGTTCTCAAATTTCACTTGAATTAAGGAAATCTGGCAATTTATGAACAAAAAACATTAATACTAGTTATACGCTGTATTTCAATTTACTCATGGACCATATCAAATATATTTTAAAACCATTTTGTGTTTCTTCAGCCCTGCAAAAATAGCTCACCTATCTACTGGGAAATCACATTCTGTAGAAGTCTGGTTTGTTTTTATTGGTCAGACTGATTATAGGCTAAGTAGTAGCTTCCGTAAATCAAATTTTAATATTGTTCTTTTTGATCATTTTAACTGAAGGGTCAGCAGCCTCTAATCATATGTATAATTGTTTTCCTTATTTTGATGTATTGGAATAGAGCTTTCAGCATGAATTACATCTGTCACTGATGGCCAGTCAGGCCTTTTAAGTCCTCTCATTCCTGTAAAACCTGATTTTATGTAAGATTGGTTAAAAAAAGTCATTACCCCTTAAGTGCTTTAGAAAACATGGAAAATGCCAAACTAATTATTGCTGTTGGCTTTTCTTTTAAAATATCTTAGAAGAATGTGCACAGATTTGAAACAGCTCTCTACAAATGAAACTGTAAATTATATTAGGGCTCCAGAAGATCTGTAAAAAACCCACAGCATTTACCACCTACAAATCTTAAAGTACAATAAACTAAGAGACGTGTCACATCTTTCTTGGGCTTCCCTTCCTTCAGCACCTTGACCCCAGCCTTGGCTTTCCATACACTCACACATCCACTTCTGAGCAGCAGAAGTGCTATGTGTCACCTAGGGTGTAACTTCCACAATCGATCTGTTAAAATTAACTTTGGAGGGTGGGTGGAGGTTAATGTTATGCCAGATCTGTTCCCAGATGTACTTCTTTTTGTTCAAATACATGTGTTGGTGCAAAGGGGAAGGCAGAGCGGGCGCAGGAGCTAGCAGCAGGCAACGGGGCCACCTCTTTGTTGTTTGTCTGAAATGCTCAGGAATGCTCGGACGGGCAGTGCCAGGTTTCGAGGAGGACAGGAGCCCTTATCAAATGGTCTGGCTATACAGGCTTCCAATGTTGACCAAAATCAAAGAGGAAACACAGAAGGGTACACAGAAGCAAAATTAACATTTTCTGATTTCATCAGAGCCTTGGTTCCTTGGTTTCGGGTCCTATTTTCCACAGTGACTTTGGCAACCTTCATTTTCAGGGTAAATAAGGATGCAAGAGAGAGCTGTGTTTATTTACAGATCATCCATAAAACTAAGCACACATTGGCTCCTAATTTTGCTGCAGAAATTCTGCCACCGATGCAAATTCGAGTTGCACATATGCCTGAAAGGATGGGCGGGCCAAGCTGGTATTACTGCTTCAGGAAGCTCACACACCAAAAAAACCCCAGGCACATTCAGGAAAGCACTTGTATACACACACAGGTTTCTGACACTAATCAGCAAACATTTCTATAGCAAACAGCCTCTTACCAGTAAGAACGATGACCCCAGAATGGACACTATTTGATTCTGTAATAGTGTAAAGCAATAGTAACTGGATGGGGAAGAGGAAAGGAGAGGAAACGTGTTTATAAAATCCCTAAGAAGGCAGACAGACCCCTAATGCAGTCCATATGCTCGATGGTAGAGTTAATGGGAAAAGTTCAGCAGAGGTATTTACTGATGTGTGCCTTTAACTGTTATTCTTCTCCAGCGTTGTGGACCTCCCAGTTTCCGTACAGCCCCTCTTCTCTACAACCTTTTCATTTGAGACGATTGTAGAGACTCTATAAACTTTATACAGTTTCTATAAATTAAATGGAATCTTTTTTTCTCCTTCGCACCTACTATGGTATAAAAGTGAAGAAAATCATTCAAGTCTAAAGTTCCTATGCTTATGTATATAGTTTACCGAAACTGCACTGGGTTTACTGGGCAGCTAGAGAGCAATAACACCATTATAAAATAATAATTACACACACCATATGGCTGGCCTGCACACAAATCCTATGTTGGAAAAGAAGGATGCCTGCTGTGAGGGTTGGATTCAAAGATGTAATGCTGGCAGGTAGTAAAAAGTTAGGAATTGCCATTTTGGTTCAGCTCAGCTCAGACCTTGACATAAGAGAAAAATTATAAAGACAAATTTTGACCACCACGCTGAAGCTGCATCTTCCATCCTCTTCGAATAAGCTCAACTGCAATGTGCTTTCACAGCAGGGTCTAAGATGTTGCAGAGGCACAGTATTGATATCAAAGTACACAGGTAAGGCACTGACAGGTATTAGCTGCGATAATTTAGAGGGGGAAGAAACCCCTAGAGAAGGAAAAGGTGTACTGGTAGGATGAGGAGCCTGCTGTATAACCCACACAGTTCTCTGCCCCACAACTGTGTCCTAGAGGACAGCAGAATTTGGCAGAATCTGGCTCAGCCACAGTATCTGCATGCCAGTCAGTTTGCAAATAAATATTCACAAAGATATATATTCTGGTTTGTCAAATCTTATGGCAGAGGCAACTAATTTGTCACAGAGTAAAACTAAGCTAGTTCGAAAACCACTTGGGCAAATTCAACATTACACTGTTACGGACAAGAGAGTTCGGCTGCTTCCCTTTGTGGCACTATTTCTTTCCCTGCCAGCCTAGAAATTCCTCAGGCATTTAGTGCTAAAGCCATTTCTTCCTCCTTCAGATCTCCTCAAAGGTCACTACTGTTGCAGTACCCACAAGAAGCCAATCCCCTAACAGCCTTCAACAGCAAATTGGAGATAGCAAATATTGATTTGCTTTTAAATACTATTTATTCTGTTGTTGTAGAACCAGTTATAAATAATCCTCTGAGGCACACCATCGTGGGGCTAGGCACATGAAGGAACTATGAAACGTGGAAACTGATTTGAGTGGAACACTTTTCAGTGTGTAATTACATAGCTTCAGAAAACTGCTTGATTTGCACATATGGATATTACTCCCAAAGCAAAGCAGAAGGCCACATAAATTTGTTTCCAACGCTGTTAGCATTTCATCCAGGATATCATCAGCAGATGACATTTAAACCTTCACAACAGGCCAAGCTGGCTTTTAGATCCACTTGGCACCTACCTTCAAGACATCTCGTTAACTAGTAGTTTTATAACATGCGCAAAAGCCAGCTCCTTTTTTCTACCACAGGTTATAACCGTGGTAGATATAAGATATAGCTGTTATTAATAAGTTTTCAAGACAGAAATGGTGGTGTTGGCCCCCTAACTGTGAAAGAGGATGCTTCGATGGCCCTTGGCTTCAGAGGCAATAACTTGCTGGGAGGATCGTCCCATATCCGCTTCAGATTCTCCTGCCAAGTTACTGCCTCTGAAGCCAAGGGTCGTCAAAGCATCCTCTTTCACAGGTTCTCCTGTGGCCATCACAGAACCAGCTTATAACCTGTATGGCTCTGGAGGTATCCAAGCATCTGCCAAAGTCTTAGATCAGGAGAAAATGGCACTTCTATTAAACAACACAAATATATGGGCAAATGCACAATATTTAAATACTACAGCCCAATTCCAAAATGACACGTGTGGTTTAGACACCCTAAGTCTTGGGAAACGCAAATTCCTCTCCTTCCACCTTCCTCACCCCAAAACCACAGCTCATACAGCCAGGCAATCAATCAGTCTCTAATGAGCACACATATTGAACAATCTACTTTTGACCCAAACTCCAGGCCACTAAATAAAATGAGAAATGGATTTTAAACTGGGCTTCATGGTGTTCCTACACTGTGGCTCAAGCCTAGGCATTGCTGATTACTAGTCATCATACTATCAAGTTTGAATACTGTTTTCTGCAAACTTAATGCTCCTGAAGGAAGCCAGTCTTAGAAAATGGATTTTACCTAAAATTGCTCATTTGCTGCCCACAACGTTTCAAGCTTGTGCTACTCTGGCTCAAACACTGAAGAGTGTTTCCAGACATGAAAGCCCATGTTGGTTTTACAGATCACGACAAGGCTGCCAGCAATAGCATTAGCTAAAGAGAACTTCTTAGGTTTTTGTTTGTGTTAGGTGGTTTTATCTTTGCATAGACCCAGACTGATGGCAGTGAGTAGCCAGGTTGAATTTTGGTGTCAAATCAGCAAAAAGAGGGTGACGTCTGACTAAGATTTGCCTCAAGAAGTTTCTCTGTACAATGCAGCTGGGACACATGAATCCTAGCATGCTGTTCTACCTTTTTTTGCCTATATAGATGCAAGTAATTGCATCTGCTATATGAGCAAATAAAGGCCGTGCCATTAGTTACAATAAGCGGTCAGGCATTAGACGGAGGATGTTGATGTTATATATAGGATACCAACAGCTGTAAGGAAGCACAGATCCTTGTCCAGACCTTTTACTGTTCAAACACAACATGTGGGACAAAGTTCAGATGCAAAGACAAAAGACAGGGCACATGCAAGCAACATATCTGACCCGGGAAAGGTGATTAAAAATGAGCTGTAAAAAAAAAAAAAAAAAAAAAAAGAGGGATGAGGAAGGGAGAGTGGGTGGAGGACAGCAACTGACAGCAAAATAAATGGAGAGTTTAAGACCAAATGTGTGAAGTAGGGCAAGGAAAAGCGTAATTAAATTTTCTACTTTTGCTTCATCTCAACAGGGAGTTACATTAAACACATTGAACTATGAACCCTCAGAGACTTAATCTCTATGATATATTTTTACAAGAGGCTGAAAACATGGCTTACAACGTAAGACAACGTGTAGGAAAACACATTCCTCTCAGGTCCGTATGGTGCAGTCCAGCTACATCCCTCAGTTAGTACTCAGTAATTACAAGAAAATCTCCATATTTGTAGGAGTGTGAATTTTAATGGCATAATCAAAGTATAAGGAATAATTTTATCCAAATTGCCCACAAAAGTCATTTTATAAGCTTCTGAATTCCTGGGAATTGTATATTTTCCTTGTGCTTAAGAACCCCCCAAACAGCTTAGAAGATTAAAATACATTTTCTTTTTGATCTGTACAGGGGCTGAAGGCTTTGTTGTGTACCAAATGCCAATTTGATGTAATTTGGAGCACATGAAATATTAAATCTTAAAACCTCTGGTTTTCTAAAGGAAACATTAACTACGCCATATAACATGAGACTGCTCTCAAGTTACCTCCTATGGAACAGGGCCTGTAAGACTTCCAGATGAAGTTGTTAAGTTAATTGTTTGTTGAAACTGACCCATTTATTAGGGTCCTTATTAAATTTCTATGGCAGGTGTTGAAAGCTTGAGGCTTTTTCATTCCATCAAAGTTGCAGACTCTGAGTCTTACTGGTTCAAAACTCTTTAAAACTCAGGTTGGTGCTGCAGAACACAAACATCGCAGGATCACAGGCATTACATTTTCATTAGCTGCAGCTAAACAGGTTTCTTTTGGAGTTCAGTGTCTGGTTATAGCAAAATATGCTGCAATTGGTATATTAGGACAAATATTGCAGGATGAATATGAGATTTCTAAAAAAATTTTAGTGCTTCAAATCCTCACAAAGCCTGAGACAGATGTTCCTCTTACCAAAGCATCAGAAAGATGAATTTACTTGTAAATTCAGCTGGGCTCTGGAAGATAAATCCTACATAAAATATTACTATTAGAGCTGATCAAAATAGCTTCCAATGAGAGGGATTTATTTTTTCCTCTTGAAAAGTAATTTGGTACTGGCAGATGGTAAAGATTCCCCTCCCTGTACCCTTCAATCACAAAGTAAACATCTTTGTTCTCATGACTTTTTATACACATGGAAAATGTTATTCAACAGATTAACAAAATTTGTCATTTACATACCACGAATTTTCTTATGAAACAAAACTTGACAATTTTCAAAAAGAGAAATACAATTCTGTTCTGAACACTGAATGAAACAAACATCAGTGTTTACTGGGAATGTTAGTGGACCCGACAAAGTAGTAATTAGGTTAAATTAAACGGCCTCGGAATTGATCTAACAAGTTATTTCAGTGTTGATCCAGCAAGGGGTTTTCAGACTGTGCACACCACCTCTTGTGGTATATTACATGCTGTACAAGGAGCATAATACCTCCTTCTGTAGATGAAAATAAACAGGATTTGCTATTGCCAGCAGTGGCCATTAGAAGCAATGCACATTTACAACATCTCAATTCAAGAGCTGCTCCTGGCCAGGGTTCACTGTGTT
Source organism: Balearica regulorum gibbericeps (assembly GCF_011004875.1). Classification (NCBI taxonomy): domain Eukaryota; kingdom Metazoa; phylum Chordata; class Aves; order Gruiformes; family Gruidae; genus Balearica; species Balearica regulorum. Next base: position 16,677,126 of record NC_046188.1, on the reverse strand, counting down.
CCAGTGCTGTTTGCTGCACTAGTACTGGTTTCTACAAACGGTTCACCTCCTGGGACTGCTGATGTTTCTTGGGGGTATTTAGGTCCCCAGCTCTGCAGTGGGCAAATGTCCAACCCTTGCCATTGCCGGAGTGCTGAACTCTGCTTCAAAGGGCAATGCTGACCTTCAGTTTCAACCTCTTCTTGCACCTTTTCTACCTACTTGAGTATATTAGGGCTGATTCTCTTTACTTGCTCAAAAATAAAATCAGTAATGCCCTTCTGAAAATAACAAAATTGTAGTCACTGCATTCAGCCAGGTAGCAGTTAGCCCTATCTTCTTGTTAGTTAGAGGAATGGTTCTTGAATCAACTTCACACCAACATGGTTCTACCAGCACTAACACAGCCCTTTCCCCCTCACTGACATGGAGAAGAATGCCTCGTACCTATACTAATATCTGCACCAATATCTAAAATATCACTCCTAACTGAAGATCTTGGTGCTCATCCTGTAGCATCTAATAAGAAAAGAACAACAGCTGCCAGAAGCCATTCTACCTCAACCAAGTAAGGGCTCGTCGCAAAGCCCAGTCCATTTCATCTCCACTGCTCTGCATTTACCCTTATTTGTTGTGGCAAACCTAGAAAGCCTAGTCTGTGAAACATTCCTTACTGTTTATGCTTTTTCCTTCCAGAGAGGAAAAAAAAATCCTTTTGGCTGGTTAATTTTGTTGAGACATCAGAAGCTGAAATGCAACAAGATATTCTGCTTTACATCAGTTCTGACAGCAGTGCTAAAGCCTGAATAATTTGAGATGAGCAAAGCAGCCCAACAAAACCCACACTGTGTCAGGGTTATTTCTTGACATTCAGAACCAGATGAGAACTAGCATGTGCCCAGATTCCCACTGCTTCCTGTATTCATCAGTTAGTTAATGTTAATAGGTTGGTGGTTAACTGTACTTCTGTGTGTTTGAAAATGCTGTAACTGAATTTGTGAGTAAAGGAAGAAAATGCAGGTGCAGGAGACCGGCAACACACCCACTTCCAACAGAAGTCCTGGGTAGCTTCCTGAGCATCTTTATAGGAGTCAGTCTTTAACACAAAATTTGAACTCTCATAATTAGTAACCAGGAGACCTTCAAAGAACTACAGGATGGTGCAGAAGGGCTGAGGAGACAACTGCCAGAGACATATAATCTTCTTTGGAATTTGCCTTTACCTGTGGGAAACTTGTACTTAGAAGACAGTAGTTTTATTTTCTAACATCAGGTAAGGAAAGGCAACCACAAACATGGTGTGACACAAAACCACCTTGGAGAAGCCATGAAATCACAAAGAATTGCCTGTTGGGGTGCCTGTAGCTTCTGGATTTCTCTTTTCTGCTTCCCCTGTTGTCTCCAAACAACTAGGGGACATTACCCAGCCAGTGTATAATCCAAACCAAGAAATGCTTATGAAGCCTTCTGAGATTCACACAGAGATTCAGAAGTAAAAATTATACATGTGCAATACTACAAAAACAGTATTAAAAGCAAGAAAGAGTAACCTATTGCATGGACCACCAAAACCTACTCATACACTCCAGAAAGGAAGGCGCCTCAGGTGGGTCTCCCTGGTGAAAATTACACAGCATCACACTGCATTCTGCCTCTCTCCCGTTTATCCATCCCTTTAATGTCTCTTATCAAAGCCACTAAGCAGCACAGAAGAAACAGAGGGAGGAGCATGGTAGTCAGATGAATACTAGAAGCATGCAGAAATACATGCAACTCTAAGAGCAAAAGATAGAAGAGATTTATGGAGATTAATATTAACTAGCACAAAATCCTGTGGCTTTGGAGGAATAAGCAGGTGCTTCGTCCATTGTGGGCCAGACACGTGATCTGAAGTAGAGGGTACGAGACTGTTCTTGGAGGTATGGAGAAGAAAACAAAACCAAAAACACAATGTAATGTAAGAGATGGGAGCTATGCTGTAAGGTGCTGTGTCACAGAGCAAGGCAACTGCTATTTAAAAATAGATGAATGCAGAGTGTAAGCTGCCAAAGTTAGATTACAATGGCTAAAAAGATGAACTACAGAGAGGTGCTTTTAAAGATGAATTATAAAATGCAAGAGCCTAGCAGGGACCAGTGGATATTCCTGAGGAGTTGCCACGTGTCTTAAATGACCTTCTAGGAGGTATGCTTCAAGAACATCACATCTGCTTTTCTAGAAAAGGGTAGCTGCCACAGAAGAAGTTACAGGCAGATCAAAGATGGCAAACTTCTAAATACTCAGCTAAGTCAATCAAGTAGCCTCCCCCACGAAACTCTGACCCTAACTCAGCCCCCCTCTAAGCCTAACAGAGTCTTCGTGGCAGCACAGCAGAAAGCCTGGTCCCCTCTGCACGCTGGTGAGTACTGCTTTAGGTAGCACAGGGAACCATGAGTTGGAAGTCCTGGGCATTGTCCTGGGTGATGCTATCCAGCTGCCAAATCTTAGTAGAGAAACTATTTTTCTTAAGTCAAGAGCAGTCTTTCTTTTGCGCCAACAGGCTTTGAAACCAGGCTATGATGTGTGAAGTTTGTTCAGATATAGCATTGGCACAGCTTACCAGTTAATCAAAACTAGAAGGTGTCAGACAAAACCTTGGACTGGGCTTGGATTGAGGTGGGCTGTAACACTCAGGATCCCAGCTCTTCCTAAGAGTCTCCCAGAATGTGGCAATGTGGCCCTCAAGTGACTGACTGAAGCTCTTGATGGAGCTCCACATTTTGAGCGGTATGCCTGAAAGCAGATTTCAGCAAAAGAAATGTGTATACAGGTTCTCTTGTTCTGAGAATCCAACACTAAAATAGTACCACTTTATGGCGTTAAATCAATGCCATCAAAAGACCAGAGCACAATGAGCTGTACACACTGCATGCGTCTTCAACACTGACACCGTCATGCCTCCTGACTCTGTCATTAAATAGTTAATCTGTAACTTCCAGGACCACAACCACCTTTCTACTTGTCTATTTTTTGCAATTCTTTTCCAAAATTCAAACAAGAACATGGCAGGAACCATGAAACTCTCACTCACTCTTTCTCCTTCATGGCCCACAGGGAATATCCACCCAGAAGAAAAAGCAAACACAAAAAAATTTGGACTTAAGTGCCAAGCAAATATTTATGTTATTTATGGACATTTCCAGAAACAAAATTTAGCAGAGTGGCATTCCTGATGTACAGTATTACTCATAGCAAGACAATCCTCTTTCAAGCAAAAACCTGTTACTACGTATCTATACTCTGCACAGTATCTTCAACCTGATGAGGTCTGTGATCCTCCTTATCACACTTTCACATCCTTGGGGACAAGACATAGCATTGTCTCCCATTACAAAGGAGAAAATGGGAGCACCAAGAATTTCAGGGACTAATTATCATGCAAGCAATAAACCCTTCCTTTAATACATTCAATGGTGCTCATACGGCATCACATCTTTCCGAAAGGCAAGTTAAAAAAAAAAAAAAAGCTCATGGAAAGAACACGTATTTTGTTTCTTTGAACTGTGCTCAACATGCATAATGATCCCTCCTGAGATGGATTTAAGAGATATACTTCAAAACGAGACGTAAGCCATTTTATTTGCTATCTTAGCTTGTACTCAGAAGAACAGTAATCAGATATTCCAGAGAAAGGTGGACTTTCAAATATATGTCATAGTCCGCAGCACAAGAGGAATCAAGGCTTAGGAAAGAGAGGGAGCTTCCGTCAGAGGGTCTGGTTTCTACAGCCTTTTGAATCAGTTCTGTACTTTTATTTTTCTTTTAATGCCAATTAAAATTACTTTTCCCCAGCTTCCTGGTGCTTTTGGCCACTCCCCAAGACTATTAGAGAGATGAAGAGACGGAACGTTTCGGTCACTGCAGCCCGCTTGGTGGGACTTCAAAGTTGGACCATGCAGAAGCGTAGTTTCACATACCCTTTGACCCAGTACAGATCTGCGCTGCCACTGAGAGTCTTAGCCAACGCTTCGGCCAGCACAAGGGAGGGTGTCAAAAAGCCTTTTGGCAGCAGAGCTGGCCTACTGCGTACAACAACCCTTGGCCTGAGAGCGCTCATATGTCTAAACACTACCAGATTAGCCCACTCGCCCTGCCCCACGTTTCTTTTGCACTGCCTTGCGTCTCTTGCCTCAAGCCCAAACGACGGATTCCGGTTAATGCGTGTTCCTCGCATTTTTTATCCATTTGCCACATCAAACCATGAACATCGTGCAATGGGAATAACGCAGAGCATGAGGACTGACAGCATTCCTACTTCTGTAGGAGTCAGAAGAGCTCTAATCAGTCAGCTCCTGTTCTGCCTCTTTTTCTCACTGTCACGGGCACACCTGCCAATTTCACCACAAAGGACCGCTGGTATGTGCTGGATATGGTTAATAGATGATACATCCACCTTCTGTAGGCCTGCAGCTGCTTACAGAGCCAGAACGTGCATGCTCTCCAACAGAAAAGTCACTGTTCGGCCTCCATTTTTCTTCATCTGTAGGCTGTGAGATGGGTGGATGAGCAATGGAAGAGGATAGCAAGGACACTGCTGCTTTTAGTTCCTTATGGCAACTCAGCTGGACAATCCAGTAAAATAGGAAAAGACACCCAAAGCACCAGGAAGGCCACTCTGCACACAGCCTCTGATGTCAGCAACACCTTCTTATCAACAACACTGAGATCAGCTGAGCTAGTGCAACCATGGACATGGAATTTTGGGTGACAGAGAAAGACGAGACATTCTCTTCACTAATGCCATGCCTATGCTTAGACCTAGAGACTTTAAGCTGAGAAGCTTTTGCAGATGGCAAAGGTCCTGCTTAGCAATCAGTGCCTTGCCTTGCTCACACCATCCAGCAACTGCTTAGTTTTGTGAGCCAGGTTTTAAGGTGAGAAGCTTAACTCTTGCAAACAGTGTCTACTCTTTACAGCTGTATGAAATGACCTAAGGCAACCCAAACATTTCTGGAATATGACACCTGACTCATGGGTTTCAGGAGCCATATGTCCCCAGTGTCTGTCATTTTGGGGTCATGGAAAGACATCATTAAGTATTCCAAGGACTTAGGCAGGCTTGAAGTGTGCATGGCAATGAGCTTCATCAAAGCACTCGCAGCACACAGGTACACGCAAAGTCACACCAGAGAATTGAGTAATCATGACTAAAACATGATCATACAGTCAGTTCCCCTCAGGATCAGAAACACAATGAAATCTTCACAGAGAAAAAAAAAATAATCAGGAATGCAACTACCTGATTGCAGCCTTTTGCATGGCAACAGGGAAACAGTAAGTCTTCAAGCAAAGGATGCTACTTTGAAACTGAGGTATCATTAAAAAAAATAAAAGGACTCAGAATGCCAAACAGTCTTTAGACTCTGCTACAGCATATTGCTAGGAAAGTCATGGATACCAGAGTATGACCTCTATTAAAAATATTATATAGAAGATGGAGAAGAGAAGGCTCAAAGTCTTAAATGACTGAAGGAATCCCTTTCAGACCTTGGGCAAATTTCCATGATCTCCATGCTTCTCGTTTTTAACAGTGGAGTCATTCATGCTTTGAAAAGATCTTGAAATTAAACCCACAAACACTGGCTGCAAAGGCAGTCAGGTACTTCGGTGACAACTACGCAGTCTCAGGCCCTAATGTTTAGGAAATAAGCAATTCATAAGATAATTTTCGTGACGCATCTATCTAATTATCACAACTGCTGATCAGTAACATCATTTAGCCAAGACAGGAATGCCAACAGGACTTGATACAACAGTGTGCCACTCTTGTCCTAGTTTTGTTTGCACCTGTACAAAATTCAGTCCCAGTGCAGGAAAATTGTAAAGACAGCAACACCTTTTATCTACTAGCCCTATGATACTGGAAGTAACCGAAGGGGAAAAATTACAACTGAACTTCATCAGCAGATGAAGATTCTTCCCTTGCTCACCAACATTACATTCATCGGAACGAATCAGCAAGTCATCGGAAAAGTCAGGATGGGCATTTGGTTTGTTGTAACTTCCCTTGGAAGAAAAGAGTGAAACTTTTCATGATTATCTTTTAGTTTATTTCTCCGTTAATAATAATGACTGCAGTTTAGCTCTAAGAATGGCTTTGAAAATATACCTTCTCTACTTCAATTTATTTCTACAGCTGCAGAATTACATTGTTTAACTTTTCTTTCTTAAGTGGATTTCCTTTGGCTTTGGCTCCCATTTAATAAAGTGAGGAGTTTACTGAAAACAGCCTTTGCAGTTTCAGTGGATTAGTACGGTAAAGCCTAACTTGATTGAAAAATAACTTCACTCCATGTTGCTTTACTGCCAGTCAGCTCACACGAGTGACTACAGCTGCGTCTGGCTGCCAGACCAGTTATTTCACTTTTTGTTTGTTTTCAAACGGTCAGCAATAGCAATACCAGTAACATGCACACTCTTCATGTTCACGTTCTGTGGTATGTGCAGAGTAGGTGGGAACCATCTGACTGGAGACAGGTCGTCAGAAAAGGGCTTTTCCTGCTTTGCTGGAGATCAGCAGGTGATAAAAGCAAAGAAAGCAAGTACGGACCAAAGACAGCAATATAATTACTTACAGTTCTATGCCAGATGAAACACGTGGGTGGCAATTTAGTAGGAAAAGCTTGTCTGAAATCCCTAAGCACATAATTTAATCAGGATTTGATGTTATGACACCACTACATGCTGCATACCTCTAAGGTCTGGAGAGCCTTCATCCCCCACTCCTCTCACATCCTGCAGTGCTCTGGGCACAGCCGTGTCCTGCAGAGACTCTTCCTTGACAGTGCCCACAGCTAAAGATAGGCATCAGGATTTAGTGTTTATTTGTCTGCTAAAACAAACAGATTTAATCTGTAGTCCCTTTTATTATGACATAAATAATAGTTACTCTGTTCTTTCAACACTGAAGAGGTTTAATTTTATAGCTGTTTTACAGATGGTCGCATTAAGTTTCACACGTGTGAGCAAACAAAGACTCTTTGACAGTAACAGATGAGAAGTGAGGACCACGGACCTTTCAAACTCCCAAGACAAACTTTATCTGCCCTCTCCTACCTTGGCCAGAAACCCAAAAACGGAGATAAATGCTGACTTTTTACAAATGCCAGTGTTGGCTCATATGTCTCTGCTGGAAAAATAATACCCGATTGATTTACTTCTGCGTCCACTGATCATACAATTTTAAAGCTTAATTATATAAATCCTTCCACTTATATACTTCCAGACCACTCTATCCATTAAAAAACCAAAAATTAAAAGATACAACAGAAGTATGCCTATATAGCAAAGGACCTATTTTTGTGACAGACAACGTGCAGGCAAGAAAAAATTTTGAGTTTCTAAATAAGTAAATTACAATTTACAAAATAGTGACAAAAAGTACTCACGCAAGTTCACAGCGTTTGCGCTTTCAACAGAAACCTCCTTGGTAAAGAACATGAACTTTGGTCACTAAACAAGATCCAACGGTCCTCTAGAGAACTTACCTGGTAAGGAAGTTGCCAAGGGGTTAAGAGATGAAACTATCTGGTTTCAGGAGGAAGGGCCAGTCAAAGGAAAAGCTTTTGGCTAATATAAACTGACCCTTGTTCTCTGGATTTCTAGAAGCTTAATAAATTGATCCTTGCAATTTTAGCAACAATGGTAAGAAATTATTATTATACTCATTTTACAAACAAGTTAATTGACTGGTCTAATGTCACACAAGAAGCCAAGTCACAACTTGAGCCTTGCTCTTGAAGTCACACTTTCCATGGCGTGTAAGGATATGCTTAGAAAGTGCTGATTTGATTGCAGTTGCTATGCAAGCGACAGATCTTTAAACTGCAGCTTGTGTGGGCCCTTTTCTTAATGAAATCCACTGAGATACTGGACTCCACAGTTAAAATAGGTTTTACCATACAGGTCTGAAGCGAATAAATCTGGAGCAGAATGTACTCACTATAAAAAGTAGGGGGAAAAAAAAAAAGTCTTCAAACTTACATTTGTCCCAAGAGTCACATAAAATTTCATGTCTCAGGGTTGTCTTCCAGAAAAACTAATGTTTCCCTGGAAACACGTTTCTAAATACAGTTGCTCCACTCATATCTTGTACTAACAGTTTGTTCTTCAAGTACAGATATGGGCTAATCAGTGCTGAGCTGGTATCCCTGAAACTCGCCTGCTCTAGTGAAATCTTATGATTTCTCAGGATCCATCTATTTTTAATAACTGAGAGCACAACAAGAGTAACCTATGGTCCAAGTTACTTCCAAAAGTCAATGGATGCACGTTCCCATGCATTAGGAGGAGCATTAATGCATTTTTGACCTCTGGCATAAAAATAGAGACTCACTACTACTAAACACTGTTCCAATCTGAGACAGACTGCGGGGACTTCAGGAAAGGGACTGTACCCTGACTTCATACCATGCCTGGCACACTGGAGCACCCATCACCAATCACCAAGAAGGATCCAGAGCTGCCCCAGCTAAGCTATGATGCAATACACATTTCTAAGGAGCTCCTGGGAACCAGTAGAGGAAATCTGCAAAGTCACCATGGTGCGGGGTTTCAGGAGATGAATTCTCTCCTTGCTCAGGCACTAATGTACGCATTAGTCTTAGTTTCTTCAATGATAAAGCATAAAAGCTGGTGAATACTTCACTGTGAGAGTGCAAGAAGAAGGAGCTGCATGTTTCCAGCATCCCTTCTGGTTACTCTGCATTGAACTTCTTGCCAATATCCACCTACAACTAGGAGGCAGCGCTGGTCCTGGCATGTTTCCTGACAAGATCTCCACATTGCAGCGGGTTTGGCAGAGTGTTTGCTGCTTTGTGTCTCTGCCTAGGGAGAGCGGGCTCTGAAAAAAAGTGGTTGGTGACACCAGCCTTTGCCTCGTCTTCTTTATGCTTTACCAGAACAGAGGGGCTGGATGACATCACACTAATCTCCTGTGACTACCTAAAGCAGACAAGGTGACAAATAATTCTTTTATCTTTTCATACAAGAGAGGTGGCAAGAGCAAGATTATTTGATCTGAAGAAAGGAAGACTTGCAATTTGACAGAGTATTTTTTTTTCTCTTTGAGCGAGGTCTGTAACATCACAAGTGGCACTGAGAGAGGCTAATTTGTTTTGTCACTCCCAGCAATACAACTAGGGAACATTAAATGAAAACATCAGGACACAGGTTTAAAAACAAAATTAATGGAATTGCTTCTTCACATACAACACAGTTGTGTGTGGAAGTCCTCACAGCCAGACACTGTGGATTCAGTGCATGTAAGGAGGTCTTAAGGGGAGGCACACTCACAGAAGGGAAATCCACCCATGTTTATTAACTACAGTGAACTCCCTTCTGGCTCTGGAAGTCCCTGGTTTGCAAATGGTTGCAGACTAGATGAGGAAATTGTGACAACTGCTTGCCCTTTTCTTATACTGGTGTGGTGGTTTAACCTCGGCTGGACACCAGGTGTCCACCAAGCCACTCTATCACTCCCCTCCTCAGCAAGGCGGGGAGGGGAGAAAATTAAGATGGAAAAAACAACCCCAAACTCATGGGTCACGATAAAGGCAGTTTAATGTAGCAAAAGCAAAAGGCCGCGTGCAGAAGCAAAGCAAAAAGCAAAACATTATTCTCTACTTCCCATCAGCAGGCAATGCCTGGCCACTTCCTGGAAAGCAGGGCATCAGTCCACATACTGGTTACTCCAGAAGACAAACGTTGTAAATAAAAAAATGAATGCCCCCGCCCTGTTCGTCCCTCTATCTCTCAGTTTCTTATTGCTGAGCAGACACCATATGGTATGGAATATCCCTTTGGTCAGTTTGGGTCAGCTGTCCTGGCTGTGTCCCCTCCCAAGATCTTGCCCACCCCCAGCCTGCTGCTGAGGCGGGGAAGAAATGTTGGAGAGACAGCCTTGATGTGTGCCGGCGCTGCTCAGCAGCAGCCAAAACCACGGGGTGTTACCAACACCTTGCTAGCTACCAATACACAGCACAGCACTGTGAGGGCTGCTGTGGGGAGAATTAACTCCATCTCAGCCAGACCCAATACGTGTGGGTCCTCCCTTTTGGCCTCTGTCAGATAGAGATACTTGGCGAGACAGACCTTTGGTGTGACTACATGGCCTCCAGTTCATTCTTCTATCAGGTATAGTGGATGAGTCTCAGCCGTGGGCCAAGCCAAACAGAACCTGGGCTGAAGGCACTCTGTCATATCCCTAGGGTGAAGCAAAAGATCACTTTGGATAAAAGGCCCAGGGAAGTAGAGAAGAAGTGAGAAACCTTTGTAGTTTCATGCTGATATAGCAATCCATGTGCTCATGGGAAGGAGAGAGGTCTGGGTTTGGTTTTCTTTTTTCTATTGCCCACTCTGTCCAATCTACAGCAGGACTTCTACCACTGCACATAAGTACATGACTGTTAACATATTCAACATCAATTTACAGCCTCCTTTGAGTGATCTTGGATAGTCCCACCCTTAGACAGACAGAAAAATTGGGGAGGGGAAGGACCTGGATTAGACAATCCTTTTGGCTACCTGCTCCAATCCTTTTGGCTACCTGCTCCAAGAGCTTTTCACTCACTTTTACTGATAAAAAGTAACACCCCTCGTTAAAATCAACTACTTTAACAAATGACTTTATTAATTTAAAATGTATTACCCTATTTATAAAACAGCTGGCCTTGTTAAACCAGCCTGTTAATAAAACAGCCATGACAAATTTCCGCGGTGTATGTCTTACAGGGTGTAGCTATCACTGAGCCCATGGGTGGGAGAGAAGTATTGGCATCCGAAGTTGGACACACACAGAAAAACCCCTACAGTAAGCATGAGAACCAAAGTAAATAAATAGGTCTCCTGTCACACCCCGAAGGTTGCCACCACCCAGCGCTTGCCAAGGAAAGCACATTCCAGATATGGGGCCCTTCCTTGCCGAGACAAGACTGCCACAATTACTCCCAGAAACAGGTCTAATCCATCAGACTCCAGATCTCTATGGGAAATCAAAAGCCAGAAATAAAGTCAGGAAAGTGATACAAAATTATTCTCAGACAGGTCACCACAGAGAATATTTTTAGACTAGAAACAGTCTGCTTGATGTGGACTAGAATGCAAAGAGCAGTTACTTTCTCTTACCCACATAGAGAGCACTATTTCACTTATGCCGACGTCCTCTGGACCTGTTTAGTTCAGCCTGCCTCCTAATTGCATCTCGGAGATCAGAAAGTGCCACTTTTGCCTGCTTTGCCTTGGGCTGACAAGGCTGCTTCTTCCCCTTCCTTCATCATGAAAGATCTTGTACTGAAGTGTAGGTTTGCTGAAAAGCTAGGGATATGGAAAATGCTGCTTTTAAAGGTTTTCTTAACAATGTAACTTCTTGACAGATAAGGTCACCATTTTATTTACTTGCTTGAGAAAGGAAACATTACAATATCAACTGAGTGCTTTTAGAGAAACCTGCAGTTTCCAGGAGTGCCAGCACCTACTGTCCAATGTACTTGCCTTTGGCCCATAAGAGTATCCTGGGACTTTGGAACAAGCTCTGGGCAGAGAAGTTATCAGTCAAATACCAAGTTAAGAATTTGACTTTGATAAATTCCGCTGGTGTGGTGCTATATGAGAATGCTCTTTAAATTCAAAGCATCTCATTGCTGCCTCTGTTGTTTTCTGAGGGGGGAAAAAAAAAAAGTGTTTCTTAACTGGTATTTTTTCAGGAATTGCACCTGGAGCACAAGAGAAGAACCCCACAGCTACCAAAAAGGACTCTGTGTTCTTACTGAGGAAGCAATTCAGTCCTCAACTGCTGCAACTACCCATCTCATGACCTACACATAAGGTGCCCATCCAAGCACTTTTTCCACAAAGCTACCCGTGCTGCACTCCCAAGGGCACGTCCCCTACAGTTTATCTGCCACCACTTGCAGCTTCTGGGCAGGAACTTCTCACACTGTAGTCCTTAAACTTCAAATGATCTGCATTGGTCTGGAGACACTCATCAGCAGTTTCTTATGGCTTTAAGACTCTGTAACCACTTCAGACACGGAGGTGAGAAGGTGGAATTGTTCCAGCCTGAGCAACGCTGTCAGCAATCCACATATTTTGGAGAAGACATTTCTTTAACAACTTACAGTTTCTCAGGTTGTAACGTGGATTAATGAGAGGTCAATGGCCAGTATGGCACACCTGAATTTTCACCTTCAGTTTGGAAGCACCAGCTCAGGCTTTTCCCTTTGATGCCCTTCTAGTTCTTGCTTCAAATTGTACCAAAACATCCGTGAAATTAAGTTAATGTCTGCAGTTGTCTATACTCAAGAGGTTCATAAGTGATATCATGTGTTTCAGCTAGCTCTGTAAACCATATACTCATTCCTGGTTTAAAACAGAGAAACCCTCTGCCCTGAATATACTTGGTGGTATGAGTAGTATCAGGCATATCAGTCCCTGGAAATGGATAATTTCCGTCCTCTACTCGGTCATTTTAGACAGAGAAAGAAGTTTCTTCCTCGTTACGAAGTTACAGATCCAATGAGGTCTAATTCAATTCTCCACATGTCCTCTGGGTGCCCGTTCACCGACACGTGCCCTTGTGCTCCACACCGCTACCATCAGTGTCCCAGATCACCGTCCCAGATTTGTACCCTCTTGCCAATTCTTCTGAAAATTGTAGAGAAACTCACTGCTAACCCAGTTCTGTCAAAACCATCCCCGTTTGCTAAACCACCTGCACAACCACAGTGGCCGAGCCGTGACCGGAGGTCCCAGGCACCCATCAGGGCGGCAGGATGGACCTTCGGGAGCAGCAACGCCGTGGCCGGAGCACCACACCTGCCCAGAGCCGGGTTCCCCAGGCCCTGCAGACAACCGGTGCTGCCCTGCGGGGATTTCTGCCAGCCTGGGACACGCGCGGTGCTGTCCTCCCTCCCTCGCCCCAACCTGCAAAGAGGAGTTTTTACTTCGTACTCTGCGTACCGCTGTCTAAAATATGCACAGTGGATAATATGCTACTTTTTCTGCCTTCGTTAATCTCTTTGAGTTCCTTTAATTGCAGCCTGGAAGCTTTTTCCACACTAGTGGCTGGTATTATTTATCCTTTCCCTGAAGAGTTCAGCTGCCTTTGCTATTTACAGGCATTTCTCAGGGTTGAATCTGTTCCTCTAATTGTTTCCTGGGATATAGTGTCACATATTCCACAGATTATCCCACCATCCATTCCTCTTCTGCTTCTTGAATCAAGTCAGAAAAGAAAAAACAACCTGCATGCTTCTCTCTCCCCAAAAAGTACATTCTATCCCATTAAAAATTGATGCAACATATACTTCAAATAGCAGAAAGAAATACTGCAGATTCACCAGCTTGTCATCTGCTCTACCATTCTGCCACTAGGCAATAAAATTAAATAAAGCTTTTTATATTTTTTTTTCTGCTATGGTTCTCTCTGCAGTCAGTCTCTGTTCTTGCTTTCACATGCATGCAAGCATTTTTTGCCAAGAAGCCCCCTTTTCCAGGTAGCTTCTGCTGGATGTGTAGTCTTTCTAGTTATTGTTACTTTGCTTTCCCTTTCTATTCTTTTTTGCTAAATTGACAACTTCAGCTCTATTACACATACCAAGTACCAGAAAATATAATATGTCAGAAAAGATCAGAAAAAGCTGGTTTCAGAAGGACCTGGGCTAATCCCAAGACCAGCTGGTGGGAACACTGCAAGGATAGCTTGTGTCTCACCAGGTGCACACAGACCTTCGTGCTCTCCAAATTCCTCCCCACTGTAACCTGTGTATCTTCCTCGAAGTTCAATGCAAATTACTCCATCTTGCTTTTCAGCAGTTCTTGTGGTTCCTCACAGACATATGACTTCTCTGGCTCTTTCTCCAGGTTTGATAATGTGACCTCTGGTAGGAAGGTCCCTTTACACCACTGCAACAAAAAATCATCACCTTGTATTCAAGGGCACGTTAAAAATGTGGATGCAAATCACAAGCATTTTGTATTTCATTTTTTCTGCATACGTATGAAAAGTGGATAGAAAAGCAAGCACAGCAGACCAGCATTGTAAATAATTCAGGGACATGAAAGGTTCCTCTACAGAAGCAGCATTATGTTTTAAACTACTTTCAGTTTGAATGTTTTCAACAATTAGGAAACAGCTATGTCTGACACTTCCTTCAAAAACCATCACTTTCATCAGTAAGTACATATTCCTCAGCTGACTAAACGCTATTTATTAAGATTTCCAAAAGGACCACTGACTCCTGTTGTATAATTTGGGTATGACTTCTTAATAAGATTAATCAGCAGCTTAGAGCCTGTAGAAAGCATGCAACTGTCATGCATCAAAACGAGCCACGTAATTGCAAAGTGATGGAAAGTAACACTTTCCATGCCAAAAGGAAGGTGAAAGCAAGGAAGAGAGAAAAGGAAGGATTTATGCACATTATTAAGCATATATCAGTGTCTACGTTTTATGTTCGTATCAGTGTCAGCATCTCAGATATTTTAGTAGCTCCAAAGAAGGACTGTCCAATCCAACTGTAATTCACTGAAACACTAAGTTTCTGTAAGCTTTAGTTGAAGTTACACTGTGTTGCTGATTTTTTTTAAATGCAAAGTAATCTGAGTTTTATTGAATCATAAGGAATGACAAGATCTGAGTTGAATTTTTAACTACTTCATTTTATCTACCTATCAGAAGGAATATTTTTATTACAAAACCCCAAATTAATCCTTCTAGTTGCAAAATATCTTTAAACTGTGAATCGGATATAAGCCCTGCAGCCACATTTGCAGAGACTCCTTAGACTCGTCTCTGGGCACAGTGGCAGGAAAGGAGCATGATAAGAAGGAGGCACAGGGAGACTGGTGGTGTTCATGGGAAAGGACAGATGTCGTGGTGCACCTCTGGAGCCCAAAGTATTATTTGGACATTTCAGGTCACCTACATGTTAGGAGCCCAAACAATAAATATACCTGTTGTTTAACAAACTGTTGAAATGACTCACTGGGTATTTCTTTAGTAAGCTGCCAGTGTTTTCAGGACATGTTTTTTTAATAGGATTACTTCCATCATCTTTTATTCCTTTGCCAGCATAGTTTTTATGCTGCATTCTGAAACAGCTGAAGTATTTGCTTAATGCTTTCAGAAAAATGCACCCCTACCCGTATAAAAAAATGTCACTTTTTAAAATATTTATTGATGTTCCAAGACACATGACAAGAAAAGCAATTAGAGACAGTGTGATTTTTTCCCCATATGCATTCAATTTATCTATTTCCCAAAGCAATTTGGGTCCCAAATGTAGATTTTATAAGTTATCCAGAAAATCACCCAAATAGATACTCTTAAGACTGGGTTGAGATTGGTTTCCCTAGCCAAGAGTTTGCCTCCTAAAAGCTTTGCAAAACAAGGTCAATTTTGAGTTCATTTTCATTATCTTCGGAGATAAACATAGTAACTTAATAACATAAGCAGCAAAGAACAACACTCCAGTTCAACAGCACAGTAAATCCATCCTAGAGCTTGTAGAACCAGATTTTTTTTAAAACCCCACATCATACAAAATGCTGACCTAATAAAAACTTAACCTAGCAGCTTTATTATTTAAAACAAGTTGCAAGTTAACTTTGTACCACCAAGTTTTAGACCACATCAGTTATTATCTGATCTCCTGCAGCCAACATGTAAGCACAGAGCTGCCAAACTCTTCATCGCACATTCTGGTGGCTTCAGCAGAGAAGTTACTGAGATCCCATGTGTGATCTCAATCATCTCTGAGTTGCTTTGTCAGACAGTAACAACGTATATTCAATATTAACAACTATGGACTAGGTAGTGGTAAAATAACCCCTGGTTTTAATGAGCTGGAGTGTTAGGAAACACTTCTTTCATGAGTTAGGCTGTCACCCATTAGCCTCTCCACCGTGTCCTGGTATCAAACAGGAGGGAAAAATTTCATGTCAAGCCTGCTCTTGGTTCATCTTGTATTGCAGCACAGCCATTGTACCTCTAAATCTACCTGCTGGGGAGAGCCTGGATCAGAGCTTATTCGCAAGGGAAGGGATACTCTCGTGGAAGGTAGTGAGAGAGAGTCTTTAAAAGCAAGGAAGTTTTATCTACTACTTTTAATATGAATATCATATTTGAATAGGTTTATAACTCAATCATATGTAATTCATTATTACCTGGTCTTGGAAACAGCAGTTGTAACTGAAACATTAAACTACCTCTCTAACTCAGAAATGTTAATGTAGATGGCTTCAAATCTTCATCCTGGGAAGCCATCAAAAGCAGAAAGGCAGAAACAGAGAAGTAACTGCCCACAACAGGCTTCATCAGCTACATAATGTGTATCTCATCTCACAACTGCAAGTCTGCAATACCAATCAGGTATCTCATCAGGAAGAGAAGACCCAACAGAGCAACGACTTACGTTCTTTTTCGTCCTTTAGTGCTGCATGACTAAACTCGACACGTAGTGCCACATCTGTCTCTCCCTACCTTTATCACGGATTCCCAGTTTACAGACCCGACGAGGGCCTGCAGATAGCCCTTCTGCAAAGATTTCCTTTATATTCGCCAGCAGTTCACAAAATCAAATGGCCTGCGCAAAGTGGGAGATAGGGAAGAGCGGTCTAAATCCTTCTGTGATTCTATGGGAAACCACATGCAGGATTTGATGTCAGCTAAAATTAACCTGGTGGACAAAAGGGTTTATTTTAACTTGGTCACTCGATCCAATTCACCGCACAGTCACACAAATACTTGTGCCTGTACGAGCCAAGGGGGAAAAGGGTGTGTTATAGCTCTGCCTGTCTTGGCAGCAGCACTGGCTTATTTCTATTTAAACTGTATGTAAAAGTATGTCTTAATAGCCCTTGAGCCATTTTATTTAGTCTCCTGAGTCACACATACATCACACAGATTTTTGCTGCTGTCCAGACTGGAGACACTTTGTAAACAAAGCATGAGCCCTCACACAGGATGGAAAATTATGATATGTCTAATCAAATATTCAGTGATCCAATGGCTGTATATAATGGTTGTATTTTCTGAAAGATTTGTAGTCCGGTAGTTAGAGCAAAGGATTGCTGAGATATGCCACCAACATGAGAGAAACGAACAAATCATTTCATGCCTGTGCCCCTGTGTCACCACCTTTCATAAGCACTTTGTAAGGTCTCAGGGATGAGAGCTAATCTTTTGATTGTGTGTGTCTATGAAAAAATAACTGACAAAGACTTAACATTCTTAAAAGCATTTAAAAATGTAACATAGAACTGTGATACAAACCAAAGTAGTGTAATGTATGTTAAGAGGGCGACTGTCCATTCTCTCCTGCGTATTTGCAGGGCTGCCCAGAGATAGCATGCCTGCACTAAAACAGAAGTCCTTATCTTAAGAGTTCATTCACTTCCTCCCTCCCTTCTGTCCCTAATCCTTACCTCTATCTCTCCTGTGATAAGCCACAGAATAAACGATACGTATTGTTGATTTAGAACAGTTAAATTACACATTTAGTAATCCCAATCCTACTCCCGATGATGTAAATGGAGGAACTTGTTTTGCACAAGTGGCTGAAGACGTAAGGATCAAGAACCTTCCTCCTTGCCTTCTTTGCATTTATCATTCCTACACCCTTGTTTTGCTAGTGCCGATTTCCCCATTCAGTCTTTGATCTCGCCTGTAATCTTGGTACACAGTTATCTGTTCCTCTTCCCTTCTCTGATGGTTCTTTCCGTCTTGCAGCAGATAAATGGCACAGATCTACAGAGGTAGTTCCCTTCCTTAGCAGACAAGCTAGAAAACCAGAATGATGCATAACCCATTTCTGATGCTGCTCTGAGATAGCTGTGGTTAGAGCAGCATTACACGTACCTAGTCACTCCAGCCATAACATTTCAGGTCAGGACAAAATGAACAAACTGCCCCTCGGGCATCTATGCATTACTTTGCCCAAAGGCAGCAGCTGATGCACCATCTCAGGAGGCCTGACAGCAGGATTCAGCCCCTGCTCATGCATTAAATATCAGAATCACAAGGGGCTGCTACTTTTTAAATCCAGCTAACTATAAAAGGATCCTCTATATTGGTTATTTCATATCTGAAGGAATGAATAATTAGAAGGCAGTAGGTATTCTGTACAACAATTAGATCTTTAGTCAGGAGCAGAACAACATCTAACAGATCAAGACTTTCATATATATAATAAAAGCTCAGATGAGCAAAGATCAATCACTCAGACGTACGCAGAGCAGGCTGGCAGCGGAGGTCTGATGTGCAAAGCGCACGCCCACTGGTCCTGAGTCACTCTGGCTCTCAGCTGGGTAACGTGTTCATCGCACAGGCATGTCCCCGCCTTGCACAGGACTCGCACAACTGTCCTGTTTTCCCCACGCTGGTGGCATGTCGCAGGCAGATGAAGAGTCCCTCCTTTTCAGCTTAATTTTGCAAGCTGCTTCAGGATGAAACGTGCCAATGTCAAACAAGAGCTGAGCTCAGGCTCTGTGATTTGACCTGCGTTAGCTGCAAGATGCCACATCAGTGGAAATGAAACAATAAACTTATCTTGTTCCAGTGACTTAATGCTGCACAAACAGAAGCTGGCTAAATATAGACCATGCCTGCAAAATCACTTTCCATAGGTGAGGCCTACTAAAATCCCTGCACTCAGGGAAGCTCCAAAGCTTGCTGCTAGCTGCAGTCCCTGGCAGTCCCTCCAAGGGGGCTCGGTGCTGCCAGCTCTGCCGGGGCTCACTGAGATCGGCTGGGCGCACACAGCATGATCCACACTACCCTGGCAGGACGAGAGGTGGAACAAATGGTTCTCCGCTCCAGAAATCTTTGTGTTACAGCCTGCCGATGGAGGCTGGCTCTGCTGCCCACGGACACGTGCAAGGTCTGTAGTAGAGCTGGCAGCTGCACCTTCCTCCTTAACAGCCTGACAGCTTTGAAGTGCCAGTGGCACAGTCAGAAGTCCTCTTATCCTTATTAGTGGGAGGAAAAGTACTACGGATATACCTCAGGCTAAGAGGTATTTGAGGCAAGGACGTAAAACCAAGAAAAATCAGAGAACAGCTTTTGAAGACAAAGCCCCTTTGAATACTCAGCTTACTAAACTGAACTAAAACACGTGAAGACAGATCATGGAAGAGTCCCCTGCATGCCTCCACTTACGAAGGCATCCCCCCTACCGTAGGATGAAGTGTTTCGGTGCCAGTCACAACCAATATTCTCCGAGGAGCGATGACATTGCAGTTGGCATTTTGCTGTCTGTGGGAACGGCAGCCCGAAGGTCAGCATGCAGAGCGGGCATCGGGCTTGGGTGCAGGTCTCTGCCTCTGGAAGGAAATTCCTGAGCACTTGCAACACTGCATTTCTTCTAAACACAGCAGGCAGTTCTGTAACATCACTAAGATTAGGTGGCATAAAAATCCTTTGTATTTCCTCCTTCAGTTCTTTTTTAAAAGCTGGGCTATTTTAGACAAAGAAAAGCCATTGTTTTAACGATTGGTAATTATCCATTAACATTTTTCCTGCCGTAGCATATTAATATTTTTTCAGGTCTCCTTTGGAACTGCAAACAGGCAGAGTTCGAGAAGAACAGTGTGAAAACACAGACCACGCAAGTGCACACTGGGTCACTCATGCAATCACGGGCATGCTGGATGGAAGGGACCTCTGGAAGCCCGTATCCCACAATATCTTTTCCTAGGATGTGCTCTAGTCATCTTACCATCTTTGGAGTCCCCCAGTAGACCCTCTCCACATGCCTCTTGACCTGGGGGGGTAGGAAAAGTGGATAGAGCATTCCAACTGTGGCCTCCCCAAGTAACCAAGTAGAGAGGCATTGTAACTTCCCACAATCTGCTGGCCATGACCTTCTCGATGTGGCCAAGTAGAGAGTTTGCCTTATTCGCAGTCAGGGTACACTGTTGGGTTCTTTGCAACTACTTCATATCTACTGGTATCTTTTGGCATCCACAATAATACCCGCATCCGTATCAGCTGGGCTACAAGTCATCCAGTCACTTCCCAGCTTCTACCGATGCAGGCGGTTGTTCTGGCCAAGGTGCAGACCATATCACTTTTTCTTACAGAACTCCACAAGCTTCATGTTGGCCTCATCCCCAAGCTTATCCCTCTGGGGATAAATGAATGGTTCTCCCATTTGCCATGTCAGTTGCTCCCTCTAATTTAGTACCATCCACACATTTGGGGAAGGCACACTCTATGTCTTCACCACCCTGCTGATGAACATGTTGAGCAACGTGAACCCCACCATCGAGCCCCGAGTACTCTGCTCGCTACTTGGTGCCAGCTGGATGTCAGCCCTTTGATCTCCCGGAGTCCATCCAAAGGTGGTCCCGTCAGTTTTCGACCCACCTAACAATCTGTTCCACCAGATTGTGTCCGCAGTATCAGAAAGGCCATTTCCCACTGGCAGAATTTGGAAGCTTTGAATCTTTCCTACACTGGCAAGGATGAAAATATGCAGATGGAAAGAGAAGCCATGATATCTCTGAATTAAATTTTTAAAGTCCAAAACAATCCAAGACCTAGGATTGCAGAGGTCAGCATTGAACCGTACCACAAATTTATCAGCACAAGAACAGCAGTCTGTGTGGCCTTTAGCTTACTGAAAAATGATGGTGTTATTCACAGATGAAATCAAGATCCAACAGAAATTCAGGTGCATTTTAGGCACAACTTGAAAGAATTAAATTGAGTAATTCCCAATGTCAATGACTGCCATTTAAACTTTACTTCCAAACCCAAAGAACATCTTTACTGTGGCCTCGTAAACAGTTAACAAGGTCATGCTTTCAGGAAAATCACAGCACTTGTAGGAAGAGATTTTATAACTTTCAGAGAAGCCACTAAAAAGAATAACTATCATGTGATACAAACTTGAAGTAAAAAATGGTAGCAAAAACACATCAACTGACTCCAGTGAGAACTGGGTGTTCAGATGAAGAGATTACCACTTTGGGTGTACATACACAAATTAGCAATTAGGGGTAATTGCTTTCAGCTGCATTTTGCTATAAAAAATAGTGACTTGTAATTAACACTAATTTAAGGACAGATGAAAGCCCATGTTGGTGCAGAGAGGAGACACACCTGACAGAAAACAGCTACCTCAAATGCAGCTCTGGTGGTGTCAGCTAGGACATGTCTGCCATGTTCCCAAACCAAAATTACAACAGCTTTAATCTCTCTGTCTTCTCAGGCACTTCCTACCCATTAATCTTTCTCTTTGCCCATGGTCAGAACCTCAACAAAGGTACAAGAGAGGAAGAAAATCATTGTGCTTCCTATTGCTCTGCACACACTGCCAGCTACCAGCCAGACACTACTCCTTGGTACCTACACACAGCCTCACGTAACGGCACAGGACCTACCAACGCTGACAGCAGTTACACAACTGAACTGGGAGCGGAAGCCTGCGAACCACACTGCCTTGTGATGCACGCTCTTCTGTGACGACATGAAAACGGATAAACATATGCAGACCCAAGATTAAAATGAGTTTGCTGGAAGATTGCCTGGCCACTTCACATAATCTGCCCTGACAACACTTCCTGCCTTGAAATAAGAACCGTCCAGCTCCGGGCAGCCCTGGCTGTGTGCCTCCGTGCACCCTTACGCAAGGCAAGCCCGTGCACAGGCTGCGTGATGAGCAGGGCAGCCATGTGGTCAGTTGTGTCTAGGTGAACCTCCAGTTGTGTTACAAGTAGGCAAATCAGTGAAGTGCCAGGGTGATGTTGAGCAAGAAGGTACTTGGTCATTACAGAAGTGTGGCTCTGTGGCTCTCCTGGGGTCAGTGAGCAGGTACACAGGATGAGGCCCCGTGCCTGGTCAGCACTTCAGCCAAAGGCAAGTCCACCTCACGAGTACCCTTCCCACAACTTACAACTCAGAATACAGAGCACTTTGAAGCGATATTGTCAAAAGTTTACCTGCTCCAATACTCCACCCTATAAAAGCATATACCTGTTACAGGCTTAAATGCATCAGTCTTGCAGACTTATGCTAAAGAAATGTGCTCCCAGCATTTGGTTAACCAAGCTGCAAAATGCTTATGCAGGGTGGTTTGTTGTGCACTTCTCTGGACCATGATCAGGCTGGATCAGACCTAAATGTCCATCTGACCCTGAATCTCATCTGCTGATAGCAAATGTTTGGCAGTACACAGGACAAAAGACAACAGGGACCAGTTCTCTGTTGAGCTTCAGATTGTCTAACACCAAGTAAATCAAAAAGTCCAAACCCCGAGTCAGTGATGCATCTGTGCTACATGGCCAATACATGCCCATTTCTCTTAACTATATTCCCTCCTGTTGACTACCATTGTATTCCTTCAGTTTTTTTTCCCCAGTCTAACCAGCATTTATATTTGGTCAAACAGGCAGCCTTCAGCAAGAGATAAAACACGTCCCTGGACCCCTAAGAGCATTTCTCAAGTTCTCCAGCCCCGCTTCACTGAGCAGGCACTGAGGTTCCCTGCTGGGGCTCGAGCTGGGACTCGGGTTAATGCCCAGGTTCCCACACCATTCCAGCACACCTCTGGGTTTACCACACGTCACCTTTACTGGGGCTGAGCAGATTTAGGTCTCTCCAGTATAACTGCTTGTGTATGGCTCATGTAGCTTCCTTAAAAAAAAAAGGTCTAATAATTATTACTCTGGAGCCCCAACCAGGCATCCACATTCTTCAGACTGTGGAGAAGCTCAGAGATCTCATTTGATCTCTACTTCCTCTAACGTTTGTTGACAGTCTCAAGTTCAGGAATCTTTCATTAATAAAAGGCTAGTCCCTTATAGTCACCCCAAAGGGTTCAAACAGACTCAAAACAGAATACAGTCATTTTTATCACCAAAGCTTCACAGCAAACAGAGGTTTCACTGTAAACAGGATTTGCAATACATTATGCAGACATTCTGATGCTTTTTGGAGCAGAGGAAGCCCCCACTTGTGACTGCGATTTTGTTTTGCCCTGGGTAAAACATTTAAACTTTTCACACTCCCTCTATTCTACTGATTTTGCCACGAACACCTCCTTACCTGTTACGAACCAATAACAAAGCTCTCTTTTTGGGCTTCCTTGCCCTCCCCCATAACATTTGGAAAAATGCTGAAAAGCTGTAACCGTCCTTGGACTCCGCGGCCCCAGGTCCCCGGGTCCCGGGAGCTGGAGAAGGCAGAGCGGAAGGTGTCCGCCGCCGCAGCTGAGCAGGGGTGCAGGAAAACAGGAATTTCCCTTTAGGGATCGGCTGCAGAGAATTACCTGGTTGCTTAGAAACATGAGATTAGCTACAGCTCAGTTTTCCCCTTCTATTGCACATGCACTTAAGGAGAGGCCATAAATCGGCTACTTGGGAGACTCAGGATGGACCATCTGCGGAGCGAGACACGAGGTCACCGCGCCAGCTCAAGCAACAGGCAGGGGGAAAATGAGTTTTCTGCTCCCCTTCCTCCTCCCAGGGCTGCCTGAGCTCCCTTCAGTTTGCAATGAAAAGTTTCTCCTTGCTGAGTTTCAGCCGCCAGAACGAGAGTCAATCATGCATGCTCCGCAGCCAAATCGCCTGTGCCAGGATTTCGGCTCTGATGACTATCAGTTGAGGGAATGCAGTTAGGGCAAAGGAAATAAGCATCCGACAAGAAAAAGCAGCTGATATTTAAAGCAGCTGATATTTCTAGTGAAAATTATATTAATTTCTGTGCTTCCTAGTAATATTTTCTACGTAAGGTGTCAAAGCGCTGGTGATCAGCAGCAATAAACACGCTTGCTGCCTGTTTGCATCTCCCATACCTCGAGGGGTTGGAGAGAAAGACTGATGAGAAACACAGAGACCCAACTACTGCTTTGCCTACCGACCCTCACGTAACATGCAAGGAGGAAAAAACGATCTAAACAAACAGATGTGGACTTAATCTCACACAGTTTACGGTCAAACCAGTTTAACATGAAAAAGCCCCATCACTAATGCAAACATGAGAGCGTAGCCTACAATGTGTGCTCAAGAGCTTTAATGAAGTTCCTGTAAGAAGAACGCTCTCCAAGCCTGAAGTAACAGGTCAAAGTACAGATTAACTGAGATCTGCCTATAAAGTAACAGAATTAGGGAAAAGATACTGGAAAGTGCCCCTAATTTAGATGATTTCTCATTCACTCACATTCACAGACATCAGCTCTGACACATGGAGTGGAAGGGATATGCTGTGTAACACATACCTAATAACCTTGTAGACAAGAGCCAGCGGTGTGGTTATCATTAGGCTGGATAGTTATTACAAGTTGAGGGTTAATTATTAGCAGAGCTTAAAATCAAAGAGAGTTTGATCCAGACTGCATAGCTACACACACACACAAAGCCGCTACCCCGAAGCACTTCCAGTCTCTTTCCAGACTCAACATAGATTAGACATGTACAAGGTGGCACACCATGCTAAGGTCCAAGTGACAACGAGACCATAGCGAGGTGGCTCTTGAAAAGAGTTAGCAGCTACGTGATGGGTGTTGTGAGGGCTTTTCACCAGGTTTTTTGCAATATCACTTCAATGGTTGTTTAAAAGCAGTTAACATCACCAGAACAAGGTTCCATTTTGAGTATTATTTAAGTTCTGCGCTCAAAACTTCTCTTCGTCTTGGGAAAGATTTTTTTTTTTTTTTGTTCAGAGAGGAAGGAGTAGAATTGCCTTCTGCTTCACACCTGCATGCTTTGCTATGAAAAGCAATGAGCTCTGCAAAGACAGGTTTGCAACCAACAGAGCTCTGATTTTGTTAAAAGTTACTTAATGATATGTGATGATTTCAAGCTGGTGGGATGGGGAAGAGGAGGACAAGGGAACAAAGTAAGAACATGGAAAAAAGACCAAAACTTGAAATCACCTAACAACGTTTTAGATTAACAGTTTTACCTGTGCATAAGCACTTGATATTCAATCTGCATTAGGAAAGAAAACAAGGAATATGGGTAAGCAGATAAGGCTGAATTCATGACATGCAGTGGCAGAGGGCAATCAACTCTCGCCAGTAACGTTACGGTCTTCACCCAGGGCAGTGCAAATGTGCAAACCTGGAGGTTTCCAAGGCAGACACGGCGAGCAAGTACCACATGCAATTAATAGATGGACCACACTCTTCTATAAATACCACAGGAAAAAAAAAAAAAAGGAAAGGAGTTTGCGCCGACAAAATGAAATAAAAATGACTAATCAAGCTGCCTAAACAAGGCGGTGTTTATGTAGGACAAGGGGGGGCTCAGCTGAGAACACTCTGCTCTTTTATTTGCTCTCGTACCGTGTGCGGTGCATAAACACGGGCTGACGTGACCGAGGGCTCCCTGCGAGCGAGCAGGGCAACTTTCCTTTGACAGAGAAGGATTAGTGTTTGCTGACTCTGTCAAAAGGAAATCGGGGCAACCTCTGCCTCCCCCCCACCGCTCCTGCCATCCCGGTAGCAGCAGGGCTTACACTGTAGTTCGCAATGTTTACATTGCTGGCCCCAAATCTTTTTCTGTGTCTGCAGAGTTACAGCGGAGGCAGAAATTGAGCCTAATTCTCTCACAGCAAATGGGAGTCCTTTCCTCTTCCCAGCATTTAGCATTTCACATTCTCACATACTGCAAACAACGATTGAAGACAGGGAAAAATCCCAGACTCCAGAGGAAGTCTGCACGATTAGCTGAAGGGATCCAACTTCCAGACAGCTGGGGCTTAAGAGAGAGAGAAATGCCACCCATTAAGCCAAAATTGTAAAGAGAGTCTTGGGGGTCTTATGAGACAGGACAGCTAGGTTCAGGAATCGCATCCGGCCACTACAAAGAGCCACAACTCAAGGTGTTTGTCATTAAGAGCCACAGCTATGAGAAATGCAGTTTTAATGAGGACTAAGTCAACACGAGGGACCTTCCAGGCATGTAATACCAGCAGTTACGGTGACTGCAGAAAGGAGTAGACTGTATTTTCATCAAGGAAACATTTGCCAAAATAGTTTCCCAGCAAGCAGTCCAAGCAACCTCCCTACTGTTCACACTGACGCTCTCCCAAACGTGGCTCGTTAGTAAATCGAATCCTGCTTTAGGAAATTAAAGCACATTCACACTTTGCTCTGCCAGCCGTCGCAAGAACAGAAAAGGTGAATTCAACGCTGTGGCTGCTCCTGGGATCCTGGAACGACGTCCACAGCCTGGCGAGGGCTTGGGAAACACTCAGACATCTCCCAGCCTTTGCTTGTGCCCCCTCCCTGGAGTACTCCTCAAGTGCGTTCCATGCATTAATAAACTTCGGTAGGATGAACTTCACATAGACCTCGCCCTACACAGTCAAATAAGCTAGGGAAAATGTATGTATGAATTGCAATATTTACATTTCAAGCAATGAAACTTCTTGTTTTGATACATTATACATGCTGGAATTAGTAACAAGACTGCAAACTGGATAGGCGCATTTTATGCATCACTTTTTACCGTGGAACACTGATGGGTGACTTTCTTCTGGGACCGGGCAGACCCCGGAAAACTCAGGTTATGGCAGCATAGCTAAACAATGTTCTCCTGCCTACCATTTTAGTTTAATCCCTGCATTTGCTACCTATCAAGGCCAAAAATTCACATTTTGCAACTGCAGTCAGGCTGGGTCCTGGCTGTGATTTTTGGTTACTTGTCATTCTCAGTCACTGCTGTAATCTTATTTATTTGTTGTCATGCTACTGAAGCAATGATATATTTTCAAGAGATTACTCCGTATAAATGAAAGAACGTGGGGGTTTTTTTCTCAGTGGTCACAAATTAGAGAACAAAAGCGATGTATGCAAGACAATAAATAATCTGGATTTATATACATTAACCTTGAATTTGTTTGTTTCATAGTTTGCAGTCTGGAAACATGACCACTTGCACTAGGCTAACTTCACTGATTTCTATTACTCAGATAAGCACACCACAAAAAAGGTCTGAGGTGAGGTAGTAGCTTTTATTAGGCCACCAAACAGGAGTTGGAAAAACAACAAAGCAACTTATCAGCCAGCCTAATAAAAGACATTACCTCTCCCTACAAACTCTGCCTTGCTTAAATCATGGCAGCAACTGCACTACCCAAGTATTTCTCATCCTAATAATTGGTTATTACATTTGCTTGACTTCCAGCCTCAGTTTATAATTGACTTTAGTAACTAAATGAGATTTTCAGTGCAGAAGGGCAAAGAAAGCACAGGAACACCAGTACTGGAAGCAAAGCTTGTATAATTTTGCCAGTGTGGACATCGGATCTGCAAGTTTCTCCACCCCCACATGCTGCAATCCCAGCATCTGCGGAGAATCCCCAGCAGAAACGATGGGCCTTGGGACCAAATTACCTCCCAGCTGACACTGCCCAGAATTACCATCACTACTGTGGGTGCGTCTGCATCCCAAATAACTGATCTGAGAGACGAGCTGGCTCCCTCGCAGGCATGCAGGATTCCTCGGGGACTCCTGAGAGGCGGCAGCAGCAAGCTCCTGAAGCGGTTGAAAGCCATTTTTCATTCCGCATTCGCTGTCACGACACTGAATTAGGAAAGCATTTTCTGTGGGGTTGGAGGAATAATTGTATCCCACGGATCAGCAGATGAACAGGTAATGTATAGCCACGGGGCAGTGTAGGGATACCCAGGGGAGTTTAGGGAAGGTAAGGTTTCCCTGGAGCATCCCGAAGACTAATAACCTGCTTCCAGGAAAGAAGCACACTGAGGTATATAACTCTCCCCTGTCAGCTGCACAGTAAACATATACCCCCCCCCCCCCCCCAGACATCTGGCCCTTTCTAAGCATCCTTGTTATTAAGAAGAGCTCAAGCATCCCCAGCGAGCTTCTTGTTGAGACAGAAATGCAGGGAAATACTCGGGAATTTCTTTCCACGCCTATTTTTGTTTAGAGTAGCCACACAACTCCTCCTCACTGCCTCAAGGTGACAACAAAAGCAAAAGCCAGAATTACACACAAATTAGCCCCACCGCTCCGGCAGGACAGGGCTCTGCATTCAGCCTTTCCAGCTAAACCGCTCCTCTGCCCGCCTCTCCCGGCACAGCCTCCAGCGCCAGCGGCTGTGCCTGAGCCCAGGTCCGCGCTTATTGATCCTGGTACAAAGCGCAGGCTTGGCCCGCCAGTCCGAACCCAGAGGTCAGGGTCCTCTCCTCTGCCACCCTCACCGCTTGCTCAGCATCCGCCTCCGCTGCCAAGGGCTCTGGTCGGCTTTGAACGGGCAGCAGCAGATCTGAACCACCAACAGCTGGGAGTTTGTCTCAAGGAAAACACTAGCAGAGGTAATCCGCCTCTGGGAAAAAAAGCATCCTTAGTTCAGTTTAACCATAAACAGCTAAAGTAGAGCCGCTGTCATTCTGCAGAGGAACCATCACACTGGCATCCAGAGCAGTTTAGTTAATTGACTTTCAGGAAAGTTAATTTGGATTAACTTTAGAGTGTACCCATGTAGACACACTATGTTATTCCTTAGCTACATCATATCAAAGTGGCAGTGCCCAGGTTCATTGCTCCACGGTACTGTAAGTAAATGCTAAATCTGTGTTTTAATAGTTTCAGGCAGGCAGCAGCTGTTGCTGCTGAATGCCCAGCAGATTGCTATTGCTCTCAGGGCTCTCATCAGGGAAGGTACTGAATAGCCTTAAGATATTATTGTCTGGCAACAAACATTTTATTTCATAAACACCACCTGAAAAAAAAAAAAAAAAAGAAGTTATATGTTGCAAAGAGATGGCGAAAAGGCTTTCCTGTTCCCCTGCTCTGGGCACCAGGCTGTCGAATTTTTATGTGAGGGGAAAATAAGTCGTTACACGTTCTTCTGAAAGAGTGTGTTAGAGGAATGGAAGGCAGGGTACAGAATTAAATGCATAATTCATGGCTTGTAAGTGCCTTGAGGCAGGACCTTTTGGACTTGCTAATTGCTTTGCTGAGAAGTAGGCCAGAAGCCATAATAATGCCTCCTACACCTAGGCAAATACGTGCATAAAGCTGTTGTAACATCCACCTAGGGGCTTCCACATCACCCCTGTTGCACAGATGTGCCACTAGCCCACCTGACAACATGCCAACCAAGACAAGTACATGGGATATCAGGCCGATCTGAGTATCTGGATCTAATTCTGGTATGTATTTCTGTATATTCGGGTTTTTGGACTGCAGGCAGATACATTTATACAAACTGCCTGCAGCCATACCGTAGCCCTTGGAGGGCCCTCACTGCGTGCTCAGAGCCTCAGCACGTGAGGCTGGCAGAGACGAGCAGCTCCTCCACTGCAGCAGCCTGATTTAGCCCCACTGAGCTCAACGGCAAAAAATGCAGTGGGTGCAAGATCACATCCCACTTGCAGGCAAAGATATTAATATGACAAGTAGGGAGGATGAAGGCAAGCGTAACAGCTTATAGTTACAGAGGTTTGCACATGTGCATAATTTGGTGGATCTAAGTCATGAACAAAGCATCAAAATATCTTTTAGCTTCCTATGCCGTAACCACCGCCTCCTTCATGTCCCCAGTGAAAACCCTTGGATTGTCTCATCCCAGCAGGCAAAATCATAGGCTTTTATCTACCTACATGTTCAAGTCTCTCCTACTCACATTCTCTCGTTTCAGAAAACGCTAATCCAGGCAGTTTTCCGATAACACCCTGCCGACCGCCGCCAGCCACTGCTGCTTCTACTTTGTTAGACCCCACCAGAAGTTAGCCTCAAGAAGCTACGAAAGCCTTTGCTATTGCTGTTTCCAATTTGTTACAGAATCTAGTTGCAGTCATTCACTGTGTCTTAAGAAAGATGGACTTGCCTCTAAAGCGCAGGGATCAGTCGCCTTCCTGCTCCGCCAGCTCTTCCCTCTCCAGCCCCTTCGGATCAGTCTTTCGCTGTCCTGTTGTAACCATCTTCCCCTGCAGCATCCTCAGAGAAGTCTAACCCCTCGACTGATACCCTGCATCCCTTTCACAACACATCAGAAAGAATCTCTTTCTAAGCCCTTTCCTTCCCCTTTGGTATTATTTACTGCTGTATCAACACTGCCTTAAAAACTCACTAATAAAATGCAGATCAAGATCTTCCATAAAGCAGCTTATCTCCACGAGGTTGCAGAAGTAAAATTACTGGAAGTGCAAGGAAATAGAATCTGTCCCTTAATTGTACTGTGCTGTTTTACCATGCTGATGAATTTACTGAAGCAGATTAACTTTTTACTGCTAAAATACTTACTTAAAGATGTTCTGTCTCTTTCTCAGGGTCAAGAATATGAAAAAGCAGAGGACTCAAGAAAGATGAAGAAAAACTAAGATGGTTAAAGATACTTGAGTTTGATGGGTTTCATCTGGAAACCATCAGTACTGGCTTGTGAAACTCAGTAGTATGAATGAAGCTACCAAGTAGATGATAGTAGAATAAAGTTTCAGAGCATGTAAAACATCTTTTTTATGGTATTTCAAATCACATGACAGTGAAGAAATAGACTGCTTTGCAACACCTTCTACATAAGAATCTTAACTACTAATCTGTAAATGTAAATGGCCTCACAATGAAGGCAGAAGAATTTAAAGAGCAGTTCAAATGTCAATGGAGAAGTACAATGACCCCCAGACTTAGACCAGACTCAAAATGCCAATTCCTAGCTCTGAAGGTAAATAACCTCTAAGGTACTTTATAGTGTAGGCGCAACACAACTCAAACCAAGCCGCAATCCATTCCATGGGCAACTCTCACCTATACCATTTTAAATCTACCTATACCATCTTAACTGTAGCAAAGTTCCTGTCCTTTACACACTCTCCGATTCAGGCTTTGACATCTACAAGTGACATACAAGGAATTCACAGTTTCCCCAAGACCAGGGCTTTCCAGCCCAAATAAGCAAATTAAAGCCAAAGCATGGGAAAAGGAAAATGAGAAGAAAAAAAAAAAAACCCAGAAAAATGTGACTTAATCTTGTGAGTTCAACCTTTAATAAATTTTGACAGCTCCCACATTGGAAGTAAGGTAAATAACCATTAGCAGTAAGTACTGTTCGATGTAGTTTTATTTTGTTCTGCGACCTACCCATTTGGTCCAAGAGAGAGAAGTCATTAAAAGCAGAGTGCGTCCATTGCAATCACAACACAAAGGGCAGTCTTTCACTTCATACAAAGAATACTAGCACAGATGGTGAATCAACATTTTGCAGGAAAATCCATGTGCTTCCACATTAATGAGACACGGGTTAGAAGACCACAGTATTATACACTGTCGTCATTATATCAGAAGTGATTTGTTGTCCAAGCTTAGGTATCCAGATGGTACCAAAAATACTCCAAACTTTCTGTAAGCACAAAGCTTTCACTATAATTAAAAAATGGTTTCAGAAAATATACTGGTTTCTCTGAGTATTCCTAGTTCACTTTTAAGTGCTGAACATGCCCTGTATTTTCCTTGCGGTACTTTAATAAGGAGGAGGTATATGCACTAGAAAACCGCAAAAGGCAGAGCTGGGGAGCGACAGCACAGGGGAGGGGAGCTGTGCAGAACCATCACCCTCCTGAAGTGCAGAGAAGGAGGAACTGGGAAGCCAAGAGCTACGTGGTGCTTCCCCGGTACATACAGCAGAAAGGTCTTCAGAAGAGACCTGGTCTCTGGAAGGCATGGGCACAGACCTGCCTGCAGGATGGCACCGAAGCAAAACTGGGGAACTACGTGAGCTGTGTTCATGGGGACAAAAATAGCTCCAGCTAGGAGCAGTGGCTGCTTCTGATTCAGATCAGGTTTAACCCCCTCCCCTCATGATGGGGTTTATTCATATCGATGCCAAAGCAATTGGACTTTATAACTCAGTCTCATTATTAACACACTTTCATTTCTGATAGAAGCCAAAAAAAATCTTCATAAAAAGCCTGCAGTGAAATAATTGCTTTCTTTTCATTTCACCCGAGCAGACTCCCACAGGTTTGACTGTATTTTTTCTCTTCAAAGTAAATTGTACAGCCTCTCTTAAAAGGCTCACCTTTTAAATAGCAGCCTAGAAAATACCAGGTTAAATCTGATATGTTTTTTCCCTATGTTTCAAAGCCAGGAAAGGGTTCTTCTGGAAGATGACACCTTTTCCACTCAAGTAGACTGAAAATCTGCTGCAGAAAAAAATAAGGGGGGAAAAAAAGGAAAGAAAAAGAAAGGAATAAACTGCTGGGAGAGTATGTGGGTGGCAGGATTCAATCTTTAAGCTGACAGGTGTATGTCAGCACTTCTCCACAAACATACCTATAAAGGATCTAATTGTTTTCCTTTTTGCATTGCTATAGGTTTGTACTGTTTGTTAATGATACCCCTTATTTTTAGGTTAGCTTTCTGCCAGTCTCTTGGCGTGATATCCAAAAAGCTAACAGGTTAACAAAGCAAGAAAAGCTGATGCCTTTCTACATCAATGCATTTGCCTTTCTAAGTGGCTCAAACAAATTCATTTTGAAATTAAAAATCGTATCGTCAACCATGCAACAGACAACGTGGCCCAAAGAGAGGGAGCAGGCAGAGGCGGCAGCTGCTCAGCTGATGGATATAAATAGTAAAATCCTAGTCAACAGGATATTATTGTTCTTTGGGGTTCCCAAAGAAGCCTTAAGCAATGGATCAGCTCCTACGCACATGCTGATCACAAGTCAGCACCCGTGTGCGGTGGGGAGGCCCTGCCCAGGGAAGATTCGAGGCTATTTCAGGAGTTCCCAGGTCTCAGCACTTCCCATGCTCCAGTGGGAGGAAAGACTGAGAAAGTGGGGGGAAAGGGCTGAGCAAAACACCTGTCATTATTCATTCCTTTACGTATTAATAACTCATCTCTACAAATCATGAGACCAAATAGCAATGCTTTCCTCTGCTCATGCCATGAAGCCAAGCCTAGATCGGGATCACCAGACAAACACCAAAGAGCTTGAGAAACCGGGAAAAGAAAACAAAGAAGAAAAGGAGTCTTCCAGGAGCAGGTCAGAACGGCTTATTTATCAAGCTGTAACTCCACAAGGCACCAGCTGCAACTGGCTTCAAGTCAACGCAGCTTACGCTTGATGGTATCACAGAGTTTCCATTATAAACCCCATTTCAAGGTGAGGCAATAAATTGCCTCATCCCTGTATGACCTTTGCAGAAAGGAAAAACAGAATCTGATTGCTCTCTTATTTCTAATTTTGTTTCTGTTAACTCTGACTTCCTTCTCTTGCAGAACATATCCTTATAATCACCCAGGGCACACAGACATCTTTAGGTAGATACCTCTCTACATTCATGCATGATTAATGTGTCTCATCCAGGCCTTAAGCAAGCTCTCCTTCGGTCTTCCCCTCTACCCCACTGAGCTCTTTCAGTCCCATGCACAAGGGAGATGGGGTTTCAGGACAGTGGATGTAGCACTGCTCTCTGTTAAAATAACATTCAGATGATTCTGAGAACTGAACTGAAGAGTATGATTTGACAGCAAGTTCAGCCCAGGATAAAATTTAATCTGATTCATTTATGCATGCAAACGGAAAGCTTTTATTAGCATACATTCCTCAAAGAAAACAAATCATAGTTCCTGGAGATGTTCACCATGAACTACCCTCTTCCAGCTTCTAGTAGCAAGTTTTCTTCCTTCCCCAGCTCCACTTTATCTCCTTTCTAGCAACACATACTTAAACCAAAGCAAACAAAACTCCTGGAACAAACTCCGTGAACTGAAAGCATAGTAAGAAGAGGCAGAGGGAGCACAGCTGATTTGGATCTTGACTGAGATAATTTCAAAGCACTTGGAGAAAAAAAGGTTTTACCTGAAGATGATAAGATAGTAACTCATAAAGCTGATCAACATAAGACTTCAAAAAATACATCTTCACAAGTAGGGAGAAGCAGAAGAAAGCAGGTTGACTCCATTCCACAAACATTTTGTTCTTCTAGCATTAAAAAAACCCCTAAGCCAAGCCAAAAAGAAATCTGATCACAGTCAGTTAGCCTTCACACCAACTGGTGTGCGCTGGAGAGAACACCAACAAGCACAAGCAAACCCAGAAGAAAACCACCTGCCGCCAAACATGGAACACCACATGCTAGGACAAAAGATGGGCTGGTAGCTTCATGTGAGTTAGTAAGTTGTAAAAATTTACAATAGACAAGGCACCATATATGTATTACAGTTCATGTGAATTGTCAGACGACATGGTTAGCTTTTGCTGTCAGATGGTGAAAGGAGAGAAAAAAGAAGGCGTGAAGATAGGAATTTGGTCAGGTAGTTAAAATGGTCACCTTTGAAAGAGAAGACCACGATTCAAGGCCTGCTCCACCAAAGCTTTCCATGTTCACACACAGAAAGGTGTGTCATTAGGCTGTCTGGATAACTTTGAAATAAGCCCTCTGGCTTTCATGTGCCTTTGATCCCCAACCCTAACGTAGAGGTGTCATCTAGAGGAATACATCAAAACTATGAGACACTCAAATACTAAAGAAATACAAATAATTCCCTGCTAGAATTTATTAAGAAAACATTTCAATTTGAGTCAAGACAAATGCAAAGCAGTGGGAAAGCAAGCCTACGGGCATCGATATTATCTGAGTACCAGAACGCAAGCTTGGACCCTCTCTGTAAAACCACAATTACTAAATGCTACTTGCACATTCGGAGCAGCCCCATCCATCTGTAAGGGGCAGTGTGCAAGAACACACACGTGTATCAGGACCGGCAAGCCACAATGAAGTGGGCAGCCTATGCCAACCTTTTTGTCAGGTGGACATCAGGTTAATACATTAAGCTGTGTTCTCCATGCAGCTCCTGAAAGGCAGCCTGTGTTTAGGCTCCAAAACTGGTCATTAGTGTGATGAATTAAATGAGCAGAAACTTTGGCTTATAGATCCTGAACTGCAGCAGCTCTGCAGTCAGTCACTCTTCCTAAGTTTTGGTTCATTAGTGGAAATGTGACTACACGAGGTCAAGTGAACATTCAGTTCATAATTAAGCGCCTGAATGACAAAGCTGTCTACTGGCCTGAATGACACAACATAGAGGTCTCCTCTGAGCTTGCTGTAGGTTCCCAGACCACCTCTGCAACTGGCTTTCGTCATCAGTCTCAGAACAAAAG
Organism: Balearica regulorum gibbericeps; assembly: GCF_011004875.1. Lineage (NCBI taxonomy): Eukaryota > Metazoa > Chordata > Aves > Gruiformes > Gruidae > Balearica > Balearica regulorum. The sequence continues at coordinate 16,642,027 of NC_046188.1, read as the reverse complement.
TGAAACACTCAATATGCGTGAAAAAAATTTGCTCTAGAGCCGGCTGTGGGATAGACAATGAAAAAATGCTTAGAGACACCCCCACCAAATTAAAGGAAGTCAAGGATTTAAAAGGTACCCAAGCTGAAACAAAAACTGAATGTAACTGGCTGTATTAATTAGTTACAAACCAGTCTTGAGAGACAGATGGGTATCAGCTTTCCAGACCTCTGCAGCTACATCTGGATCTCCCAGCACCTGAGGACGGACCCTCTTGGTGACGCCCGGGACTGCACAGGAAGCACGCGCTGCCCTTCTGCAGACACCGGGTACCATCACCAGGGTCACAGCCGCTTCCTGACTTCAGAGTAGTCACACTGGTGTGACCTCCAAGTTCTTAAATTAAAATAAACTCACAATGAGTGATCCTGTCAACTGCAGCGTTACAGACGGAGGATTTTATAGCGTCCCTTAGCTATATTAGCAACCAAAACATGGCACTTCCTCTTGATACACACAGTTTTTGAAGACAATTATATCTCCTATCTTCTTTGATCCTTCTGATGAACACAATGTTTTTAAGTTTTGAAAGGCCAACATTGAATACATCAAAAAGGCCGTCTACCTTCAAAAGAAGAAATGCAGCTTAGCCAGCAAAATTTCATACTCTGTCTTCTTTCAGCCAAGGTCAATAATTGTATTAACTTCTGGAAGAAGGCTGAGCACAAGTTCTTTTTAGCTAACATTTGGTCCCTTAAAACCTTTTCTTTATAATGGGCAGAAATGGGAAAACTCACGCAAGAGTCCCTGTAACTTCAAATCACTCCTTGCCGTGTATCCAGAGCAATTTATCTTTATTTATTTATTTAAATGCAAATATTTATCTTTTAAAAAAACCACACACACAAAAAAAACCACCAAAACCTGACAGTAACAGGACCTAAATGCTGTTCAATGGGATTAATCATCAGGGCCAGGAAGTCCCCTACCCATCATGGAACCTGAGAACAAGGACAGGGACCAAACATTTCCCAGCTGCTCTGAACAATAACCACTGGAATCGCTCAGGATTTGTAACAGAAATAGGTCTACCAAGTACCTTGTCAAAAAGGGAGAATCATAGAATCACAGAACTGTAGGGGCTGGAAGGGACCTCGGGAGACTACCTAGTCCAAGCCCCCTGCTAAAGCAGGATCACCAAGAGCAGGTTGCACAGAATCACATCCAGGCGGGTTTTCTCCAGAGAAGGAGACTCCACAACCTCTCTGGGCAGCCTGTCCAGTGCTCGGTCACCCTCACAGTGAAGAAGTTTTTCCTCATATTGAGATGGAACCTCCTGTGTTCCAGTTTGTGCCCATTGCCCCTTGTCCTGTCACTGGGCACCACTGAAAAGAGTCTGGCCCCATCGTCTTGACAGCCACCCTTTAGATATTTATAAGCGCTGAAGAGCTCTCCTCTCAGTCTCTTCTTCTCCAGGCTAAACAGACCCAGGTCTCTCAGCCTTTCCTCATCAGAGAGATGCCCCAGTCCCCTAATCACCTTTGTACCCCTCTATCAATAGGAACTTAGTCTCTGAAAGCTCATCTTCTTATTTGGGGACGATTTTCATGATTCACTGATTTTAGGCGCCACATGAAGGTGCTGGCCGCAGTCCCTCCAGCGCTATCGTTAGGTTTCCGAGGACTACGCAGCTGGGATCTGGCGCTCTGCTCTTCCGTGGCTCGTCCCCACTTGCCCACTTCTGTTTCCCTTGTTACTCTCCCTGGGCAAACCGTCCAGACGGATTTATCTTTCTTCCCTTTATATATATCCCAGACAATAAATCCGAAGCAGACATTTTATACTATGTTATTTACAAATGCTATATCTTTATTAAGTTATAACTGCAGTTCATGTTTATCATGAACATCAGTCAGAGCCAGAAAGCTTTAACCACGTGTCCAGACGCAGTCATATGAAGGATCAGATTTATCAAAGTTACCTTCATTGGCATTGCTGTCATTTGTCTCGCTGCCAGGTCTCTCTTCCCCTTCCCATTTTTCACTGAGCCAAGAGAAGCATAATCAGCCCTTGGTTGTGAACTGCATTGACTCCATACGCAAAACATCTATTGATATACATTAGGGGGTTCTTTGCAAAGACTAAAACAAAATGGCAAAGTACTTCTATCTGGCCATTAGTGCACAGCAGAAAGACAGCCCGTGCACGTAAACAGTCCCTGTGCTTTGGCAGCAACTCAGAGCTTCAGCTGGAGTCCCGTGGACAGTTCAGGCTGTGATATGGCTCTCACAACATACGAGTAACACATGGCCGCCTGATCATTGAGGAGCTTATTGTACTCTTATTTGGGTTTCTTGAAGTAAACATAGGAAGAAAATCAGGCTGGAAGAATAAAAATGTAACTTATCATAAGCACTTGAGAGTTACAAGGCAAAAGCAAGATTAGTCCACATCAGAGACCTTTCACAGGTTTCAGAAGGGTGAACAAGTGAATTATGCTGAGGGACAGATCCAAAACAGTAAGACCTGCCATGTTACCATTGACGGTGATGGTAAGCTGGGTGAGGAGGGAAAAATGCATGTAGGCAGTTTATTTGAAGTTCATTTTCTCCCCTGTGAATACCTTCTTCCTGGTGCAACATAAAAAAATACTTTAAGGGCTCTTTGTTAACCTGGACATTGCAACCACTGAACAGCAGCCACTTGGGAGAGCTTTAGTCCCTCTGAGGGACAACCCCAGGTGCAAGACCTAAATGTGAGCTTCCATGCAAGTCTGGCGAAACCACAGAGCAACCGACCTTGAGGGACCCAGTATCAGAACAGGAGCACCGTGGCATTCACAATGGTGGTTGTTAATTAGACACTCGAGACTCATTTCACAACCAGGTAACTACAACAGTCTGCAACCCAAACATGAAACAGAAAACTGAGAAGTCCAGTTGCCCCAAAACCCACCAGTACAGGCCAGCAGAATATGTGTTCAGACAAGATTTTCCCTTCTACTTAAAATCCCTGTGCACATGAAGGTACTGGTGCCGCCATCTGATCTAACTGGGCCATTTCATGGGTAGAGCATCCCTGACTTTAGTGGGGCTCTGCATGGACTCAGACGATGGAGCATCACCGGAGCGAGCGAGGCAGCACCGCGGTCTGTGGGATATGCGTTGCAGGGCTGGGTCTGGCTGGTGTGGAAATCTCAACACTCCACTGAACAGATGCGTTTCCTGGTAATGGACACTGCACAAGAGCAGGGGCTTCTTCGTCCAGCTTGGGACACTACAAAAGGCACTCATCCCCAGTCTTAATTAGGACAGGATGAAGATCCACAGGGATACGTGCATTAAAGGCAACAAGGACTGGAATATAAATGTTTCTATTTAAAATTAATCGTGTGGCATATATTTTGTGAACGTTTATTTTGTAAACAACTAGAATTATACTACCAAAAGAGAAAAACATAAAAATCTCCATAATGAAGCAAATCAACAACACTGGTCTAGAAAGATCTCATTTCTAACTACAAACAGTAAAAGATACTAACATAAAAAGTATAAAAAAACAGGATAACTCATTGTTCATAGATTCACTGGCTCTGAATTACACTGATGTATATCAGAAGTAACTTTTAAGATACTACAGCATAAAATATGTTTTTATATGTGCCTGAATTAGTGGAAAATAACCAACAGAATCCCTGAAAGTATTACACTATTTCAACAAATACCTCTTGAATCACGCCATCGAATTAAGTAATGGGCATAGACATGAGTGTTATCTTTCAAGTGGTTTTGATAACATCTTTTCAGATTCAGTGGGAGTTCTGGTTTTAGAAGGAAATCCTCTCTGCTTGGAGCTTCCATGTCCACAGGCACTCACTCTGTAGACATCCAGGCTGTTGCTATCACAAGCCTCCTTAACAGATGCCGATTTAAACTCATGTTTGTGGCTAGAAAGCCTCAAACTACAGCTAAAACCCGGCTCAGCTGTTTGCACAGGAATATGCAGCAATTATAACGAAGTAAAATCCATCCTGCAATCCTCCACCTACAGTCCCTGTATTTAACTGATTGGTGAGAGGTAAAAATAGAGTATCAGGTAGAGACACATGTAGAAAGAGACACTAAAAGGTGCTGTGATGCCCTTCACCACCCCAGCACTGACACAGATGTTAGTGCTTATCTGGTAATTCTTCTCCTGAATACATAATTTTGAGAATCTTTTTGACTCCCACATGACAAGACAGATAACATTTGGCTCTTCCCCTTTAGACATATGCCCTTAACAATCATTCTGCAGTAACAGTAAGTTTAAACAGCACAGGACATAAACAAATAATGTTTAAATGGACACTGACAAGCCAAAATGCCCAAGGTTGCTTCTTCTAGTCCAACAGAAAGCTGCCTTTAAAACGGAAAAAGGAAACAAAGTCATTCCTTTGTAATATTTTCAAAGTAAATGCTACAAATACTTCAGGATGCAAGTGACATAACCTTGAAATTGTCTTTAGGAAAAAGAACATTGTTTGAATTTCTGTCCAAAGCTGAGTGGACATATCAAAAAACAAGTAAGAGTATCTATGAGCAGTACATTGTATTTTTAAATCGGCATTAGTTTTAACACAGTGTTTTGAAGACTGTCATTTTTAAACTAATGCCATTCAACTTCAGGCAAGCGATATGGTCCGAGATGTCACCGGGTCTCCTAACGCCGAGGCAGGTCAGTGCCTGAACAGCTCGCCAAGCAAAGCAAGAGAAGGTGATGTTGGTGAGCGACAGCCGATCAGCCCCATGCCTCGAGTCAGGTCCGTGCTCGGATGTCATACACAAACACTCTCTTACACCGAAGTCTTAATACACGGGTGTAAGAGTTCATTCGACCGCGGAGCTACTGGGCACGATTAGAATTTGGTGCAATTTCATCCATGCAATGGGACAGAGAGCCTAGACTTCTAATTTGTTAGAGAAATTAGGCAGTGACCTTGTTAAAACTGCATGCCGAAACATGCAATCTGTACTTTGCCTTACCTCTCACTGCTCCTTTATTTCACTGCCAGGGCTTCCTACATGTGGAGCAGGTAAGTCTTCCTTCCACTGCTGACAAATACTGTCAGGTATGAGAGTGCCCTTACGGAGACCATCTCCACCAGAAGACTTACGTTTCCAGCATTATCTTTGGTTTCTTATACCTGGATCTGAATCTTTATTTTGAGGGTTCACATTTATAACTCTCAGGCCTATTGAACTTCATTTTTGTATAGAATAGGATCACTTTGTGGTTCTACAGGGCTTCATCTAAGGTGCTACAGGCAATGTAATCTTTCCAAATGTCACCTTAATCTCCAGTGAGCTCCACTGAAATAAACATGTCCACATGTCTACAGGCAGAACGAAATCCTGATGAATATGGGGACAAGTTATGGAAGAGTTTAAGTAATGAACAGTTACAGCACCTTACTTTTGTCCGAATGAATGGATACATTAAAAAAAGCCTCGCTTCCATTTGTAAAATTTCCATGTGTTTGAAAGGCATGTCAAACTATAGCAAACAGGCTGAATGCTGCTGTATCTTGTAATTAAAAAAGAAAAAAGATTACTCTCTGTAGTTCAATGCAACAGTCATAAGGACTGTGCTTCATACATAAATGAATAAACAAAAATCCAGAGAGAAAAATTTTCAAGAGTTCCTGACTGACTATAAGCAACTGCTTTTGGACGTCCATCAGAGATGCATAAGCCCCCCAAAGGAAAGATATGTAAGTCTCTGTCTCACTAACAGAGTTCACTGTTACTAGTTAAGGACTTGTATTACCTCTTAAAACATAGACTTTGGGACCTGTTATCTGGGAGGAAGCTGAGGTTCATATCAGGAACAACTATGGTTACCACTGTCTAAAGCTTATAGAAGTCTAGATCTCGAGCAGAAGACAAGCAAAATCAGAGAGCACTGGGAGTTTATGACTGATTCACCCAAAGGCAGAAACCAGGGCAAGGATCTAGAGGAGCCAGTGGGGCTGGTATTGCTTAGTTCATTTCAGCCTGTCACCACTGGTTTTTGCATTATTTCTGACAACACTACAGCATATTCCTGTGTAGCCCTCCAAATATGTTTGAAGGCCATGCAACCCTCAACAGAGCAAGCCTGAGACTCAGGAAAGTATTCAAATCTACTGAAATCAAGGAATAAACATCTATGGATTTCTGTGGGTTCTGGATCAAACCCTGAGTGAGCAGAAAAATGACAAGTAGCAGGACTTTCGGCTCCCCATCTAGTCCTCTAATAGAAGAATGGTAGGCTTCTACCATCCCAACCCATTTATTCTATCACATATGAAATGAACATTCAAACCATAATTATTTTAAAATGGTGATAACATCACTTGTTTGCCAGAGATGGACAAAACATCTGACTGCACAAGTATTCATCTCCACATATTTCATTCCAAGGAATGTAAGGAAAGATACGTACTACTAAATATACATTCACAGTATTGCAAAGCACAGGACCAAAATATCATCTAGAAGAGAATAATTCCTGCTGAGAATGTTGCCTCTTTCTACTGAGTGCAATTCAGCACATAAGGGAGTATATTTTTGATGATCCTAAATCAAGCTTCCAGTAGGGGAGATTTTAAAATATTCTTGTGTTGTAACAAAATGTTCCTGCTGGTGTTATAATGAAAGAAAGAAAGAGAAAAAATCCCCATCTCCTGGCAGGAAATTAATTATTGAGTATTCCTCTGCTTGATGATGTGCTCCTACATTCTGCACAGGCTTTCCATTTTTCTCTTTCACTATGTGGAGAAATTCACTATGGAGAATATACAAACAGAACAAAGAGCACAAGAATATCAGTTTATTGAATGCATTTAGAAACCAAACAGTCCTGGAGTAAGGAACTCGGTTTGTGCATCACCATACCTCACACTTATTCCCTCTTTACATTCCCCTCTGCTCTTCTCCATCAGATTGTCACTTTTGCTTCTGTTCCTTGAAATTACCTCTGTTGAGATCAGAAGCAGCGCGCCTGGCTTTTAGCATCACTTACCTGTAACAGCTTTGAAGTATCACTTCATTCATTGAAAAAATAAAATGGAAAAATCTCAGATCTTGATGGAAATGGAAAATAAAAGCCCATCATCATATGCCCATGTCTAAGTATCTGGCTGTAATTCCATTTTTAAAATTGTCCTTTTTCCCCTCACTATGTCCAGTCAGTTTAGCAAATTTCAGCCCTGGCTGTCAGTTTTAGTGTCCCTGTGAAAAAGCTGAAAACCACACACATGCCATAATTTCACCCATCAGTTCTATGACAGAATATACAGTTCCTGAGGCTACTTCTGCACCCAGAACATGCACCTAGAACAACTCCTGAATTCAGTGGGATCATACCACTGCAAAAGCACTCCCATCAAAGCCAACACTTCCCAGGAACCGGCATCCTTCCTGGATGTGGAACTACCAAACCAGAGAGGGAAGATCTAACAGACTGAAACAGCATATGCCATCTTCAAATAGTATTTTACATCAGCAGTGCTCTATAGCTTAGCTAAGACATAACAAGGAACTTTTCAAAATAAATGAATAATTTTATCTTTTAAAAAAGGAGGCAGAAAGGGTATGGAAAACTGCTACACAAGATGCCTGCAGAAACTTTAATACCAGCTAGGCTGTTCAGGTGCTAGTGGTACCATTTCTCATGGTCATCACCACTTGGGCTCATCTCCTTGGGCTCTTCCATCAGCTGCTGGGCAGGACGGCTCAGACACAGCATGACAGCAATGCTTCTATCTGTCTTCCAGACCTGAAAGACCTCATATTTGGCTGGCTCCATGCATCAACAGAAGAAGGTGCTCAGTCTCCATCTCTGCACACAGACATGCCAGTGTTTTCCTGTGTTGTTTGTATCCGCAAGTATTTAGCTGCTGCCTCTCCTCCTCTCCTTACAACGTACTCCCTGTGCATGGCAGACACCACTCACGTCTAAATACATATCATGGGGTCCCCAGACACTGGGAAGCACCCTCAGATACGTAAAATTTCCCGCTGAAAGGAGGCATTCTAGAATAAGGTAAACCATCAAGTTCACAGCACCCACCCTAAACACAGCTGGTCTTGCAAGCAGCGCTGCAGGAGCAGGAGATGCAGCAGCAGATGGGGACCCTCACCACCCCAGGTCCTTCGTGTGGCCCTGAGCAGCAGGGTACCGCTGGAAACTCGCCATCATCCTCAGTTATTTTTTCATCCTAGACTCATGACTTTGTAGCGCATCAAAACTGTTATTGATTCTGCAACTGATAATGATACCAGCAGTGATTCAGATCGCATTGTTTTGAGAGGAGAGAATGAATTTTGAATTATAAAGCAGGAGCAAGTTTAATTTCTACATACGAACACAGAGCATATGCTGCCATTTTATAAGAAACTACCCTGAAGAGAAGCACCATGCTTTGCCACCGAGCTCCTGAGTGACAGAAATCACACTTTCCTGAGTATCAGACTCACCATCTGTAAAATGTTTTTCATCTTTAGAAGATAATGTGAGAACTATGTGTTACAAACCATATATACCGTAAGTGATAGGTATTATCACTTGCTTTGGAGCAGCACCTCAGAACAAATGCCTTTTCTCCCCTATAAGAGACCACATGGGGCATAAAACTTGCAAAAACCCTAGTAGTGCAGAAAGTGACAACTAATATATCTCTCAAAATTCCTCATGTATGGTAAGAAGGGAAGAGGAGGGTTTTTTTCATGAACATAATGTTATTCAAAGGAATTTGCCCGGTAGGATGACATTCTCCTACAGGACTATAGGAATTTTAGAGAAGGCTGTGTGCATCTGTATAAATGCATTTTAAGTTCCAGAAAGGGAAATGAGTTTTAACTCCTTCTTACACAAATGACTGAGAGGCAAAGCCAAAAACATGGGTTTTTTCAAAGAACAGATTTCTTTACTATTCCTCCTCAAAAAATGCCCATAAATTAAGGATTAAATTTAAATGCTACAGTTTTGAGCAACGAGAGATTAGTGGCAGACCATCCAAACTAACACACAGAATCAAAAGAGACAGAGGCAGGAGTCAGAAATGTAGAATCACACTGTAATGAGAGACTGTCAAAACCCAAGGGGACTTCAACCTGGAACTGACAGCCCTGGCTGTGCTCAAAATCTGAATTTCAGAGGTTGTGATGATGCAGGTCAAAATGTCGTGGAGCGGCCCCATCAGCAGTTAACTGCATTAATACAAAATCAGAGCTGCAAGAATGGCTAATTTGGGTCTCTTTTCTGATAAATTATACATCCTCTATAATCAAGCCAAAGCAAAACTAATTCCCAGCAACTGCACTGCCTCTGCCAGTAGACAGTGCTTTAATATCATTACGCATAAACAGGAAGAGATAATGACCCATAATTCAAGTCTATTATTTTTATGGAACACAAAGATACATTGCAGGATAATGCGAGCTGTTGATTAAGATTGGTATGTTACATTAAACGAATGGCTCTCCCATAAACCACTGCTGCTTTTCTTCTTTCTTGCTGTCCTTGCCAATCACGAAGAGTTAGCTGGTGAGGGGCAAACATAACTTTGGAGGAACTACCACATCGATACCGAACTACATTCAAACGTAGATATTTGCATCCTTGCCGCCAGCGCAGCCTGTGGCAGAACAGGACAGCATCTCGTAGATGATTTATCCAAAGGTCTTCCCATGTTTATTCAGCAGTAGCTTATGAGAAGGTACATTAATTTGAGTACTCAGCCATCGGCTTCCCTTCAAATTGCGCTGATACGGACCTAGAGCCGTATCCTGACCGCGGCCGAGCACCTCCACATCTCCAGGTCGAAGCTGCAGGGCGGGCTCTGCCCCCCAGCTTGCGGGGCGCCTCTGCTAGGCTCCGCGGGGAGCCAGAGGCAAGGCTCCCGTCACCCGCGGGGGCTGGTGAGCCCCGGCACCGCTCGCTCCGCACCGCCCAGCCGGCGAGGTCCCCCGGAGGGCGAGCGAGGTGAGCCGGGGCTCGCAGCCCCCTCCCCGACGGCCGTCAGGCGGAGGCTGTGGGCGGCGGTGTGCCCCCGGGGCGGGTCCGGGGCTGTGCCGCCCCCGCCGCATCCTCCGCGCCCGCGGAGCCCCCGCGCCCCGTCCCTCCCGCGGAGCCCGGCGCCGCTCGCCCCGGCGCCGGGGCTCTCCGCGGGCAGGGCGGGCCCGGTGCGGCGCTCAGGGGAAACTTTGGTCCCGCCGTCCTCCTCCTCGGCTGCTCCGGCCCCGCATCCGCGCCGCCCCCCGCTTCGGGGAGCCGGGGGAGCCCGCACCGGGCGGACCGGGGGGGCGGGCTGGGGAGCCCGCGGCAGCCCCGCACCAGGGCACGGGGAGAGGCGGAGGAGGAAGGACCGGCGCAGGGAGAAGGAGAGGAAGGGGAGCGGGGCGGCGCGGGGGCGGAGGGAGGGGTTTCTCGGGGGTGTTGGTTTACCTTGGAGGTTCTGCACTCGGATGTCGCTGATGTGCCCGATGAGCTCCTCGCGCTGGAACCAGTCCCACTCCTGCCCGGCCATGGGGACGCGGGGCCGCCCGCTCCGGGTCGGGGCGGGGGCGGGGGGGCAGGAGACGGCGGCACCGCCACCGCCGCCTTCACCGGCACCGACGGCGGGCGCCGAGCGGGCGGGGGGGCGGCCCGTCTCCGCGCCGCGCTGCGCCCCGCCCCGCGGCCCTCCCCTCCCGCCCTCCCGCCCGCCTCCCTCCGCCCGGCCGGGGGCGGTGGAGCGCTGGCGCGCAGCGGGGCGGAGCGGGGCGCGGGTCCGGCCGTGCTTCCCGCCGCGACAGCTCGCCGTTTGCAGCCCCCTTCCTTCCCTCACCAGCGACGGCGGTGCTTCCCCCCCCTCCCGGCATCGCCTCCCCGGAGAGCGGCGTGGGCGGCAGCGCACCCCCCGCACCGGCCGCCCCCTCGGGCGCAGGCGGGTCCGGCCACGGCGCTGCGGAGCCCCCCGCGATCCCCGGGCCGGCGGCGCTGTGCCCATGGCCGGAGCGCCTGCCCCGCCGCCCCTCTGCCCATCCCGCTCGGGAGCGGCCTGTTGGCACCATAAATAAATAGGGTTTTCTTGCTGAGGCAGCAGGGGGGCTGCAAACAATACCGAGCTCTTGCCCGCTTTCTCTTTGCTGTGCCTGGGGACGGGAGAAGTGTCCTTTCCCGGAATAAATGTCACTCATCCAGGGCAGAAATGGAAGAAGTAGGAACGGCAGGGGGGGTTTTCCTCATGGAGATGAAATAAGCACCACTATAAATTAAAAGCACTAATAGGCCATTTGCATACTTATTTGCTAGTCTATTTAGGCTGTCACATTTCCTTTGTGGTGAATTTTCACATCGAATCTCTTCATTTAAACTGTTTTTCATCAAAATTGTGCAGTAATTATTATCAAGGCTCTTCGGTATCACTAAGATCTATGCTCTACAAACTCGAACAGCAGGAGCATTTCCTTTGCATGCAAGGCATTTCATTACAATATACCACTATTTGTACTTTCGTGCCTGTTTTCTTTTCAAACCATGAAGACTGTATAATGTAAACAGAAAAGTTTGACACAATCCAGTCAGACTAGTATAGCATCATTAGTTAGACTAGCAAAACACACAAGCCGAAATCTACAAAGTTAAAGATAAACAAACTGGGATCTAGAGATTGTGGCTCTTTCAAGTTGGAAGTGTTTATGGGATCCCAAGTAAACGCTTAGTCCACACAACCAGTTGTTTCACCCGGCTCAGGAATGCGGCACTCACAGCCCACTCCGGTGATTTCTCTATTACGACTCAAAATCAGATGGAGATGGTGAGAAGGCAAAGTCATCCATAAAGCATCTAATAGGTGCACTATTCATCACTGCTATAACATGCACCAGTTGACTGTCCCACAATCCAGTCTCCAAGAGTCAGGGGCAATCTTCAGCTTTATCACTGTTTACATGTCAAGGGTTAAAAGTTTTGCACAAATGGAAAGACAGATGAATGCCATGCTGAAGAGTTTATAAGCCTGAATTCAAGGGGCAGAAGAAACAGCTTGTGAAAAGGGAAATGCATCCGAAATCACCCAGATTCGGACAAATTGCAATGCCAGGCTTTGACTTCATTTTGTGCTGGGAGGACCTGTTTGTACCAGGAGGTATCCAAATAGGCTGAATGCATCAGTGCTGTGTTTAGTGGTGGAGCTGGAAACTGAGCCGGCGTGGCTGTGGGAAAAGCAGGTGAATGACTTCACAGCATTGGTGAAATACTGTCCGGAAGGGATGGCTGGAAGTCCCCAGTCCATGCTGCTGCTCAAAGCAGGACTACTGCCAGAACCCGCTGGGGACAGCTGAGGCTTTGTCTCATCATGTGTGGACACACTTTGGGAGCTGGGATTTCCTGAGCTCTCGAGATAGCCTGTCCCAGCCTGCACTAGTCTGCTCACGAGACCTCTCAGTGACCACTTGCTATGGTTGGTGTGCCAGCTGGAGAAAGGGAGTTGGTATGAGGCAAAGGTAAATGAATGAGGAGAAGTGAAACAGTCTCCAGCCTTCAGCAGCAGAAGGTGCACACGAAGGTGCAGCAGAAGGAGGAAAGGTCAGAGGAAGCAATCCAGTAACTCCTCACTGCCAGCCCCACCTGGTGTGCGATGTTACAGCTGTGACTCATTGCCCTCTGTGCATTTTTCTGGGGCTAATTACTGCCTTCCCCCTGCTCCCTGCCTCTGTGCAAGAGCTGCCCAGCTCTGCTCTCAGGGTGGCTGAGGGTGCAGCCCTGGTGCCTCTGATATCTCCAGGCCTTCAGGGTAGCTGCTTTTGACCTGCACAGTCTGGGTCTCAGTGTCAGGTTGGGTTTAAGATGTTGTAAATGATTAACATTGCAGGCACAGGGAAGTTAAAACTCCTACTTAGGGAGAGGAGACAGGCATTAAACCTTTCTTACCTGGGAAGGCATCTGCTCTGTGCAGCCCCATCCTCTGAAGCCAACATGGCCCTGGCTAGTGTGGTCCAGCAGGCAGCGCAGGCGGGGACTGCCCGCTTCTCCTGCAGCGGTGGGAGGCGAGAGCATCAACATCACAGCCTGCCCTTCTCCTGCTGGTGAGTCAGGTGGGACCTCAACCTGGGGTCCAGGCCCACCTGCTAGGTGTGGCTACGCCAGTTTCTAGCCCAGCACATCAATAGAAGCTGTGCTGACCTCGTATCACTTTAATGTGCTGGGCCGTGAGCTACTGTGAATGAAAACTCTGGTCCAGTTTCACTTTGCAGGTGTGCAGCTCTGTCCAGGGAGGCAGCACCCATATCACTTGCGTTTGTCCCTCCAAGACTTTCAGGTAGCTCTTCAGCACCTTCCCCAAACCAACTTTGTAGTTAGCAGAAGCCCTCATAGGTAGGGAACCTCCTCCGAGATGGCTGTAAAAAAAAATTGCAATATATGCAGAACCAAAATGAAAAGCTAAGCCTCTAAAATTGTAATGACAATAAAAATTTGTGAGATCAAAAGGGACATCCTTTATAAACATTTTTTGTATAAGTTTTTATGTTCTTCTCTGCAACCATGTGGTCTATGAATCAGCTCAAGAAGAAAGTATGATAGCAGATTCTCACATAAAGCCAGAACTCTACACGTTATGTTACTTGTCATAAAATCTGTAAATGCTTGTGGGAAATTATCTGTGAAAATACTATATGCCTTCTAAGAAGTAACTGATTACATACAGTGAGGAGTAAAGAACTTCTCTTAACCAAAAAGTGATTTCAGATTTTATTATTAAAGTTCACTTGCCTTTTGATGTCTAAGGACAATGCTGTAACTGAAAAAGCAGGTTACATTTAATTAAGTCCCTTGGCTCAGAATTGTTACTCAGGGCAACACTGTAAACACTTGGCAGAGACCCAGAACTATAATAACAGGTTTATTAAAAAAAGATTTTGGTCACACATGAGAAGGCAGGGAGTCTAATAGGAAGTTCATGGGGAACTTATCACTGTTCTACATCACCTTCATCTTTTTTCTTTCTGGTGTATGCAGAATAAAGATGTTAAAAAGCTGTTAGTTTACCATCCTTTGCACATTTTACCTGTAAGTGATTTAATGAGTTGAATTCTCAGTTTGAGAAGAAAATTTATACTTGAAGATTGTCTGACAGTAGCAACAAAACCCTCAAATCCTACAGCTAGTCATTGTGCCTGTCCAGATGGAGGATGACTTGTGGCTCCTGCTAAAACGGCAAGAGAAGGTGTCTGACACAAAGGAAGCTATTTATGGAATTGAGGACGATATTTATGCCATTGTAGCTAAACTGCTTTGGCTTTATAAACAGAGTTCCTCATATGAACAATCATTCCAGGAATGGATTATTTTCTGGCTTTGTTTAAACCAGTTCCAGACCAATGGTAACCAGAAGAAGATGTCATCTATCTTGCAATAGGTACGTCCATGCAAGGGCATCGTTTATACTCACCCCAAACCTCACAGAAGCGTAACTTCCTACGCAGCATGCCTTAGCCATCCCTGGCTGCTCTGGTCAAAGAGCTGCAAAAACAACTCCACCCTGACCCCTGCTAGACCTCCCTCTGCCCTCATTCCCAAAACATCCTTGCCGCACGCCACGGGCCTGCAAAGTGCTCTGCTCACGACAAACAGTGTTTCTGGAAAGGTGGTGGGCATTTGGGTCCTGCGCCTACACTACTGGCGCAGCCCTCGAGTCTTTGCACGCTCTTCTGGCTCCTTAAAAAGAGGCTACAGAGAAGGCGAGGATCTCGCTCAGCTTTTAATCTGTTTAGTTTTTTTAATCTGAAGTCTTCCTGGAAGAGGAATGAAAACGGAAGCTTTCTTACCCTATAGCTGAATGAGGAAAAGGGAGGAAGGTTGAAGTCTGTAACATGGGAAAGCAATCCAAATTATTATTTAACTCTCATATTTTATAGATACAGTGCAACCTGACCTGAATGGTGCCTCCATTTCAAGGCAATAAGTGTGCCACCATAGGTCTCATCAACACTTCATTTTCCTTGTTTAGCCTGTATCTGAAACACCAAGGAGTGCCAACCATGAGAAAAGACTCATTAGCCTTGCCAGATGAATAGCTAAGCGAAGATTTCGTTTCTATTACCCTGTCCGACAGCAGCCACCCTTTAGTCTGGCTCCTCTGCCCACACACATGTAAACAATGGGAGGGGTACCATGTAAAATAGACTTTCAAAGCCAAACACTGGGAAAGTCAGGAGAAAAAAGACAGTCTAATTCACCCAAGTAAACAGGAAACACTCAGGAAAAGGTGCAAAAGGAATGAGTGATATTGTTATAAGAGGATTAAGCAACTGGAGGAAGTGAGCTCATGCACAATGAAATAAATAAGCTATAAAATGTTTATTCTATGATTCTATGCTTCTATGATTCTATAAAATGTTTAATGACTTTTTCTTTAAAGGTAGGGAGACTGTACTAAAATGTGTATTCTACTTTTCCAACCAAAGTTCAGTAACAAGTAATGAATTGATAAAATTGATATAATCAATAAAACGAATATCAGCTTTGAAACAGAAGTACTGGGCCCCACTAAACCAGTCCTCATCTTGGTCCCTTTCCGATGCTAACAGAGGAAGAGGTCTGGAGATTGTTGGCCTTGCCTCGATATACCGCTGGGCGTACGTACAAACTCTGGATGTTGACCGGCTTGCCTTCTTCTACTCTGTTGTGTCTCCTCCTTCATCGACCCCCAGAAGTCCACCACTTAGGCCACACTGATGATCCACAACAGCTGTTGCCACGTATTAGCAATAAGTAGACTATGGGACTTGCTAGAAAGTCTGTGTGGTGTAAATAAGTTTCACCACACAGTCTCCAAAAAATTCCAGGAGTTACAGTGGCTTCTAACATGGCTGGGTTCAGCTGAATTTGTTTTATTTGCTTGCTATCACGGTGAAGTTTGTTTGTACCCACTTAGTAGGAAAATGCACTTTCCAGTGAGCAGTGGTATTTTCAAGACTGGCTCTTTTTTGGTGATGGTGTCACACTGGGGACAGCTTCCATGTGCAAGAGCTGTGTAGGTGAGGTCCTTGTGATTCTTCACCAGTGCAGCTGGTGTGGCAGAAGCAGGGCTGCGTGGGTCATGCCCAGTCCTTACTCTGTTGTTGGTTTTTCATTTGCTTTGGTAAGTGTGATTTATTTTAAGGTGTGATCTATTGAGAAGATGCATGCCGTATTTGACAGAGGCAATGGGACAGGTCCTTCCCTGGCCTGCAGGCTGGTTTTCTTACATTCAGTTTGGTTTTCTGCCATTCTTTCATGCACTCTGAAGGTTGGAAGAAAAGGAGGGTAGTTATGTAAAACTCATTTGAATATTATGCACTTGTGGAGCTGATTTGTTTCTGTTGCCATGGGCTTTTCATTCAAAATCTCCCCCTTTACTAGGGCAAAACCCTTCTTTGATTTAGAGAGGACTTGACACAGTAAAAACTCCATCCATTTTTTTGGAAACTTGTTTGTTGTTTTTCCTTTTTTTGGCCTTCCTATTTTTCCTGTTTCTGATGGATTCAGGATGCAGTTGGCCTCATCCATGTGATATTATTGTGTAATTCTTTCCCTTTTGAGCCTGACTTGCTCTCAGTTGTGTGTGACCAACTGAATTCAGGACCTTCAGATTCCCTTCTGTAGGCTCCAGCGTGCTATGAAGAATTGTTGCCTCAGTAGATACTGAACAAAGGTTGCAATGTGTAGCAGTAAGGGGATCATTTTTCCAGTTACAGATGTTGTGTAGCACCCTAAAGGCCAGGAAAAAGACCCATGAAATAAGACTTTCATCTTGAGAGCATCTGTCTTCTAGGAGTTTCTAAATCTTCCACAACCTGCTGCCATATCATTGTTTAATCCTCCGATCTCCATGCAAAGGTAGAGATGCCAGCCTGATGCAAGTAGTGGCTTAAACAATGACCCAAGAAATGGAGGAGCCTATGCTGTGTAGCAGCTTACTTCATGGAAGGAGAGACAACACAGCAGTGATTTGGTATGGTGGATATTTCTGTAGGTGGTGACGGCTGATGGTAAGATCTTACGGAGCTATATAAGCTGGTGAAGCTGTGCAGATAGAAGCAATCCAGCCACAGCTGAACATTGCTGTGGGCAGGCCAAGTCACTCTGCTGCACAACATCCAGCTTCAGGTGACCTTGGCTAGCCAGGTTACCTTCTGCCTGAAATATCTTGATTAGAGAAGCTTGGGGTACCTTCACCGTATACACAAGAGATACAAGTCAAGGTCTGTGGAATAATACTCAGTGGTAAAGACTATTTGTGGACATAACTACAAATGTTTAAGACAGTGTAAATTATAAATCAGCTGTCTCCAATACCAACCAGAAGTGAATGCTTCAAGTAGAAAATGGAGATTGCATGGTCTATTTTGTACCCCGTGAATACTGGGATTGGAAGCAGGGCAGCAGGTAGTTATTACGGTGTTTAAGCACTGCAGTTGCAGATGCTGTAAAAATAATGATAACATTGCGGGCTTTTATACACAGCTTTCCATCTGCAGATCTCAAATCTCTTCTATATTGCAATTTTCTGTAATTTCCTGGCTTAACCTGCCTGAAACAAAATCTACAAGCCCTGAAATATAGAAAACAACCTGCATATTTTTGCAATAAAATGTTTGTAGAAGAATGAATTATGTGTGATCTATTCTGCGTACTTCATCATAATAATGAAATGAATTCGTTTCTTAGGAGTAAGCAAGCAAGAAGGCTCCTTTTGAACTGCCTGACCTCTTTCACAGCACTGGAGATGTCAAATATCCTCTAAATGCAACAACATTCAGTTAAACCGCCTGTCGATGCAGCTCCCTTCAGAAGTAATTCAACCTTTCTCCTATTTGTTTGTTTCTATTTGAAGAAGTGGTTTGAATTTTACATCCAATGTCAAGTCACCCTGACTGTGAAAGAGATTTGAGAAGAGATTCCTTCCCTGGCCTCCCCAAACAGCATTAGCTTTGCAAGTAACAAGAATATGTAAATATTTCAAATGGAGGGGCAGTTCCCCATAGATCATAAATAAGCTGATCATTTTTTGAGGTAAAAAGTGGATGACTGATATATAACCTGCCAGGCAGAGGCTTTTGCAGTATGAGATGCACTAATGGTTCCAAGCTCTTCAGGAGCAGGCATTTTCAAACCTTTCTTGTATTTCACTGAATATTTAATGTCACAGTTCTGCCAGAAGCCTCTGAAAATAGGGAGAATTAAAACCCGGCAGTGATTCCTTAGCAGAAGGAGGCTGATGATTTCGAAAGTTTCTCTCTACCAGGTTTCAAAGCATGACCTTGAGGAGCACTACCGATGCCAGACATGTCCTTGTGGTTGCTGTAGATGGCAGTTTAGCAGTCATGGATGGTGGTACTTCACCTGACCACAGTTAACTGCAAGCATCTATCAGGGTTTATCAACCTCTAACCAATATGATATTAAAGACTAATCACTTTAAAAGTCATGTTAGAGAACACACAGTGGAGCCTTTGCTTAAGCAAATTTTGACCTCCCTGCTTTGCTGGGGTCATCAGGGCTCTCGGTGTTGGGTTGGAGAGCAGCACCCCAGTAAGGACGTGTTTCTAGTGAGAGGTGGCTGCCTGCTTCCTGTCACTGTGCATTTGGTAAAGGGGGGTGAGAACAGATGAGAATGAAGTTCTGGCTTTCACACACATCCTTTAAACAGAAAAATGTGGAGACAAAACACACAGTGGTATCTGTGGGGTGTGGGGCACCAAAAAGAACTTCCTGCACTCAGTTTGTAGGTATCTGTGTGTGTATCAGCAGAGAAATGCAGGCTGAAGTGATAACTTGCCGATGGTTCAGCATGGGGATTTCATTAAAGTTGCCTCTACCCATGTCCAACCTCACCCTGCGTCGCCCAGCCATGCCTTGATTGCAGAGATGAGTGCTGAGGGGCTAAGAAATTGATGGATTTGTATGTATTTATACATTGTTTTCCCTGGTTTAATAACTCGTTTGCAGAAATGAAGAGCAGTTAAGGAGGAAGACGAGTATGAGGCATTATCATTTGGCAAATATTCTTAAGTCAGCTTTGATGGAAACCTTTGTACTTGGGCTCAGGAATACATCCATTTATGTTCTAACTCCCTTGACTTGAATTGGCAGACAATATCGTAGTACAAAATTCAACTGGTGTAATTTGAAAAGAAAGTTCAGGGATGGGAAACACTCTGTAATTTTCCCCTTAGAAGAACTGGTAAAAAAGAGAAAAGGCATTTGGTGCAATCTCCTACCTGCCAAAACCAGCACAGTAGCGAGTGATGGGTTTGAACTGAAGTCCCAACAGCAATAACTGTTTCCAAGACTGTGGACCTACCAGTGAAAAAATCTGCCCAATCTCCTAGCTTTGGTGAGATCTGGTAAGGCTGCCCTATTGCCCAGAGCTTGAACAATCAAAGATTTTCTCTGTGTTCTCATGTGTTTTTGTACAAGTCAATGGTTTATCCCATTTGATTCAAACAAACTTTTATGGGAGCTCTTCCAGATTCTAGGGTGAGGTGAAAGTGTGACCACGTGCCACTGCGCTAGAGAATTCTGCCTTTTGTATTCAGTGATTCTTACTTGCTTTTACACATCTTCTTGCATTTTATTGCACGATTGATTTAAAAATTATGTATCTGTTCAGGAGTTTATTCCTATGATGATTGGTGAAATACCACTGAAGTGTTCCATGAAGAGGCAAAGTGTTCAGGGCTGTTCACACATATAGTTAATTTTCTTCTTAAGAAAAAAACACCAGGCATCAAGGGGATTTTAAATGCACTGGGGACAAGAATGACAAAAACCAATGGCCAGAAGCTGAAGCCAAGACGAATCCAAATGAGGAGATTTTAATAGTGAGTCAGTCATCCAGAGAAATGACAGTTTGCCAAGTTTTACTGTCTTCAGAGGGAGCACATGCCTTTCTAGAAGATGTGTCGTACTCAAACACAGTACAGTTTATTGAAAAGTGGGTTAATTGTGCAAAGTGTAGTATTAAAGCCAGATCAAAGGATCGGTCTAATTGTCCTTTGCCTTTAGTTTTGTGAGGTTTATCTTAAAAGGGTATTGTTTTTCTTTTCATTTTTCCAGCTCCTTCACAGACTAGGTCAAAGAGTTTCAATTCCATTCCTTACAGATTTCTACCTTGGAAAATGAAGCCATTGAATAAAGCAAAAGTAGTAACAGCAACTGCAAAGTGATAACAGTTTGCAGTTAGTGCTCAGCCAGTGGGAACTAACTCACTCATTCACAAAGCTACAAAGCTGCCGTGAGACGGCATTTTTTTTGTCACTATCAAACAGATTGCGATTAGATCCATTGACAAAGGGGAATGGTTTGATAGTCATAATTTAATCCTCTGCTATCAATTCAGCGAGACAGTCATTAAAACACACAGTCCGTTTTTTGCGAGGTTATCTTGCATTTATAGACAAAACCATTGCCATAACGTTTGAAAACACATATTCCTAGATATTTGTTATAGCACAGTTCATACTTGTGTTTGTATGTAGCCTATATGGCCTGTCTGCCTTGGGTGTGTATAAAATTATCTATGTACATATACATACACATATATACGGAATTAATGAATATGGGAGTAAACAGAAGAGTGTTGGTGGTGGGACATGAACATGTGAACATGTCTGTGTTTGTTCAGTGCCATCTCTACCAGTCATACACATCTGTGCACAAGGAGCCACTGCCTCATGCTCCTCTCATGCAACTTCACGAAGACTCATGACATTCACATGATGTCTGCAGAGAGGGGCTCAGATAGTCAGTGGGTGCCCTGCCTCTGGGTGACACTTTTTGAGAGCTCCTTTTCTCCATTCAGATATGTTCTGGGAGTTAAAACACAAAGAGCTACACACCTACAGGAAGTTATGGTCATCATTCCCTGAATTCAGAGCACCTGAATTTGGAAAAGCCAGACATTAGTTTGGCCTTGGTCCTGGCTTAGGGCATACATGATCATATGTAAGTCAGGACTGGATGCTGTTTGATCAGAGCTTTTATTCATGCACATTTTAAGGTAGGGTATCAAATGCACCTGTGTTCAGTTCTTTTTTTTATCTCCTCTTTTAGAGCAACCCAGTTGGTACTGCAATGTGCTTAACCCCTCTACCCTCACCAGCAATGGTTCAAAAGGTCCTAACCTAAGGCCATCAGTGCAGGGAAATGGTGTAACCACCCGAGATTATGGTTGCAAACCCAGTACTAGAAATCCTCACTGTTTTCTTCTTGCTGCTGTTGCAAATGATATTTTCTTAAAAGTCCATTTTCCTGCCCAGAAGACAATTTTGGGGGGAGATGGTTTTGGCTTCAGCAGTAGTGGAAGAAGGCTAAGAAAACGTGCTTCAATTGTATCCTAAAGGTGAAAAGGCCAGAATGGAGGGGAGAAAAATTAAAAATAGAAGAAAAAGAAAAAAGTAGGTAGTGCTTATTGTGTTGAGAAATCTCATGATTTCTGAGCTGATTTCAATGATCTTTGAGCAGCTGCAAGCACAGGTATGCTCTGCCTTTCCTGCATGGCTGAACAGACAATATATCAGTTTTAAATCAGTTCTCAGCTGATAGGGAAAGGATTACAAACTGTTTAATAGCACCTTTACCGCAGACAAGTAAACATCATTTGTGAAGGAAAAATATTGGGTATGTAGCTAATTTCCCGAGATGGAAGGAGACAGATCTGCAGCCATCAGTTACATTGGGGAGCACCACGTCGTGTGTGCGGATTACGCCCCACAGCAGTGGCCTCAAGTGCACAACCACAGCCAGCGTCAAGTCTCACCTAATGCATTTTATGTACTGTAAAAGCCACAGCTTTATTCCCGCCCTGGTCCTCAACTTCTGACAGCTCGGTCTTTCTCAGAGAGCTGGAGTAGCAGCACAGAATGGACAATATAACACACTCTCCCTGTTTCTTCCCACAAACCAGCCATTGAGCACTGGTCAGGAGCCATTAGCACCCAGTTCAAACACAATGTAAATTCTATGAGAACTCATTGTTTTTATAAAGATCACATGCAATTTGTTGCCAAGCAGCCTACGAAAATATTTAAAGCCTGCCTCTTTCTCCACAATGTTTTAAAAAAAACCCAACAAAACCAAAATAACAAGAGCTTTTACTTTGTACCATAAAGGCTGAGTGGGAGTTAACCTCTTCCTGCATGGGTCCCAGGTACTGGGATGATGGAATTATTGCCATGTGCATGATTTCATGGGGATGAAGCTGGAGAGGACTCGACATGGAGGCTGGCTATGTATATATTGGCTTGGTTTTTGATTGTCATACATTTTGCCAATGCCATGTGGGTCTTCCCCATTCCCTCTCCTCTTGAGATGTATGTACCTGATTTCTAATGACTACCTCTTCATCCCAAGATACCTCCAGGGTCCAGGCCCACCTAGGAAGAACTGCTACATTTGATCATGTTTTTCTCCCTCCCTCTGTCCCTGCCATTGTTCATATCTAAGCAGATGGTTAGCTGTTTTGCTGAATCGTCAGACAGGAACAATGTCCAGTCTGTTAAAATGTAATAAGAGTGCCAGCTCTAGATTTTTGTGTAGAAACTTGGAAGTAGACACATTTTTAAAAATACTTGTAATTATTTTTACTCCTACCGGACTTCAGTTTCACCATTATGAGTTATCAGGCTCAGTTTTTCTGTCCATGGAAACAATCTCCGGGCACGGAGCTGTCTAGTGACCCAAGAATTATCATTGGTATCACACAGGATAGACCTCTTATGAAAAAACAGACCAGATATAAATATAAGCAACGGCTCGAATCTCAGCTGCATTTTTCCATAGGAACAGGCCTTCCATACAATGTCTACCTTTGTGTGTGCAACTGCAGTACTCAAGCAGAGTCATTTCCCAGCCAAATGAAGGCTTGAGGCCCTGGATCAGTGACTCCAGGGTCTGATTGCAAGGAGACATCTGTGATCTGTGAGGAGTCAGGATCAGGAAGGTAATGAGGATGGTCTTAAGAACTGCATCGAAAGTTTGCCATTCATTTCCCATACCTACCTATAGTATAAGAGAAAGTCTGTTTTCAGGACATTTTCTGACCACCTCTCTCTCACATTTGATTTCTTAGGCTCAGGTATTATTCTGCTTTTTGAAACCAAAGCTTCATGCTCAGTGCAGAATCAGATAAATATGATCTGAGTTCCCTGAGGTTGTAATTTATGAGATACATCTCATATTAGTTTTAAATCAGTTCCTCCAAACTGATTTCAGAACTGCCTGGAACCATACCACAAATGCTATTTAGGGTGGCCTGACCTATTTTTTGCCAGACAAATTTTAAAACTGGTTGGAAAGTATCCTCATTTTAGCAATGACCTTGTTATCTATAATCAGGTCTTGATCTTATAATATCTATTAATTATAATAATTTCCCTCAAAATGTCATTTATCCACATGTTCATAAGGATGCAATATCCTGCAACTTGCATAACAGAGGCAGAACTGAAAGATCTTATCGTAGCTTCTGCTTCTATAAAAATGCAAATACATACGGTAAATGTACCATGATGGGATTATCATGGTGGTAACATTCATTATGTGCATAACTGTTTTCTGGATCAAGACATTAGTGTGTAAAAGGAGAAACATTTTTGGAGAATTATCTTACTTTTAACTACATTTACTGGCTGTGATTTTCTGTATTTCCTTCAGTGAGTGCAAGAAGCATAGAGTGACAGGTTTTTCTTTTGTTTCCAGTTTGCTTCACCTGTGGTTCTCATGTATCTCCAATGAGATCTGCAGTACACCTAAATGAAAAGGATCATTTAAACTCACAAGAAGCAGCTGAAAGTAACCAATAAACGCTATTTAAAGAAAATGTACATAGCAGCTCTTCATTATGGAAAATGGGAGCAACAGTGGTCAGATGGAGTCAGCCAGGAGGGGCATCTTGTCTGGTCTCCTCTCTTGGAACCGTGACTAGCACTGGGAGAATCAAAAGATGCAAGAACCTCTTGCTAAGCAGACATGAATTAGCCTGTCCCCTCTGTTGGAAGCCTTCCTAGTCCTTAAATAGAGATTGGCATAAAAGCTGACACTTTATGTTTAACGTTGCTTCTGATTTCTTTTGTTCAATACTAGTTAATGCAATTCTGGGTATTAGTGTACCTTTGCACAGATCTGATAACTGGTCGAATTGGGCAATGGACAGCTTTTGAATTTGTCTTAGGAGCAGCTTTTGTGCTGCCTGGTTGTGTGAAGAGGAATGACTGATTTGATTTCCCCACCTTCACTTTTCAGGCAAGGCCCTCTTTTCCGATGTTAGAAGATGGGGAAAACCAGAGCTCCGGCACCAATCCTGATCAGTAGATATCTTTGTTATGTCCACCCCATACCCCTTTGGCTGTCAGCCTGGTAGCTTTTCTGGGAGAGTGGTCTCCATGCTGGCTAAAGGCCACATTTCTTCTCCTCTCCTTCCCTCCTTTGGTGCTCCTTTCCCTGCTCTACCTGTGCACGTGCAATCCTCAGCCTAGGAAGGGTCAGGTCAAGCTGGTGGGAGCCCTATGGGGACTAGAGGAGGGGCCAGCAGAGGAGGACCCCTCTTTCCCACCACACATCCACCATGCTCTGCGTTACCAACACATGAGAGAGTTCTCCATAGGGATCTGTGCTGTTTGCAGGGATCGCCATTCAAGGCCCATTTCAGACAAGAGATTGGACTGTCTCAGTCCCTTCTGGCGTTAAAACCTGCAACTCCTTAAGAAATAAGAACTCCTTAAGAACTGTACTGCAGTCGGGCGATTGCAAGATTAATTTCTCTCTCTCTGATGATTAATGCACCATCCGACCGTCAAAGGAACCTCAGCCAGCAAGGAATTTTATTATCCCTATGGCTGATGCAGAAGATGACCCTTAACGCCTGCGTGTGCTCTCCCCCCCCGCGTTGGGGCCGGTGCGGGTTGCAGCCGGGCGGAGGGGGCAGCTCGCACCCTGCCCGCCGCCGGGCAGCGCGCGCACCCGCGGGCAGCCGCCCAGCCCTGGGCACCGCTGCCCTCTCCTGGCAACTACGAGCATCTCGGCTTGTTTCGGGTGGCCCGTCCGAACTTCTGATGTGGCGTGCGGGGGTGGGAGCGCTAAAACCGCGCCGCGGGGATACACGATGCAAAAAAAAAACAAAACAAAAACCCAAAACAGTGAGGTTCCCTGGTTATAACCCAACTGACTCATTTAGAGATCACTAAAGAGGAGGGGGGTTAAAGGTTAATAGACAAAGGCTGTGGTAATTCTCAGAAAGAAGCTTTTCAGTGTTTCCCTGCGTCAGGGGGACGAGGGCCAGCCATGCTCCCCATCTTCTTGCCTTCCCCGCCGGGGCAGGACAGTCTTTGGCGCCCGGAGCCTGCTGTCCTGCACCGAGGAAGGCAGTTGATGGGAGAGCTTTTGCATTAGTCAGAACCCCTAATTTAAGGATTGTGTAAAGCGTTTTCCCATTCCTGTAGTTAACCCAAAACCTCTAATACAGGCACTGCCGGTCTCGGTGGAAAACGAATCATATGTGGAGTGTTGCAATGCTCCACTGAGACTTTGGGGAGAATTTGTCAGCCCAGGACCGTAGAGATATACAGAGCCTTTTTCTTATTTGGACCTTGAGCAGTCATTTGTGACAGTGTCAGGAGAGCATAAAGCTCTGCCGCCCGTGTTTTCCAGGCACTTTGCACAGGCACCTTTACCTGTATGAGGTTCAGGGAACTCATGAGCAGAGTGCTGCAGATCGGTCCCCTCTGCTCATCTTCTGAAGAGCAGGACTTTGATTTTAACCACATCTCTCCCTTTTCTCACCAATCTCCATTTCTGGGGAATTCCTGAGAGTGCAAGTACTCTGCACACCTGCAAAACACTCAGCAACTTCTCTCCAACCAAGCCTATCTTCAAGGCTCCTGCCCTGTCCAGGGCACACAATGTAGGGAATAAAAACAGAGGAAAGTCCTCCGTGCCTGGCTCTGGCCAGGGGTGGGAGCACAGGAACAGGCCCAGCCAGTGCGGTTGAGAGATCAGAGGAGGGGGGGAGGAAAGTCCTAAGCATGGTACGCTACTCTTTGAGAGCATCTCACAGCCCTAACCTGTTGAGTGATGGAAGAAATGTCCTCTGTTCTTTGTATTTTTATTTTCCTTCTCAAGGAACTTCACATAGCTGGAGGAGGAAAAGAAAAATAGCCGCCTTAGATATTATTTCAGTACTTTAATTTCTATTTCAAAGAATCCAATTTATTAAGCAGCAGTACCTGAGATTATACTCACCAAGCAAATTCTCAAAGGAAGCCTCACCATCTAGGTGTATTTTTCATTACACAATAAACTCTGAACTCCACCAAAGGTGTTTTCTCGTAATGTTTAAGTCAGTGCCTGACAATTATTGTCCAGCTCCATTTGGTGCCAGAAGTGCATTCAGTGGAGAAGTAATAAATCCTTTCATGCTGTTTAATAAAACAAGAAAATGTGTTGCTCGCACTTGGATGCTAGACTTTATTACACAAACACAGCTAAAAAAATAAATGGAGTATTTCCTGTTTAGAAGTGCCTACAAGTCACATGATGTTGATTTTCTCCAGGTGTTGCAATTCTAAATGAAATTTTCACTTAAGTTATTCTTAAAGAAGTGAGTTATTTCAAAATGCAATAATCAACCTGTTGTTAAAGGTGCAAAAACCATTGTAAAAAACCCCAAAACATTCAGTGTGCTGTAACGAAATTAGATGTGGAACATGATGGTTGCCAAATTACACGAGGTATTTGTGAGACACTTTGCCATCCACTTGAGTGCTTTTCTGAGTTTCCACCGAGAAAAAAAAAAAGTGAAGAAAAATCCTATGAGGTCTGAGAAACCCTTTCAACTCGTCAGTTGATTTCATCCACTTGTAGGGTGCTGGGGTTATTCTCTGCGCTGGTGGCCTGGTCTTGGTTAGAGGTGCCACTGCTATTGTAAAATAAATGCCTGATAAAAACAGATGTCTTCAGTGAGCTGCACAGCACTGAGTGGAAACAGGTCCTTAAGCAGGATTGTTTGTTCTTTTATTTTCACTGCCTTAAATGAAGGAAAGAGTCAGCCACACATTGTCTTTTAATAGATAAATCCTACATTTTTGAGTCTGTTCTAAGCTGCTCCTATTCACATGGCCCGTGTGAACCTCATCCAGTGGTGCCTTCAGGGACGTGATGACTATCTGTCACATATGCTTCACTCCTCCTCTCACCTGCTCTCCATTGACAGGAGTGGAGGTGACACATTGTGTGGGTTAGTCTCTCCCCTTTGGGGGCTCGGTGGGGAGCATTTAGAGGTACCAGATAGTCTGTATTTCTGTAGGAGACAACAAGGTTAAAAAGTGCCCCTAACATTTGGAGCAAGAATCACTCTTGCTGGAGTTTCTCCAACAGGTTCTGAACAACCACCAGCATGGAGACTTCTGCTCAGAGCAGCTCTACCTGCACTGTAAAACCTCAGTACACCTGAAAAGAAGGGATTTCACCCCAGAACTTCGGAGACATCTAGACGAATTCAGAGCCCCAACCATCTGTTATCTCCATCCATGATAATTTTTAGATATGCCATCATATGAAGTTAGCACTGCCACTTTTATATTTAATAGCTGAAGTTGTATCTCCCTTCTGTAACCTCTTAAGATCTTTCCCAATTCACAATGGTTGAGCACATTTATGTCACTGGGGTCAATGATTCCTGTTGATGTTTTAAAAAAAAAATAGATCTCTACCATTGAGTGGCTCACACCTTTTCTGCAGAGACTAGCTATAGCCCGTATAGCCATAGGAGGCACTGATGCTGCACTTCTGTGAATCTCAAAGAACATTATCTCCTTAGATAACCTCCAAAAAACCTCCTCTACCTGAAAGAATGGCTCGAAGAGCCTGCTCCCTGGGTCCTTTTCTCCCAGATGCTCCAGTTCAACATTGCATTTAAATGACTGAATTTCAAGCTCACGAGTAATTCCCAAGGCATTTCATATTTAATTTCAATTTATTCGTATTCTTAAGTTTAATGATAAGCATAGATTTACTCGCATGTGCAGAGTTAGGTATGCGTTGATGTTCTTCACTAAATTGAGAGTATTTCTCAGGAGGAATATCGCAATTGTGTGTGTAGAAAGAAATTGATTTTTCCTAGTGGGTGAGTTGGTAAGAATGCAGCTTCCAGTTATGAATTTATTTGTCTCATTAGTGGAGAGCTGATTTATTCACTCTTCTTCTTTACTGACAGCAGCAAGTTTCCTTCCACCTGGGTGTAACTCCAGGACTCAGAACTTTCCAGTTAACTCCACCTGCATGTTCAGTCAAACTCTCCCTTATCAGAGTTAGTCTTACAAAAGGGTTATTGTTGCTTAATATTTTCCAAACTCAGCAGGCTCAAATGTAGGCTTTTAAATCTGCTTTTGAGCTCCTCAATACACTTTGGGGGTTGCAAGCGTCCCACGTCATTTCCAATGAGACAGAAAAAAGGAAAATCTCCAAGTGTCTCCCCATGGCTATGGGGACCAGGAGGGGCATTTTGCAGCCCGCCTTCCTCCCCGCCAGGCAGCTGGGGCCCTGCACGACGCAGAGAACACCTCCATACCCCTGCGGGGTCAGGTGAGCACAAGTGAGGCAGGGAGCAGTGATAATAATAGAAAAAGAAAGGTGAAAATACTTGGGATTGAAGAGGGATTTCAAAGACACTCCAGGAGTACTAAGGATTGGGTATTACACAATTAAGTGAAACCTTCTGCTGGTATAAAATATATTAAAAAAAATAATCGGTCTGTCTGAGTTGAAGTGTGATGCCATGCTGCTTACATTATATATGAATAGTAATTGGAAACAGGACATCTGCAGAAATTAACCATTAACTGTTGAGCACTAAAATCTTTAATTGAGTTTGTAAGCCCTTAATGGTACAGTTAACCTTAAACATAGCTCAGTGCACGCACTACCTGGTTAACACTGGTTAATAACTCTAACAGCTGATAATATTTCACACCCATGAGAGCACCACATTAGCAAGAGACTCGGTGGAAGGAGCTCAGCTCACCACTCTTTTGGACCACAGACATAACAGCTTAACCTTTTTGCTGTAACTGGTCTTTTTGGGTTTTCTTCCTTCCAGACAGGCGCGTGATGAGAGCACCCCTGCACGTATGGCTTTGCGAACTGCAGACACCCCTGTGTCCTCAGAGCACTTCATGGCGTAGGAAGATCAGGTAAATCCACATGAGGTGGCCTGACAAGTGGAAGAGGTGGTCATAACTTGAAATCTCCTTGGCAGGCAGTGACACTGAATAACCCGAGGAGGGCAAAACCCACCCAAAGGTATTGATGGGAGCCGGGGAGATCTAAGCTGTGAGGAACAGCCTGCTACCTGTTCAGCTGAAGAGTCATTCAGAAATCTTAAAAATATCATGCTCTACCATTAAAACATGTGCCCAGCAAACCCTAGGACCGTTGCAGCCCAGGTAGCCTGGTTCAGGAAGGACAACTTCAGGAGTGCCAGCAGTTTAGAGGGATTCGTGCAAGGAGCAGAGCTGACAAACAGGTGGAAGGGGAGTTATTGAGAAAACATATACTTCTTTGCCAGCGCTGTAAAGCAAAACTTGTTAAGTGGATTCATGGGTCTGACTTAGCACCATCAGCGATAGATTTCGTAGTTCAGAGGCTTGTAAACAAAAAATACTTTGTCACTGCCAAGTTCTAACACATTTCTAAGCAAATTAAGTCTGTCGTTGTTCCAGGATAAGTATATATATATTTTTTTTTTAAAAAAAGAAAGGCAAAACCTCTGGGCATGGGTTGAATGAATTTTTGAAGACACTCAAAGATCCCAACTGCAGAGCTGTGTGCCACAGCTCCTCCAAGGCTGGCATTTATCTGGAGAAAATCAGGTGACATCTGCACCTTGGGGTGTCCTGAGGGTGTCCTTGCCCAAACCCAGGCAGACCCTCGCTCACTGATGGTCCCACCTATATTGAAACATCTCTCTGCAGCAAGGCACGCTAAATGGCCATCAGCCAGGAGGATGTGCTGCTGAAATGCCAGCCTAGACCTGCCCCCGCAGAGCGGGGGTCCAGGGAGCAGCACAGCCCCAGAATGCGGGAGCTTGCCTTGCGACAGGCAACCGCTCTTTTATGGCCATGACCTGCAGTGTGAGACTGCAGCCAGGAAATGAAAATCACCTTCCTTCTCAATTTACTCATTTGCCTTAATAAAAAATCTTGCTTATTCCTACAAACCCTTATTTTATGTCATTTTCATTAACAGCACTTAACATGACAATGACTTTGACAACAAATAATTGCCCATTTTTCTGGCCGCTTTTACGGTATGTGAAAATTCACAATAAGCGGGTACAGATTGAACCCTCTGAGCCAACAGTTGTCTCTGAAACCAATTTTTCCTGCACACTTGTATTAGAAATTCTCTAGCATGTTTTTGTACCTACTGAAAAGTTTTGCTGACCAAGATAAATGAAATGAAAATCACAGCTCCATGCGATGGGGGGGTTTGCATTTAATGCAAATCTCTCTCCAGTGCAGAGATTTAGCCCCTCCGAGGCCGCTGTTTTGTCACCTTTTACAGGTTTGTCTCCTAGGCACCCTCAGAGTTTACTGCAGCTGACATGGCTTCCTGTGGACTCTCGCCTATGTGCTGCCTGTAGGTACCTGCAGGAGTCAATCACTTTGCAGCCATTATTCTTTTCCTATTTTCCCAAGTGTTTTTACGGCAACTCGTGGTGATTTTCTAGACTAGCTGGGGTATCTGGGGCTTCTTTGTGCCTTTGTTAGATGTTTTGTTTTTCTTTCTTTTTCCCCAATGGCAGTTATTTTATTACATCCCAGCCTGTCTCCAGGCCTTGTGCTCTGGGATTCCTGTTTGGTTTTCTCATGGAGCAGCCCTTTTCCCTTACCATTTCCCTGATGCCTTGTATTGCATTTTTATTACAGCAGAGGCTGTGTCTACAGGTCCTTCAGGCTATTTGTTCTGAGACTTTTATTGGATTCTCAATAAATATGTTTGCCATTGGGGGTCCTTAGCTGGTTTCCTTACCTATTTTATTGAAGCTGTGCTTCCAGACGAAATGTTAACCAGCTATTTCAACAGCAATCTGGTTTCTCTTCTGAGCCCTTGCACAGTTTCTTACATGTTTGCATTGGCTGAGCTACATCTCCTGCTTTTTTTTTTGTTTTTTTGATGTTTCCCTCACGTTTAGGGCCTTTTGTTGAGGCAGTCTGGATGCTTTTCTGCAGCCGTCTCTGTTTTGCGTGGCAGCACAACTATACCTTTGTGGCAGGCGGCAGGTGGAATGGAAACTGTTCTCTGCAGAACCGAGAAGTCTTGGGCTTTGGGTCGACAAAGAAAAGCAGGTCTCATGTCTGCAAAAAGCTACTCTTCAATGAACTGACCTGATGGTTTTGCTTGGGATAGGCCATGCTCCACTGGGGTACATCATCTTCATTAAGAGAGATGGAGCCCATGTCTTACAGGCTGGTGGGTTTGTTGTCCTGGGGAAGGTCCTATGGGGAAAGTGGTGCTGGAGGCTCCCAGCCCCTCCAGGGCCCCACCATGAGGATTTTGATCCGAATTTCAGCAGAATTCCCATCTGAGTCTTGGCTTAATGCTATTTCCATGGTTATTCATGATATCAAAATAAGTAATTTAGGGAGCAGTGGCTTCCCTGGAGAAGTTCATGTAGAAGGGGTGATGTGGCAACCCAGCTATGCAGGGTAGGACCAGCAGCTTTTCCTCCCCAGAGACAACAACTGCACCTGTGTAGCGGTCCTTCAGTAACGAGGCTGTGGTACAACCAACCCGGTGTTCATATCACTGCCGGGGCCAGTGGGTTACCCTGCACCCCACGGGCATGCTGCGGGCAGACAGCAAAATACTGATGGTTAATACTGGAGATGAAAAAAAGTCTGTCTCCAGCCCAAGCTTCATCTTTTAAAGTCACTTTTGGGTATTTCATTGGTTTTCTATTTTTAGCTTGGATAAAAAGGCTGATGTGATCACATTCTGTGTTTGTGTGTCTCTCTCTGCCCTGCCCGTGATAACTTTTGAACTCATGGGCCAGTTTCAACCAGATTTGATTGAGGAGTAGAAATCACAAAGATAGGATGCTCCTGCAATTTCTATGTTAAATAAGCAGCCAGGTAGAGGAGAGAAACATCAGAGAATCCACACAGGAAAAAGCCATTCTAAATTTTTTAACTGCAGGAAAAGTTTAGATCACAGTTAATGCTTTATTAGACATAAAAATCCACCCATCATTCAAGTTGTCTTTCCCAAATGAAGTACATATCCTGTGTGTAATAAAAGGTAGTTCTGATTGAGCTTTTTCCGGTGCTAGGGGCATTCATAAAGTCCTCTCTCCTCTCACAAATACAGGCTGCAGCTTTAGCCTAAGCCAGTTTAAAAAAAAAAAATTGACTACAAGATGCAAATTCACTTGAAACCAGGATCTGCTGCTTGTGATGCTGATAGATGAGGATTTTTTGCCTAGAGCTAGTTATATATAGGCATGTTCTATGCCTTTTATTTTATTATTAGTCTCCCAAATATCAGTATTTTTTTTCTATTTAATGTGCAACACTTATTAATATCCTTATTTATGAGAGGAAAAATTTGTATTTCAGGACCAGTGGATTTTCCAAGATCACATAAAAAATTGATAGCAGAGCAATGAAGACAGTCTATATCAAATGAGTCTACTGCCTTACCTGGAAAACCATTTCTCCTTCAGCATGAAGCTGTTTCCAAGGGATAGAGGAGGGTGGAACTGTCAATGCTATGCTATAATTTATGTTAGGGAAAACTAGAGCACAGTGAGACTGATAGTCTTGTCTTGCCTGGAACCTACAGGTGATCTGACTGAACCATTCCCAGGTCAGCAGTAGATTGGAAGGATCCCAGGAGTCACATCCACCCAGATGAAGCTTTTGGGACACTGCCAGTAGGGAAAAAGCTCATTTAAAAATAATAATTTATTTGCCTATTTTGCAAACAAGAAGAACAATTTCAACTTATCAACAAAAATGAAAACAGAAGCTGTAAATACTTATTTTTTATCCACTCCATTCACATCAACGTGGAGAACTTTGTAATGAGCTGTTAGAGACTGCTTGGCTCAATAAATCTGTGGCTCTTGAACATTTCATGAGAAGCCCCGTTCCTGCAGAAGTGATGGAGGTTGCCCCTTGATTCCTTCAAACGAGCCAGAAACCAGGTTTGTTTTGCCCATGGCTGAGGGAGATGCAGACTGCGGCACAGCACGGGGGCAGGAGGATTCGGCATCCAGGCGCCATCCCAGGCATCTGCCTCCCTACAGCATGAACTGCACAGCTCCCTGGGGTGACATTGGCTCAAGAGGGATGTTGGGCTCAGGAAAAGCTCTTCCACCCCCAAAACTGGATTTCTTGTGAAGGACCCATCACGCCAGCCTTGTCATCCTGGGGCCCCCGCACTGCTGGGTAACCCTGTGCAAGGCAGCCCGTGGCTCCTCCTTGTCTCTGTAAGTGGGGACAATGACACAAACCTTGGAGGGGATCTTCTCTCAAATATTCATTATTATTCCCAGGGACATAATGAGCTAGGTATGGGTCATTCCAAATCTTGCAAAAGAATTTTCTGGCCCCATCTGCAATGAGAAGTTAAGAGTAGCCTTAATCATGCCAAAGCCAAAGTATTTGCTGCTAAAGTGGACTATTTGTCCACATCAAGCTACATTTGTCGGGCCTGTTGAGCAATGGCTTGGACTTGAACTAAAGCATGCTCAGATGTTGCCCTCTTGCCACGTGTCAAGAGGACGGGTGGGAGGCAAGGCTGGAGCTGGGAAGAGCCATGAACCTCAGCCTGGTGACAACACTGCACTTATGCTGAGAAAGCCTGAAATATCTAACGTGTCTACATGCAGAACAGAGCGAGTCCATCTTGCTTCGTGCCAGAAGTTGGGGACCACAAAATGACAGAGATAACGTGCCTTGCTCTGGGTGTGCGGAGCGCGTGGGACAGCTGTTAATGACTCTGCTGTGAGTGTGGGAAACAGTATTTCAGCACAGCTATCATAACTGACAGGTCCTAACAAGCAACATCTTTAAAAAAATCAAAATAATGTTCTGCGTTTCTGAGATTCTTTTGTTGCAAACTCCCCCTTCTTTTTTTCTTCCCTTTTCTTTCCTTTTGTTGCAAACCTGCAGTTAGAAGATGCATCACACATGGACGGTTGGTGTTTCATTCCCCTGTGGGACTGAAATGCCCAAATGCTTTACAATAACAATAAAAACCCGAGTACGATTATGACTGAATAAAATGTGGGACACAATAACAATAGCAATTTTAATTTTTCATAAATGAAAGCAAGTACCTATATTCTTAAGGGCACAACTCCCATTTATGAGTTATTTTATGCACACAAAAGGCTCACTCTCTAAGCCAAAAATAGTGGATATTTTTTCACTCTTAACAAAACTATAATATTTTATTATTGTGGCACATAATGTATCGTGAAGCATAGCATTCAAATCCAGGTTTTGACATCAGAGGCCAACTCACTTACCTGAACTTGGGACTCTAAAATGTATTTATAGTTCTACTTTTCACAGTGACCATTCCTGCTGCATGCTCATCCATGTGGTTAACCTGTTGGGATGGTTCCTGGCCTGGTTGCAGCCAATGCCAACTAGCACAGTCCTGAGCTGCTGCTGAGAACACCTCAGGAGGGAGGGCTGGCCACGACTGTCCCCCGAAGGCACTGGGGTGCAGCTGCCCCATTTCACATTGCTTCTAGTATTTGGGGGTTTCTTGTTTATCAAGAATTATTGTTGTCTGACTTCAATCTAAAGTTATTCCCTAGGTTTCATGATGTACAAGTTGCATAGCAATACAGCCAGCCAGGGTGATTTGAACTATGATGCATTTTAAAATTAATTTTTAATTTTTTGAAGTGCTTGTCCTGAACACTGATTTTCTCTTTGCTGCTGATTTCTTGCAAAAAGACTCTTCAGATGGTGTGAATTAGCATAGCTCCAGAGAGACGTGGTCTCGAGAAGTATTGTTTTGTGCCTTTGTGGCCTCCGTGAAATCAATAGCAAACCTCAAATGTATTTTAGTGAGAGAAGGAGCAAGCCCAACACCTCCCTCACTGGGGAACAGGAAAGCAACTCTCAAAGAACTCTAAGTTTTGCTTACTGAAGTAAATTTGACATGAACTACTGAATAAGCAGAGTCCCATGACTAAAGGCATCCTGAAATGTGATAAGGGAGTCAGAAGAGAACTTACTGCTTTTCAAAAGAGCACACTGGAACTACACAAGCAGAAAATGTATTACTTGATAATGGATACGCTTTTTGGCAGGAATATCTCGTGAGTCTACAAGGTCATTTATGTTCTGCAATAGCTGCTTTATAATGAAGGCGGAGGGGAAAGAGTAATTAGATCCCCATGCTTCAGGAAGGCAACAGATCCCTCTTTACCAGCAGATTTCAGATTCTTTTATCCTCCTGTGAGTCTCCGAAATCCTCACATTTCTTTTATATTAAGATTCTTCTCCTCATCCCTTCCTCCTTTTTTTCTTACAGGAAAACACACAGAACTTTTATCTGCTTTTGTCTGAGCTGAGCAACTTGATTTCATTTTTTGTACTACCAACAGCTGTGCGTGACTCTCGGTGGTTTTCGAGTGCATGGAAAATGAGGACTCCATCCCACAGATTATCTGTGACACTCTTAAAAATTAAAGTAAACACTGTTTTGGTTCGCTATTTCAAACTAAAGAAGAAATAGCAGCTGGTTTTGGCCAGTTGAAACAGAAGAGGTTTTGCACCATGTGATGGAATTTAAACGCAAATGTTTCAGGGCATGGTATGAAAGGGGCAGAGGAAATGGAGCCTGCCCCTTTCCTTTGGGAAACATGCATAGCCTCGTGTGTGCGTGCACACACATGTGCCCCCAAAAGAGTTCCCTAGAGCAATAGTGCAAAGTGGAGATATAAACTTGATTGCATCCAAAGTCAGGACATGGGCTCTCCAAGGAGGGTCGTCTTAGCCAAGTCCTCCAAAACATAACAAAAAAATAAAAAATCAGATAACCTGTCATTCTGCGGGTTGCAGTCCAGTCCCAGCCCCTCTCATTTGGCACCTTTCTTCTGAGTGAGTGTCCAGCACCATGGGAACGCGCCTCTGTGAGGCTCCCAGGCTCCCAGGCATGTCACCCTGACCTGCAGACCTCGTGGACTTCTCTGCTTGTGAGACTGTCCGGCTTTTCTCACCGCCGCCTGGCCACCCAGGCTCCTCACAGCTAAGATGCTAACATGAACGGGCTTAAAAATAGAAGTGGTCCTTTTTCTGCCAGCTGATGGCACTTCTGCCTGTGCTCATCTGAGCAGAGAGTGAGCAGCACGGCACGCACGCCAGAGTGTGATTTTTGTTAGAAGTTAGATACCTGTAGAAGAAGTTAGAAGCCAGTAGAAATGTTCTGGCTTCTCTCTCCAGTTATCAATGGATTTGCACAAATGCAAGAAAGAGGTGGCTGTGCCCTAACACAACTAGCATCAATTTTTATTGAACCCAAGTTTTTCCCCAAGTTTAGGCAAAGACATCCAGAGCAATGTGACATCCAGCTACAGATACCGATAGCATGAAACCTGTGTTCACAGTAGTGCGGTGCTGCCTTGGATTACCAACTTGATCTCTCCAAGACGTTGACTTCCATTTTCAGAGGCTGGGAAGAAAGTGGCACCAAAGGAAATGCTTACATTTCTCCTCCTCCTGCTTAACATGAGTCTTCTTCTCATGACCCTGCTTTCTGTCATAAGAAATTAAACACCTTTTTCCTGTCCTGGAGGAATTGCCCGGCAATGAATGGATTGGCCATTCCCATCTGCATTACCCGTGCTATCTCATAGGGTAACGCACCCTGCGACATCAGGCAGGTAGGGGAAAGAGCCACCAAACTGAACACAAAATATTGTGGTGCTCTGTCAGCTCTTTCTAATTGCTACATTTAAATCTTCATACAGCAAAACCAAGGTGGATGACTGGTGGTTAAATACCATAAAAATAACTCAGGCAAGGCAAGGCTTCTAATCAAGATCAAATACGAACCGCTCATCTCCATTAGAAAGGGCACCACGTACGGGAGCAGGAACAGCTCTTCTCAAAATTTGGCCCCAGGGAGACAAGAGCGGCCAAGCTTGCTCATCTTGGGATGAAACCTCAAGTTTCAGGACTGCTCTGAAGCGAAAGGAGATACCCAGACACGCCGGCTGCCTTGCCAGCAAGGCAGGAAGTAGCAGAGGTTGACCATGTTCATGCAGAAATTTAACCCTATTCTAGGATGAACCTTTCCCTCTAGCTTTTCTCAAGCTTTGACAGGTGCCCTCTGGAGAGGACCATGCTGCTGGCAGGTAGCCACGCTGCCCCTCACCGTCACCCCTCAGCAGGGGCTGAAGGAAGGGCTGGGACCATCCAAGGCAGCTGGAGACAGCCCAGGAGGCAAAGACACGGCATTGTGGATGCTGTCTGGCAGCAGGCATGGTCAGAAGCCAATTTCTATTGGCCTCAGCCTTGCAGTACAGCACTGCCGAGATGGTTTTGGAGGGAAAATGGAGCCATTAGAAAACTGCTGGTTACAAGGATCCTGTGGGTATGGGTTAGTTCTGCCAAATGTCTGATGGAGACCAACCTCGCTGGTTCCCTGCCAGCCTGCCTGCCAGCAGTGAGAGGGGCTAGGTTGGCTCTTCTGCAGGGGATCGGGCATCCCCCTGTGCCAGGAACCCTCTTCCTCACGGCTAGCTGCCGAACGAGAGCTGGAGAGCCAAACACAGCAAGACAGTGACAACATGGAAGAAGATTAGTTTGGAATTTCTTACCACAAGCAATGTGACTCCTGATTAGAAATGTTATTAAGAAGTATTTCTAGACATGATTTTTAGCAGAAGGCATTTTGCTTTTCTGCTCATCTCCGAGGAAACAGGCCAAAGCGTGGTCAGCAGATCCTGGTGTGGCCGTGCCCCTCCAGGCTGACAGCTGTGCCCAGGCTGGAGCCCGGCTGCCCAGGCTGCTGCCCTGCTGCCTCCTCTCCCCTTGGGAAACCCAGCGCTGCTCAGGGCACATAGCTGGGGCGAGAATTTCATCAGACCCATAGGAAGCATTGCGGAGTCCTGTTTATCCCCTCTTTCCAGATCGGCTCCTGGAGGTCTCACCACACCTCAGCTGTCCGGGGTGGATGGAAGGTGGCACCAGCACCCCCCGGCAGCAGCAGGATGCGGCTCCCATGCCCTGCGGAGCATGTGGCCATGCCTGAGGCTGTGCCTTTGCTCCAGCCATAGGTCCTGCCTCTCGTGGGTCTCGGGTACCCACAGCTGGCCATGGAAAATATCAGCCTCCCCCAAATTCCTCTCCACGTTTGTGAACCAAATTCCCAAAGAGCAGAATCGCCACTGCACTGTGAAATCAGTAAAAGCCAAGGGGAGTTTTGGCAGTGATTTCCCGGAACAGCAGGATTTCACCCTGGTTCCTGCAGCGACCAGAGGACATCCGTGACCCAGCTGGAGGCAGAACAGAGATCTCGGCCCCGTCCGGTGCCTCCGCACAAGGCCCGTTGTGGCATTAAGCTGTTACCTCTGTGCCACCCTGGCGCTGGACCAGCCCCGAGCTCAGCACCGTGTGTACCCCCTCCTGCCCGCTCCCGCTCCCGTTCCTGCTCCCAGCCCGGTCCCTGCTCTGTCACCTGACGCAGCATTTCCATCTGCAGCTCGCCCCGCTTTCCTCTCCCCTTTGTTAGAAAGCTGTGACTTCATTTGTCATTCACCTTTTTTGTTGTCAATACATAAATTATTTTTTTTTAACCTTGCTGCTGCATCTTTCCTTTATTTCCATTTCCTTGGTTTTGCCTTGGACAGTTTTTGGTTTTCTTTGAATTTGATTTCAGTTTTCTGGGACCAAATTGCCACCCTGTGTAAATTAAATTATAATGCCAAAGAGGTCACATTTCTCATCATCTTCCCTAGCTTTTGAAGAGCAACGAGCAGAGCTGAGACAGAGAGGAGCCTAAGCTGCTTTTACTTACTAACCTCTTGCCTAGTGTCTGCATTCACTAAGGCACGTCCAATGCTACAAATGTTGCTGATCACACATATCATGGAGCATATATATATATATATATATATACAGGCATGTAAAAAAAGCCTGTTGCATAGATATAGTTGTACCAGTAAAGCATATTTCTCCCAATATGTCTTAGTTCTTCACTGGAAAAATAAATAATGTTGTTAAAAAGATGCAGTTTTGCTGGTGTAATCCATGTCCTGTCACTGAATGTTTTGCCAATATTGTATAAATCCCAATCAAAAAGCTACACTCAGCATTACAGGCACCCTGCAAAGTATTTTATCTGCTATAGATGTGAAGGCATGAGCAAAAAAGAAATACAATCTGCAGCTACTTCATCCTTAATGGGCTGTGATGGTCATGTTGAAAGCAGTATTAGCAGCGTTAGGCTACGCTCAGCCCCCAAGCAAGCACGCTTGGCTTGCTTTGCACAACTGCAGAGCTGCGAATCCTTCTCCAGAGGCTGGAAGCTGGGCTGTTAATGCTCAGCTGTACCTGCTGTTCCCCAGCCCCTGCTCAGTTTATGCCCCACAGCGCCGGGGTGAGCTAGGTGAGATGAGTGCTTTTGCAATCCTTTGAAGAGGAGGAAAAAGAAAGTGGTGTGTGTGTGTCTTCCTCACTTCTGCACTGGCTCAGAAGAAAGGTATTTCAGGGCCTGATATGTTAGGAGGAAAAAGTTGACGCTGGCGCTTAGGAGTCCCAGGGACGGCGGGCGAAAGGCTTGGTGCAGTGCCTTTTGATTTCAGACTCAGGGCAAGCTAAAACGCTCCTCCGGCGTATCGCTCCTTCTCTCGCCTTCTTTCCACCCTGCTCTGCCCAGATACAGGCCCCTAATTACTGCATGGCTGTGAATGTTTTCCTCCTTCAGCCATAACTCTTGGTCAGATGTCTACAGAAAACACTTTTTAGAAGTTTGTACTGTTTCCCTCTTCTGCATAGTGTCATTTTATGAAGAAACACAGGACCTGGTGCAGAAGGTAAAACCCTTCGGTGGGTACCAACGCGACATGCAGTGTAAACACTAACCCTGCCAGCCACCGTGGGCTTGAATTCATTCCTGCTGTAACTTCGGCGACCTCCTTGGAATTATTTGGGGAGGAAATCTGACGCTTACAGCCACATAACTAATTGGCTGTTCATGAGGATGTGTTACTAATTACAATTACTGAATGTTAACAGCACTACAGATATATTGAGAGCGCCTTATATGTAAAAATATTTTTGTAGCAGCTAAGGTCATAAATGAACGTACTAATTTCAATTTGAAAGCAGAAGCCAAGGGTCTGTAGGTTTGCCAAGGGGCCTCGTGTGGTCTAACGCAAATCAGGTAGGGGCTGCTGGCACTTGGAAAGTAGCAAATGAAGAAGAAAGGTAATTGCTAGTCGTGACCTGTCAGAGCTGCTCCTTTGTGCACCAAGTCCAACTTCCCCTTATGCTTCCAAGTTATCTACAGCAAAATTTCTTCCAAGCTAAACAAAATCAGGGGCTTTTAGGAACTTAGAAATGTCTGCTTAATTTCAGCGTCGATAAACCCCTGCTCCAACTCATTCTTAATGTATCAAAATTAAATGTTTAAAACATATTTATCTAGTTGCTATGGCTTCGCCTTGTGCGTCAGACACTTTATCCATCAAATATGACAATTGAATAATATTTTTATTTTTAGATATGGATCACAGATCCTTCTCATCATACTATTGCCTCCCCCCTCCACTTTCCCAAGTTTTGAACTCACTGGAAAAATCTGTTCCATAATACGGTGGGTAAATGAATTACAGTCACAGATGGCCTCGGGAGATTTCATACATGCTGCAATTCATTTGTTTAGGAATGAAAAAAAAAAAAAAAAAAGAGACCCTTGTCTTGTGAGGGTATTATCAGAGACAGCAGATCAGACACTGTAATGCTGCCTTGCACTCTGGATTCGACCCATTTCCTAAGCTTTTATGACTCGGCATTTACTATTCCTGGATTTGAAATTTTTTAAGTGGAATGTCAAAATTGACAATGAAAATGATTGAATGCAAGGAACTACGGCAGTTACAAGTTACAATTTATTTTTACAATCCTGAGTGAAACTATCGTGTGCTATTGTAGAGAGATGCTCAAGAACAGCAATCTTCTGCTCTAGCAATAGTATAGCTGCAATTAGCAAAAAGAACTTAATTCACAGATGACTGTTGAGAATTAGTTAAACCTTGCAGTGAGCATTGAGATCCTCAGGAGGAAAATGCTAGAAAAATAAGAAACATAATATAGCAAGCAGTATATAATTTTACTGCTTGGGTGTCTTGTTCAGCATAACTCATAAAGCTTATTTGCAGGCAGGCATTAGAGTCAGTCCCCGAGACTCGCTTTTGGCTCTGAATCCAGGCCAGCGGTTACGGGAGGAAGGGATGGGATGATTGATGCATCAGCCATCAGGGAAAAATTCATCCTGCAGTTAACTGTGGAGAATTCATCTCAAGAGTGAATTGGACAAACCCGGTTCTGTTTGTGCAATGATATAAAAAAATATTACTGCATGGTCAAATGTAGTATGGTGATTTAACTATCCGCACTGACGCACCGTCACCCCGTTGCATGGCCAAGCTGCAACAGGCTGAGAGAGTGAATATTTACCTTTTCTCAGTATTTAGCCCTTTCTGAGCGACACTTCATACCTTTCATCCCACCCTGCGATTAGGCCTCACAGCTAACACAGCCCGGTGGGCGCCCCAATGCAGATATTTGTCCAAACGCCAGATAAACCGCCTGAGTGGAGAAGCATCAGCCGAGAGGCCCTGCTCTGAGTCGGGACTCGCTTTGGATTGCAAGGAAACCACCTGAAACCTTCGGCATTTCCACAGGCGGGCGCCTGAGGGGAGACCGCGCACCCCAGGGGGGCTGCTGACCGCCCCCCGCCTCTGCCCCCGCCTCTGCCCCATGGATGAAGGTCCCTGCGTGGAGGTGGGTCCCACCGCGGCAGAGGCAGCCCCCACTGCCGCAGACGCCGAGTGCCCGTGGGAATGCCTTCGCTCATCCACCTCAGCGGGAGTTTAGGGAACCGGGAGGTTAAAATGCCGGCTGAATCCTCCCAGGGCTGCCGTTCCCCTCCCTGTAAAGCGGGGGTGACTAAACAGACTGGTTGCTCTGGGTTTAATGGACGGCTCTTGCTGCAGTGCTTGGGGACCCTCTGACAGGGCGCTGTGAAAGGGCAAAGGGGTACTAATAGCTGCTGTGTTTTCCAGCAGCCCCAGCCAGAGATAGTTCTGTATATAGCTGACAAGCAGTCAACGTCTGCTCCCTGTCTCTGTTTGCACTTCATCGAGTTATCTCCTTGCAAGCAAAGAAATCCCAGCTGATTGAACAGCACATCCATCATCTGGATTTCCCCCTGTATCTTTTCCTGTATCAATGGTGCCATAAAAAGCCCACCAGAAAAGTTGACGGCGATCTGCTCTATCTTCCATTAAAAGCTTTTGCAGAGCCACGTTAAGAACGGATGAAAAAAAAAAAATCAAAACAAACCCCAAACTTTTTTTCCCCTGCTCAAACGTCAATCAAGGAACATTAAACAAAAAAGATTAGTTCTGCTCTTATTTGTTTGTAAAACAAAAAGCATGAAATATTTAGCAGTATTGTAATGCAAACCAGATGGGAATAATGCCGGCTTTCAAGGCCGCTGGTAACCACCTCCTTTCATGCTGCCGCAGCAGCGGGACGAGGCAGGCAGCCCATTAGGACAATTTATGAACTGGACTTCCACAGAGGGAGTTCTAGCAAAAGGTCCACGGCTCGTACAGAGCAACCCTGATAACATCTGCTAGGGTTATTCATTGAAGAGGATTATATTACAATCCCTCTTAATGCCACGAGTGCTACGGTAAAACCGGATGAGCCTTCAGTTTCATTTGCTCCAGCAATATGTGTTTATCAGAGCGTTTTTCTGCAGCTGGAAACCAAGGCTGCATTCATGGTATGTCACAGAATGAAATTTAGAAAGCTTGAAATATTAACCCAGAAAACCCCTCAGTCCCTGCTTTTAATCTCTCATGGCCGTAGTGCTCAGCTTCTACGTGCAGCATCAACACACCATCAGCCCTTTTCCGTAGAAAGCCACTCCCCATTAACTCTCCAGGGCTGAGATTGATTTTATTTAAATAGTTCTCACTCGGTAACCTTGCTCCATCCTTTTTTATTTAAGACTTTGCTAATGACGTATTTTTTTCCCTTAATTTACCTAAGCATATAATGAACGCTCACATCCGAAATGACCTCGTTATACCAGTGAGGACTTTCATGCGGGTACAATTTAGTGCACAGGCATAAGGCAGAGGAGGACTCTAAATGGAGAGGTTTTAAGTATTCTGTAAAATCCCTGTTGACTACAAGCCAGATTCTTACTGCTGTAAATTGACTTAGTTCCAAAAGCTTCAATGAAGTTACGCTGATTTACTCCACTTGAGGGTCTTACCCTATTATTTTTATTTATTGAACTTGCCACCTTTTGCTGCTACAACCTAAACAG
The DNA here is from genome assembly GCF_011004875.1 of Balearica regulorum gibbericeps. Taxonomy (NCBI): domain Eukaryota; kingdom Metazoa; phylum Chordata; class Aves; order Gruiformes; family Gruidae; genus Balearica; species Balearica regulorum. The sequence continues at coordinate 16,598,404 of NC_046188.1, read as the reverse complement.
ATATTTCCATCCTCTAGCGGTAGGGTTGCTATCTGTAACAGGTGTTTCTCTACTCATATATGACTTAAGAGACTTGTAACTGCCTGGAGTATTTAATTGTCCTCTAAAAGTGTTTATAATAATTCTTCTTCACTGTCTCAACTCCCACCAATCAGCTGTAGAGTTGTTTGCAGTCTGAACCTGGTCAACAAAATATTAATTCACCACACAAGTGTGAGGTCTTTTAACTATTCTTAGGCACTTTCCTCCCTGCTGAACGACAGTCTTTCCTGGTCTATGTACAGTGTCTGGGACAAAATCAAGTCCCCAGTCTCTTTGTTGGTTCCAGAAGAAGAGGCCTGATATATACACAAAGAAGCCTACTTTCTGGCTCCACAAAAAATGAACTGCAAGATGAAAAAATGCATTGCAAAGGACAAAAAAAAAAAAAAAGAAAAAAGAAGAACATAATTTTTTTTGTGCACTGATTGTAGCCCTTACGGGAATGTCACTGTCCCACCATCACAGTCTGCTCTTCCTACAGCCCTGGACTTGTTTTACCCCATTCTCTTCTGGATTTGAGCTGCTGCTCTGATCTCGACACCGCTATGATCAGCTAAAGTGTCTGCATTTGTACTTTTGGAGGCTTAGCAGGAGACAGCTCATAGAAAGGCACAGGACCGCATGGTCCAAAAACCTGGAGGAAGTCAAAGACCTGGATAAAGCTCAGTGTGTTCATGAAACCAACAGGCAACCAAGCCCACAGGTTCACCAGAAAATTGTAGTGGTTTTCCACTCCTCCAAAAGTAACTGCCTGTAGAGCCCTTTGATGTCAGAGATCCTGGCAGACTCTGTCTCATAAAGATTCAGGAAAGAAACCAGCAATTACTTGGATGCTAATGAGAGTTGTGCATCCACACATACATTCTGCAGTGATTACTTTACTTTTCAGAGAAATCAGTGGTGCAGAAATCAACTAATGCGCTTCTCACTCACTACATATGATTGGTGTTGAAACCTGAAGTTCTCAAAAAATTCCCCTTTATCTTAGCAAGTTTGGGGTTGAGGGCAACCCCACAGAGAGAGAGTGTCAGAGGCTAATGCTGTAAGAAATCATACTGCATCATAATTACGATTTAGCAAATTCACATTTTCTTTGCGTCTGGTAGAATTCTGTTCAAACAACTGCACGGTCTTACAGAGAAGCTGACATTTTCTGTGAAATCTTACAGGGCTAGAGTGAAGTAGGGACATTCAGCACAACCTTCTTCCAGTGGTACATGAGCAGACAGGCAGGAGCAAATTATATCCTTGCTTCACTTGTTCTGGGTGTTTCTAGGTCAGCCCAAATACTACGATGGTAAGAAACAGGCACAACAAAAATGTGAAACCACCCCCCCCAGAATAATTTAAAAGTCCTTAAAAAGAAATACATATGTGTTTATTTACTGCATTATGACTGCAACATCAAATACAACTATTTTTTCATTAGAAAAAAAGACACATGCAATAAAATACTCTGATTTTATAATCTGATTCAACCTAGTTCATTGGTAACAGTGGAGCATCACAAAACAGGCTCAAGGCTAGGGCTTGGGGTGATGAATTTCCAGTCTCTTTATCCTACTTGCAAACAGCAAAGCCACATCATATTTTACTTGTCATCGAGGGATAAACATTTAGAATAACAGGGCCTGATCACAGAAGGTCCCAGCTGCCTTTAACTCCCAGATGAGACTTGCAGAATCAGATTATTTTTTTTTTTAACTTGACAAAATATTATGCTTCTGACAAGGTTGAGGAACAGACAGTATTTTCCAGGCAGAGAGCAGAAATCCTTCCATGTTACGCCACGACCAAGGTACAAACCAAAGGCCTCTGCTTCACAGGTGCAGAGAAGCCAAGGCTGTGGGTGACTTCAACTGTTGTTCTGAAGAATGAAATCAGGCCATTTTCTGCAATATTTCACTGCAGCCTTCTATTATGTTCATCTGCGCACAGGGCCTCCATCAATTTAATCTGACATTTCAGCTATGGAATAAATCCAGAATACACAGGAGGAGTCCACAGCACAGAAAAGAACACAAGTAGTTGCCCTGAAGTACTCAAAAGCTAACCTCTGAACTTGTTAAAAGGTCCCGTTCGTTATCAGAAAAGGGCCTTATTCTATCACTGCTATTCACACATCACAGGCTCTTGTTTTTAATATTTCCCGTGAAATTTTATGGGAGTACTTGTGAAATGAGGTCCTAAACAGTGTGAATAAACTATAGAATCAGGCCCCGAAATGGCAGCATTTCTAGGATAAATTCTCCTGACTTTCAGTTGAGACTTTTTAGGAAGTGTCACGTAACGCTGTCCAGCCTTTTGAAACAATGACCTGATTTCTTTCCGTACATCTTGCATGGAATAACACTAAGGATGACTTAGCTCTGACAATTTAGATAAAAAACTAAAGTCAGTCTTTTTATGCAGCTGCATTTTTATACAATTTCATAGAGTCAATATACAGAAGCTTACAGCTTTTTGAGATAATTCCAGCAAATAGGAGTTTATATATGAAAACAAAGAGTTTCAAAACTACATGGAAATCTGTAGAATAAAAAATATATCTATATATTATTTCCCAACACGAGCGATTGGTAGTTTAGAAAAATATGATTATTACAGTCTTTCTGAATCAAGAGTTGTAAAAAGAAAGGATTTAAAAAATAAGTTCAGCTTTTCAAAAAGTTGCATTTTTAATAAGAAAATAGACTGGTCCGCATTCCCCTGAATAAGCCAGAAAGGTTAAGGTAAGGTCCAAGCAAGACAAGGAGTCTGACTTGGACTTGATATCAGCTGTGATAACATGCACATGTGCAGAGACAGCTGCTTGGCTCCAGTATTGTTTACCTTAGAAACGAGCCTAATTTATCACAAATGTATTTAAAAGTCATAAATAACATGACAAAAGTGGAAGTGGTCCCTGCAAGGCAAATAATTACATTCATACAAGCAAAAAGTGACATCAATCCAGTTATTTTCTTCTGACAGTGAAAAGGTATTTTGTACCCAACTGTTACATTGACCAGCACATGTATAAACACAGATTATTATTACAGACTCTGCTATCAGCTACTATACATAAACAAGAAGAGATGTTCATGCTGTAATTGCCTCTAACATTTTTGTTCTGCTTGAATATTAACATTTACAAGAAGCTGAGGTGGAGCCCTGAATTCAAGCCAGGATTTCACAATGCAAAATGCACAGGGTTCACAAGAAGGTTTCTGATCCTCCCCATTACTGACATTTGGAAGTGGATAGGAGCTCTGAAGAATTTTAAAACCATTCACAATATGAGTTTCTCTTGTGAACAGTCTTAGGTTTCCTCTCTGCCCAGAGGCGGGGGATCTAACATGGGACATACTGGTGAAATTTAGATCCACATCAATAAACCTCCCATTTGGGAGGACTCACATTTAGTTCCACGTCACTTCTGACAGAAGGTGGCAAAATGTACCTCAGTATTTGCTGATTTTTGAAATTAAAAGCAGAGAACAGTTTGCTTGCAGAAACGTCAGTCCAGGCTGTTCTTTTAAAAACTTTTTAATACATCAGTTAGAACTTCTTATTAATTCTGTTCAATGTGAGAGTAAATCTCTTCATTTTGTTGTAATTTTTGTAAAATATATGGGATATTTACTCACTCTATACAGGAGTCTTAGCACATTTCTTTAAACTTTCTTCTAGCTTGAAACTAAACAAAAGCACAAAAACTGATGGAAGCAAGATTGATGGAGTGTCGGTGAAGAGATCCAAGATTGTTTATAATCCAGCCTTGTTAATTAAATTGGGCCCGAGACAGCCAGCTGCTTTGAGAAGTGAAGACAGGTCCCCTGTAGAAGCACTGTCCATCAGTTATATTGCTAGTAAACAACAATACAGCTTCTGGGTCTCCTACCACTTTTCAATGTCAATGGAGTCTTATGTCTTACAAAAGGCATTGACAGAAAAATGCAACACCTGCGTTATTGCTTGTGCAATTGCTTCACAGTGGTCCAGTACACCCAAGTAAACAAATGAGAAGGTGGTATGTTGCTGGAAGGGAAGCTCTGAGGCTGGGCAAGTGGAGCGTGCCCTCCTGGAATCACCCGATAAACTCAATTAGCACAAATTAAAAGGAAGAAAAAATGGAAAGAGTGACATTGATCAAAAGGAATACATCTGCCGAGACAAAAATGACAGCCAGGGTCTCAGAGCAAGACGAAGGTATGTCTTTTTCGTTCAGTCAGGCACATGTACAAAACAGAGGCTGGCGTTTGAGAACAGACACGCATTTAGTACATGCAGCATCCAAATACCTTCAGGAATAGCCAGTGCTCAAGCTGTGATTCCCAGCTGAAACTCCTACAGGGTCTGATCTGGGAAGGTGATGGGAAAATCGTCTTGGGTGCTTTTGGCCTTAGAGGCTGAAGTCCTAACTCAAAGCTTATTAAAACTCATTAAAGCTCATTAAAACATATACCTCTAAACTCTTACAGCTTCCTTTTAAGACACCATTTCTTTTAAAAGCTGCACTTGAAAGTTACATTGAAGTGGAATGTCACCTTTCTTTAAGTAGAACAATAATCACACTCCCCATTATGTATATATACATATATATACATACATATTTCATGGCAATGGAAAGTACCGCACAGAGGTGTTCATTCATATCTGTAGTGAAACCAAGTCTGTGGTGTTCAATGCTTATTGGACTTGACAAAAGAAATAATTTGATTTTGAAGGTGGGAGTCACTTCAGGAAAAAATAACAGCTCCTACCCCTGAATTGCAGCTGGAGGCCTCCCGGCAAAGCACCGGTGCGGGCGGGTGGCACCACAGCCTGCCTTGTTTCCAGCCTCTCCAAATTCACCTCTCCCTTTTAACATGCAGCTTTTGATGGAGCAAAAAGGAGCTAAAATAAATGGTTTGCTAGAGGGCTTGATAAATGAGTTGTGAAATCAGTTTGTTAAAAGTGACCATTTTCTTTTGCTTGCTTTTTTTTTTTCCAGCTTAAAAAAAAGGGTCCTGGCTTATTAGGGCATATAACAGCAACATTCAAAGACTCCTGGCAGCTCAAGGGCACACACCCTGGAGCCCACGGCCCCAGGCCTGGCAGCACATGGGAGCACTCATACAGGCACTGAACGCGAGGATAATAGAGCTGAAACTGAAACACCAGCCCTCCTCGCTGATCAAGGGGCGATTTTCTGCATGCAGTAATTGGATTACACATCAAAACCTGCTTAGAGAGAACAGAAAAGGATCTGGGCAGGCTATGAACAATGCTAATGGCAAGGCTTTCATTATTAATAATTGTTTGTCAAGTGACACCCTTGCACTCCCATCTGCACACGTGAACATCCCTGAGCCAACACAGAAGGCAGATGAGGGCAGGAGACGGCCAGGAGATTTGGAAGAGACGGCTGGCAAGGGCTAGAGTCTCCTCAGATACTGATGAAGGCTCTTTTGATACAGGGGGCAGCAGAAACAGGTAGAGCATCTGCAGGAGGAACTGCAACGGGGGGGAAATTTATTGAATTTCAATTTATTGAAACAGGACTAGATTGTTTGCTCTACATATGGAGGAAGAACTGGCAGTGGAAACAGTTAGGAGAAAGGTGACAGAAATGATCAGGGGTGCGGAAGAACTGTAACATGGAAAGAAGCAGAAAAAGACTGGTGATCATTTACTTAGGAAGGAGACAAAGCCAAACTGGCCCTGCTCTGATAAAAGAAGGAAACACAAAGCATGGTCTGGAGAGGCTAGTGCTGGTCTTTCTTCTTCCTCGGATTCAACACACAGGGGCCAAAGAAAGAAAATCAAATAAAAGGTTTCTGATTCAAAACCAATTCAGGGGAATACCTTTTTCACACAACTCGTAAGAAGGATGTGGAACTTGCTGCCATAAACTGCTCTGAAGCCAGAAAGCCACTAGCACTCAGTAAGGCACTGAACAGGCTCGCCCCCAAAATCCAGAAGACTAAAGGCAACACCTGGCATTTACTTGCAAAGGAACAGAAAACCTCCTACTTCAGTTCTATAATAAATCTCTAATTCCTAAGGATTGGACAGAGACCTTCATGACTACCTTTCTATCTACAATACCATTTCCCGCATCTTCTCCTGGAGCGTGAGCACCTACCACCTACCACTAATCTGTCACTGAGGGGGTTGATTTAGCAGTTTCTTCTGTATTTAATGAAAAGTAAAAAAAAAACATTTCCAAGGCTCAAATCTCAGCTAGAGTGAATCACTCTGAGGGGAGCGTCCTTCCACAGTCAGGGATGTGAAACTGGACAGTGCTGATGGTCACTGTCGAAATGTCTGGCAGAGCAGGACAGCAAACCCTTGTTCCTGTGTCATTAGTCCTGGGTTGCTCTCATTATGCCAAACCTACAGGTTCACCTCTTGCATCGAGATATCAGGCTGCCTTTTGAAGACCTGATGTCTCCTGCTGTTTCCACTGGGATGCTGTATCTTCACCTGTGCACTTCCATCTCAACCACGGTTTACTAGGAGGAGGATGGTTAGCTCACAGGTACCATGAGCTCAATCTGGCAATTGCTGAAGTAGATTAGGTAACAGAGGTGCCATTGAGGCTCCTGCCTGAATTGGTCTATTCCTGATAGATATTCCTTTTCTTTCCAGATCTACTGATATCTCCCTGGTAGACACATATCCATAGTTTAAATTGGATAGACAAGAGATAATAAAAAAATCAACTGTATGACAGATTATTCCAATGATGTGCTTTATGTTCTGGGGGTTTTTTTTTGAAAATGCTACATTCAAGAATCTTTTGTTTTGTTTTGTTTTACCATTGAGCAAGTGTGAAATGAACCCACAATTCTTAAATACACGTGTGCAAGTCAAAAAGCCTTGTGCCTAAAATATTCCACACAGTTACCACCTATGGCTGGGTTTATAACCAGGTATAACCAATAGATAATGATGTTTAAATATGGAAAAAATAACAAGATTGGTTTCTGAATGAATCGTGATGTCTGTACCAACAGCGTTATCTTTAGTATTTTAATAAACTGGTTTCTGAGAGTTGCCAACCACTGACAGACAGATTAATGCAATAAACTTGTAATGGCTCAGAGCAGGTCAATGATCTGAGAACTACTAAGAATATCTCTGAGAGCCCCCAGTGACTCTGGAAGAAGCTGATATAGTTCATTGGGCAAACGTGTTTTCAGCTGCAGACTAGCAACTGATACTGTCCAACGGATAGTAAAGTCTCCAAAAGCAGTTCTTCCAGCCAGCTGGGTACATAACATATGAACTAAAAGACACCTATGATGCCTGGCAAAGATATGTTTATTGGGGTATTTATACGCACATTTCTTGAAGGGCAAAACTATTTCTCCAGTTTTCTAGGGTGGATAATTTCAGTCTGTAATCTTCAGTTGTTCCCAAAGGTTTTGCTTGCTCTGGGAATCTCTGCCGTAGAGTGGTTTTATTTTTTTCTGCAGAGAAGATGACAATGTACTCTCTTGTTGACAAAGGTTAAAAGAATTCCTGTATATGAACTCACTCTTCAAATCTCTTTAGTGTTAATGAGATGTGTATGCACACATATCAAAGTAAAACATTTCCTATTTAATACTGAAGAGAAGATCATATGGAGCAAACTCCTTAGGTCCTAGAGGAATGAAAGAGAACATACTATTTCTTCAGATGTGCAGAGATTACTATCTGCCTATCTAGTGGTGGCCATTTTTTGGATACATTTCTTCCCTCTGAGGTCTTCAACTATCCCAGGGAAAAGGATTAAGGAGAAGCAGAAAGTCATTCTAAAAGCTCTCCAAATTATTCAGTGATCTCCAGATTATTCAGGTGGTTGTATTAGTTAGACTAGTAGCTTCCTTTTCAGCCCCAAATGTTTGAGTTTAGTAAGTATATCTCCATCAGGGCAAATAAGCTAGTACTTCGCAGACATCATGATTGCTCTGGAGATTCTGTGCTAACAAGGGAATAAAATGTTTTTAATGTGTGTGCATAGTACTGAATGTTTTCTTCATACAGAGTTTTCTGGAGAGGGCATATATAAATAATATTTAATACAATCTAAATTGCTAGCTGGAATCAGAGAAAGGGCTATTAATAGACATGTGATACAATAGCAATTTTCTACCTCACTGTATTGCAGTCATGGAAAATTCTGTTGAAAGCAACTGGCTACAAAATCAATTAGAATTTATAAATTAGTCTTGCTTTCACTCCAAATGCTGGGTTTGAAGTGTGCCTTTGGGGCTGTGCAGAATTCTTACTTTAATGCGTGGGCACTGGAGTGCAGGATTTTGCCTTCAACACTAAAGAGTCATTAATGTGGTCGATCAAATATTGGGTCCAATCGTGCAGGCAAAAGAGCTTGGAGAGATGCACAAGAGCTCTGCTCTGTGAACAGGCTGGGTATCTGCATGCAGTATAGGCTTATGCATGAGCCAGATGCACAATTTACAAGGTCAAACATATTCAATCTATTTTATAGGGTCTTAGCACCCTCTGAGAGTGGTTGGATCTGGATTAAAGTAGTGCAAGCCCTCAGTTGTGGACGCTTATCTGTTTTGTGAATCCTACGTTCTGGCAAGGGATGTCTTAAGGCAGCGGCCCCAATCCAAAGCTGAGCTATAACACTTCTCAGTTATGTATGGATGTCAGAGATGTATGAGCTGGCGATTTTATAGGCACAAAAGTGAGGGTGTAACCCCCAAATCCTGTGTGAGTGAAGATTCAGGCATGAAGGACAGTGCTCAAGATTTTAAGGATTGATTTGGAAATGGTATAATTTAGTTTGTGTTTGAGGAATCTGAGCTTTGTTCAGTTTCCCGGAAGTTGAACCAGGCAGTTTGTTTTCATTATTCCAACTACTGACTTGATTAATATTTACACACACTTCCAGGGATCAGTATCACAAACTTTTCAGAAGAAAAACAAGAGAATGAAAAAGAAAGTAAATTTTGTATTTACATTTCAAGCTCACTTCTGTGATTTTTTTTTAATTCTTGCTTTCTTAGAAAAATCTCACACCTGCATTGGAGAGATGAGGTCAATGACACTATGGAAGAGTGAAATTGTTTTGAGTGAGATGAACATCAAAGTCCTGTGCTTTGGATAGTTTCTATTGCAAAGAAGTAGAAAGATTCATCACTTATGTGAGATATTTAGATTACTTAAGTTAATGAGAATGGATTTGCTGAGATTTAAAGCAAAAAATTCCAAGATTACAGACAGGGGACTTATAGAATAAATTGAATGCAAATCCAGCAGCAAAAGTGTGTTTCTAATTTAGTGGGGTTTTTTAAACCTGCCACAACACTGAAAAATCAAGGTGACGATGCAGTTGTTCTGTTATGGTCCCTGTGTAGAAATTTTTCGCCCCAGTTGCATACCCCTGTGGTGTCAAATGCATTTGTGAACCCATAAAAATCATCCAGATCAGAAAGTCTGGGCAGAAAGAAATCTGATGTGAGATTTTGGGCTTTCATAGAAAAAACTTGCCTATCTCCCTATTGATTTTCTCTTGTGGCTATATTATTCCTCATTATTTTTACTTTCTCACCGGCATTTTACTTTCATCACCTGGTACAGCTCAGCAAAGCTCCGATAAGTGCAATGTAGCTATGCCACTGAAAAGTACATGCACAAGTACACATCCACACATCCACAGACAGCAGGTTTTGTTACTGTCCCTCTTCCTCCACACTTCTTTTCTACTGGAGCATTTAATGTGAAATTGAGATGCATGTGATGATTAGCTCCTTGCTGCACAGCCACGGGGCTCTTCCCTCAGGGCTGACAGCAATTTTTAGAGGAGTATTGTGGGAACTTGCATGGCTCTTGAACAGCTAATCAGGGCAGAGAAGGAGGTACATCCTCCGCCACCAGAAAGAAGGTTGCAAAGAAGGAATTCATTTGCCCCATTTTCTGACGAATTATAGCTCCTCTCCATCTGGCTCCTTCATGACAGAAATCACAAACCTTACCTTCCTTTGCTTCCTGTTTAGATGTGAATGTCTTATCGATCAGCATACATCTACTCTCCTCACCTTTCTGCTTTCAGCCCCCTCCGCCTGCTCTCTAGATCTCTTCTGCTACCTCCTGACAGGTTTTAATCTGCATCAGCGCAGCCTCCTCACACTCCCCTTGTGCTCTACCTGAACACCCTCACCATTGCTGCTCTCTGTTCTCTAGTTCCCACACTTCTTTTCACTTTTAGCAGAAATTTAACATTTTTATCCAACTCTAGCAAACCCAGTGTAGTCAGAAGCATTATTAGGAACACAGTGACAGAGTGCTGGCATTGGAAGAGTCCCCTCAGAACATGGCAGAGTCCCTGTTATTTGCCCCATTTTAAACCTTACTGAAGAAAAGCTGTTTAGTATACAATAGTACCAATAGTGTATCAGGGAGAGGGAATCAAAAAGATTTGGAGATTTTTCCTCCTTAGAGCCTGTGTGTCATCTCTGTTCATCATGACTTCTTTTCTTGGGCTTTATAAATTGTTGGACACCTCTCTTCTCTATCTTTAGCTAGTCGTCTTTCACATCTGTCTGTTCTCCCTCATTCTGTGCCTATAATGAGCTCCTTGCTGATACACCTCCCTATTCTACCCAAGTTTCCTTCTTTAGCAAAACTTTCATCGTTTTGTTAAAGAAATACGACTTCCTCTTTCAGTCCCTCAGCTACTAAATAATTTACCTGCACAACGGATTTAATATTATTTTGGAACTTATTTGGAAAACAACTCTGAATACACCATACTAATAATAATACCCAGAAGACAAGCTCCTCCCACAAAATAGCCAGGATGGGAAAAGTAACTGTGTTTCCTCTGTTTAAATTTTTTTTTTTTTTTTTGCATGATTACTACTGTGGCTAAAAAGATGAGGCAAGAAGGGATAGCTCTCAGAAATGGCACAAAATTTTAGAAATTAACTTTTCTCTCAGGAGTAAATTAGGTAAAACACCACTAAGAATGGTTTCATCACAGTAATGTGAGAACTGCTTTTACATTAAAAGGCAATGTTAAAATGCACATTCAAAAAATTGATAAATCAGGCATAAGGTTAGGTAAATAAATTACAAGTCATCATCACCTTAAAGTTTAGACTATATAGAGATCTATGCTTGACTGTATTTGATACAATCAGTTTACATCAGTTGGACAAACCATTAACATAAAAACATGGTAGGAAGGAATCTTGTTTCCAGGGCGGTATTATTGAAGTACTTCTGACTTTTGCTTTGTTGACACTGAGCCAGGCTGCATCCCACTGTTCAAGCTTTATGATCCATTACCAAATGCCTCTTTATAAAAAGTAAAGAAAGCCAAAACACAAACACAAAAACCCACAAACAAAAAAAACCCCGCTCCTTTTTATAGACAAGATCACTAATACAAGGTTTTGTTCAGTGCTCAAAAATTTGTTCAGAAAATTATGACCTGATTTTAAAAGTTCTCCTGCTGTAGAGATGCTAAAAAATATTATTTTTTCCCATCTTTCTTCCTACTGTATTCAACCTCCCCTGATTCAGATGGGCTGGAGAACACAGTAATTGGAAAAGAAATCTGGTAAAAAATGAGAAGAGGAGGCCCACCCCAACTCCTACTGAAGTCAGTGGAAACATTTCCATTACCTTCTGCAATTCCTGCATGCAGATAGTTGAAAAACCCCCACAAGATTTCAGACAGAATCGTCCCAATTTTCCTTGGGCTGAATCTCAACCACTATATTCAAACATGATTCTACTCTGCCTGCCCTCCAGTTTGCACTCTGGTGTATGACAACATCTTCTCATACTTATTCTGACTTGCGTTGTAAATAACAAGAATCTGATTTTAAAAATCACCCAAAAACCCCGCAACCAAGCCATCATTCAGTATTCCTTGTTGAAAGATGGTAGAAACATTGCAGGATTATCTCCAAACAGTGGATGAGTGGATGGCAGATGTTAGTTTGACCACAGATGTGCATTTTTATATATATATGTACATACATATACATACATAATCTCTATATACACATTATAAATACTATAATAAAATATTGTAAAAATAATAAATTTGCTCAAATACCTGATTAAAGTAGACTAATCTTATGTCGCATTTATGTGATCTATCCAGTTGATATGATAGCCTTGTTAGAAGCCCTAAAATCTACAATACTTGCAATTGTTAAAAACAAAGCGTCTGTATTTCTGAGAGTCACCTCGTGCCATGCCAAGAAATTAGGTTGGAGGTGGGCCCTCATATCTCAGCATCAGGTTGAAGGATCGAGCAAAGTTGTTGGCCAGCGTGCAGCTGTGGGTGTCCTCTGCCAGGGGCAGGAGGAAGGCCAGGAGCAGGAGGAGCAAGAGGAGCAGTTGCAGTGGTAGTGCTGCCCAGCACACTCGATGCAGGAATGAGCACACACCTCCAGATCGCTTCTGAAAGACACAAACAAGAGCAACTCAGAAAAATAAAGACCTGGGGAGGTGCATTTCAAATACATCAAACTGCCAGGTAGAGAGGGAGAACCACCCATGTTGTCATTGACCTAGGACTCAGCCTGGGTGCTTGGTTGTGGTGCAGTTGACTGAACTTGGTGCTTAAATGATTTCTTTTACGAGAATTTCACTCTCTTCAAAAATTCACTGCTGCAAACTGTTGTTTTCTAGAAGGAAAACACTGCTGACTTTCTAGCAGAAGAAAACAATTGCTTCCAAGTCCATTTTCCAATTACAAAGTGGTAGTTACAAATGCTCACACCAAAGCTGCTGACGGCTCTCCTCACAGTGTATGGTATAGAAGGTCTGCGTTAGTAACTCTTCTGTCAGTGAAATAAGAGTGCTGGTGCCTGGAAGAGAGAAGCCAGCCTTCTGCTCTCCATCAGCAGAAAAGAGCTTAGTTTGCAGCTCATCCAGCCAACAGTCATGTCCCCAGCTGCAACATGCTCTTTGGATCCTGACTTTGGGGTCCATGAGGATGCATGCCAGAAAAAAGGCCTTGCAGTGCAGCTTGCCTCAATACCTCTTACACTTTGCCATGCACATCTTAAACTTTATGTGATGCAAGAGAAAGAGAGAAAACACAATACTAACAGCAAAGAGGACATTAAAGTCACACGTATTGGTGAGCATTCACAGAAGGGACACACAAAAACATCACATTGCACTTTTTTTTATGCTTGTGCAAATCTAGAGTAGCTCAGTTAACCTCATGAATTTAATACGGATTAGCCCAAACAAGAGGCAACATATCCAGAGCTACAGAATTCAGGAAATATTAATTAAGAAGTGAGATTTCCACTGGCAGGATTCCGAAATATCTCCTGCCAATGAGCTGAACTACGTGTGTTTCACAAAAAAAAGGCCAAGTCAACTATCTGTACGGGAGTCCTGAAAAAGAGCGCTCAATAATCCATTAACATCAAACATGGATTTATACTCAGAACATAGAAATAACGCTTAATACTGCCACAGCATTAGGTACCAACCTACATCACAAAAATCAACGCAGAACATCCACTGAAGTGGGACCCACATTTTCCACAAGAGGAAGTTAATTTGCTGTGTTCAAGCCACAGGGGATATCAGTGCTTGCAGCAAAATTAGGGCTTCTGGCCTCTGCTGGATGCTTGACTTAACAGGCAGTGCCTTTGTCCCACTACAGCACCACCATGAATAGTCCGTGGGAAACATCAGCAGAGAACATAAAGAGCAGAATGATTGTAGAGGAAAGTAATTACCCTTTTCTATTTTTTAAGGGTCTGTCTCTTCCACTGCTTTCTAAATTTCTCAGTCTCTTGCAGCTCTATGTAAATGCTTACAAAATTAATTATGAAGGCAAATATATAGCTGCAGTTACAGATCATGAGACAGTTGTGCTGCGAAATCCTTCTTCTGTTGTAGCTGGTTTGCTTCCATTAAGCCAAATGGCTGATGAGATTTAATGACTGTGTCAGGCAGATGTAGAGACAGCAGAGCAACAGCTGCTTGCTCTATCGTTTCTGGCCCACAGTATCTGAGTGGTAACTTGCTTGCTGATGCCAGTGAAGACACTGGAACTGTCAGTAGTTAGTGGGCAATGAGTAAATGCCAGGTTGTAAGCAGGACTCTGACTTTAAGCGCCCTTGGACAACTTCCCTGGGTACAGCTAGCAATTACCCTCCGAATTAAAGCTTCACCACCCTGGCTGCATCTCAGGAGTCATCTGCTCCTAATGTGACCTGTTCTCAAACATGAGCCAAAGTACCAGGGGTAAGCAGCAGTACTAATGGGACTTTCCCTTCTCTAGTATGGAGCCCAGCCCTGAAATCCTTCATGTCCCCTAGATTTCATCAGCCTATGGGCTGAACAAAACCTGCAGGGCTTCTGTGTTTATAGTCAATGCTAAAATTGTTATGCATTAAGGGCAGCCACAACTCTTTGTCAGAGCTTTCTCTGTAGTGCCGTAGAACAGCCACTCCTCGGAGTGATCAGTATAAACCAATGGCCTGTCACTGACAGCTTCGGGTTTCACTGACCATTTCTCATTCTTAATTCTCCATTGCATCCATAATATGCAGCAATATGACAAATACATTTATTATACTGTCCCATCTATAAGGAAAAAAGCCTTTTCCAGGTATAGTTCTGTTGGTGGAAGATCAGACTAGAGATACCTCTGCCTTGGGACAGTTCAAACCATGCTCTTCCTTCTACCACTAAGATGTAGTAAGACTTAATGCTGATGTTGTTAAAGGGTAGGATCCTGTGACTGACTGCTCAATAGTTTATTATAGCTGGAAGTCTCAAAAATGTTCTCACAAACTCAAATTGGAAATTAGAAGTCCACCTCTCACACAGTTGTGAGAAGGACTGCCAGTCTTCCTAGCAGCACCTGAAACTTTTGCTTTACAGCTGTCAATCCTTTAGCATTGGTTTTGAAAGCTACTTCGATCTGAAACTATTCTATCATTGCCAGACCAGCTGCAACACCTGTCCTCCCCTCCTTCTGCTCATGAATTGGTGGGAGATACTGGGCTTTTCCAGTTGTGCCTCATCTCTGTTCCTGCCGCAGCCCAGGGAGCAGGTGTCTTATGGTCACTCAGGTTTGTCATTAGCTTCCTAAGATGACCACGCTGGCAATTAGTCACTCATGTTTTTCCTACCCCAATGCTTTTACCAATTCAGCATTTGATTCAGAGCAGGTCACTGACTGCCCTGATCTCTAAAGCAGAGACTATTAATGCAACTCTAAGAAATGGGATGAGATTGAAATGTTATTTATTAAGTGCCTTGTTTTTAGATCTACTGGAAGGAACTGTAAAATAGCATTGCTTTTCAAAGCTCATCCTCCAGAAAGAATTAATGTGAAATTGGTTTATTAACAAGCTATCATTCGCTCTCCTTGGAGCTTTTTGCAGAGTAAGATACTCAGACTAACCACAGCAGATCCTAGCATTAGAAAAATCTGTGAAGGGACATTTGCCTAGAGGCAGAACTTCAGAGGAGGAGAAATATTTTGACTTTTTCTGCTGCTTCTCTCCCACCTGCTTGCTGGGTTTATAGGAATTTCTGTTTGATGAACTTTTGTCTTTGCTGCCCAGGTTCTCTGTTTTGTTTGATCACACAGTAAGGTCAGAATCTTGTATTTCTGACTCCATTTGTTGCCATGGGAATGACTCTGCTATCACAAACACAGTATTATGATGTCTCTGCAGGACTGAAGATGAGGCATACAGGAGCTGTGAGGGTTTGATGCTTTCAGCAAATTTGCAATGATAAGCCCTTAACATATGAGGGCCCCAACCTGCACACACTGAAATCCATGGGAGATTTACCATTAACTTCAGTGTCTGCAGCAGGATTATGCAGAGAGACAACTAAATAAAGTCAGGTTTGGGAACTACTTATTCATGGAGTTCAGCAGATACCCTTAACAAATGGATTCATTACTTATATGCCCAGGTTCTGGTGTTCTTGTGCAGATGAAACCTACATTAGTTCTGTTACTTTGTGCTTGCTGGAACAATTGGTGATATGATTTTATTTTATTTTTTTTGGTGGTGGTACTACTAGAGGTGGTGTAATTAAAGGATAAAAATGTTGAAGGAGACACAGTAACTTAATAGGAGAGATGATACAGTCAGAAAAAGCAGGGAAGTTTATGGGCACTGACTCCCTCTCTAAGTGTGAAAAAAGCAGTCCTTGCTTACTAAGTCAAGGTATTTTTTTAGATTTGTGCTGTGAGAGAGAGATGCTTTCAGGCTCTGGGGACCTGAGACTATGGCACCAACATGGAATTCAGGAGGCCAGGGTTCAAATCTCTGCTCTGCTGGGCAAAGAGTATCATGGCTGTACGAGTCTACTTGGAGTCAGGACCACACTCCCAAACCTTTAGCACATCGTTCTGGGTTAGAAAAATTCAGTCTGACACAGTTCCACCTTTGCAAAAGACAGTTTGAACAATTCATTTTCATATGAGATCAAAGGTGGGAACCACAATGCCTGCTACACAGTGGAATTCCCCTTCCCCAATCACTCCAGCTACCCAGCACCCACAGTGCCTGCAGTGTGTGTGTCAGATCTAGGCTCCACAAAAAAATCCTGAAACCAAATCTTCCTCTGAGGAAAACTGGCAAAGCTCCAGTGAAGTCAACAGAACTTTAATTTCCACCATCTTAGAATAACAGCTGGAATACCTGGGTATCGAGCCAAAGTGTCAGAGACATTTTTGAAACGCACATGGAAAAGGAATAGGTTGACATTTAAAAAGAAAATACACTTTTAAAGTTCACCATCAAGGATAAATGTCCTCCCCCTTCTCCCTCAAAATACCAGGACAAGCAAGGACTGTCAAAGCGTAGACGGCTGTGTTTTGTGTAATGCTAAATGCATGCTTGTTACCAAATGAACCTCATTGGCTGTGAACATTCACATTTGTACTTGATTCATGTTGGGGCGTTTGAATGACAAGCATCGGTTTAGATCTAGGGAGTCCTCAGCACTTAAATCTGTTTGCAGTTAATAACTCCTTACCAAATGCACTGTGAAAAATCACTTGGATGGGGAAACAGCAGAAAAGCACTTTAGAACTTGCTACATAATATTCCTGTGTAAGTTGCTGAAGCATTTTACTAAAAACCAGTGCACTCCCTGGTTTGCTATTGACCACATTCCAGGACATATGAAAACACACAGTTAATCTAGTTATTTGAGGGAGCAGAGGAATATAGCATCTTATACCATGCTCATTAGTTTTTGCTGCTGCTTGTATGTCACCAGCATGCCTGACAAAAATCATACTTGCATCACTGAATCAGTGATCCAGCAGAGAAAAAAGATTTAGTCTGGATTCACTCCTCTTACCTTAGAGCATTTCACTGAGAGACTGTCCTGGGAAATGCACTGCTGTCTGATAACTCCTGCTCTCCCCATGGATAAAGGGACCAATGTCCTAGTGTCCTACAGACACTATACAAAGACACCAACAGCCATGCTGCTTCATGCCAGTGTTGTAGGCAGCTCAAGTATCCTATATTCTACAGCAGTCAGCGCAGATATGTAGGTACTAGGGCAAGCATAAATAATTTCTCCTTAATATTCTCAGCCTCCAACTGCTTTCAGCTCAGGCAGTTTCCTGAGCCTGATGCAGCTTCTCCATCCAGTTAAACACTCAGTGAATCTTTCCTCCAGATACTTTCCCCTTGAACCTATACAAACTTTAAAAGTCCTCAATATCCTTTAGCATGGAGTTCCACCTGTGGCATGAAGAACAAATCCCTTGTGTTAGAACCTGGCTTCCAGTTCTTTCTTGTGGAAGAGATCTATACTCTCTGCACCATGCACGATTTTGTAAACCTCTGAGTTAAATGCTTAGACAGGATGAATCCAGGTCTACCCCCACAGTGGGCAGATCACAACATAATGGGCTTAAACTATAGCAACACGGACAGAGGAAATACATCTTAACAGGAAGAACACGTAGGCCTTGGAAAGGATCACCTACATAAGTACGAATTCTATCACTTCGCTAGTCCTCTGAGAATAAGCAGAGCTGCCAGGAAGGCTGCAACAGCAGCTTACCGTATCTCCCTTTCATTTTGAATAGGAGCACGCCATCATCAAGCACTATCTGTTTTTTTTGGTAAAGCAGTTGCCTTATCAGTGATATTTTGCCTCTGAGAGGTTTCTGCTACTTGAGATCCCACTGAGTACTAATTCAGTTGCTACTCACAGAGGCAGGTTATTGCCAATGAGAAGAGATCATCAGTTCCAGGGGGAATACAGGCTGCTCTCTCAAACCAAAGCATAACTGGGTTTTTACCTCAGTGTGAGATAGTTTGGAACTGGGCTCCTCATCAGTTCTCAACTCAGAGCCACAAGCATCTTTCTTTAAGGTAAGCAACATATTGCAAATCACAGCTGGTCTTTTCAGAAGGGAAATAATCTGGGGGAGGTGGATGCTACTGTCGCTATAGAACTGAGCGTTCAACATGCTCTTGGGCAAAGCTTTGGCTCGTTCCCATACACCACAGCAGGAACTAAGAGTTGGATACTGTCGATTAGAGGTTACACGGCCTCTGCAGGAGGACAGTGAGCCACTGGCTTCAGAACTTTCCTAAATGCAAACACTGCCCAGGTTAGGCAACTGACAGTGAGGAACGAATAAGGATGGCTGGGACCCCCTTTGAGTCCTGCTTATCATTCTCCATCTCGTAAAGAGCTACCAGAATGAATGTGCTGAAGGGAGGTTAACTGAGGTCCCACAAGCAATTTTAGCTCTGACATTTTCTATCTTCAGATTGCTTGACTTTGCAACCTTAACGTTCTTTTCAATTCTGAAGAACATAAGTATATGTACATAAACAAGTATACAGGCAAAAAAACAAAGGCTTTGTTTTCTCCCTTAGGGGAGATTCTGGAGTACCTCAACACGGTGGGATGATAAGCTAGAATCTATCAATCATGAAAGCTTGATTTAAAAGAAACGGAAAACAAGGAAAAGCCAGCAGTTTGAGGTTTCAGCAGTCACATATGGCAGATATTTCAGAATTTCTGCTATAAAGTCGCTTAGAACTAAGTATTGTGCCATATGCTACTCTGACACAAACAGATTTATAAAGGTTAGCTTCTGCGTGCATATACAACATGACATACTTTTAGGAGAAGCATGGCACCGGACAAGAGCTACAGCTTGATCTGTTAAAGTAGCACTGATTTCTGTAATTCCACAGGCCTAAGAAAGCAGAAAAAGTCCCTGGTTTAGTCCCATTTTCAGCACATAAGCAGCGGAAACTACTTTTTTTTTATCAGCAAAGTGTTTGATATGTGATAAAAGTTAGGAAGCACTGTGGAAGTTAAGTAAAGTGGTAGGTAGGATGGGTTGCTAAAAATATCTTAGTTCCATGCAATAACAATATGGAAGGTCAAACTTCCAGTGAGGGAATTTTGAAGCACATTTTCATATCCAACAGTGGGTGGTGAGTTACTCTGAGTTTCTTAAGTATCACAAGTGAAGCATTTGCAAAAGATTCAGAACAGGGGAAGAGGTTTTTAAACCAGTTGTACTAGTTTTGGCTGGGATAGAATTAGCTTTCTTCAGGGTAGCTAGTATGGGGCTATGGTTTGGATTTGTGATGAAAACAGTGTTGATAACACACCCGTGTTTCAGTTCTTGCTGAGCAGTGCTTACACAGCATCAAGGCCTTTTCTGCTTTCACCCTGCCCTGCCAGCGAGTAGGCTGGAGGGGGGCACAAGAAGTTGGGAGGGGACACAGCTGAGACAGCTGACCCCAACTGACCAAAGGGGTATTCCATACAATACGACAATGTGTTTAGCAACAAAACCTAGGTGGGGTGAGTTTTATCAGGGATGCCGTGCTTGGGGACTGGTTGGGCATCTGTTTGCTGGTGATGAGCCATTGGGGTTTTCTGTATCACTTGTTTTCCTTGGTTTTGTATTCCTTTGTTTCCTTCTTTTACTTTTAAAACTGCCTTTATCTCAACCTTCGAGTTTTCTTACTTTTACCCTTCCAGTTCTCTCCCCCATCCCACTGCAGGGGGAGGGAGGGAGTGGCTGAGCTGCTCATTGAATTTAATTGAATTCAATTAAAACCACAGGAATAGTCCGCCAGTTTTAAATACACTCATAAGCAGTACAATTTATCCCAATAAATACATTTTGTACTGAAGAGCAATGCTGTACTACGTTTAGAAGGAGAGTTAGCAGCAGCTAGTAGCCAGATGACTCTTCAGTCAGTGTTCTACATTTGTTCAAGAAGGCAGAGAAGTAAAACAACTTTTCCCAATTTACAACTTCCATTCAGCCTTGCAATTTGAAATAAACTAATTAAATTGGGCATAGAATGAATAAAAACTGAAATAAAGACAACATGTTCTGGAACCTGTAGAAACAGTTACTGACATCAAAAGCTGGTTTATCACATCAACGTTTGTTTCCAGCTGCTTTACCAGTGACTTCTCAAGTCAAGAATAAACTTTTCTTAAACTTCAGCAGTCAACATACATAATTTGAATATTATTTGCATTTTATTCAAATAATTTTAAAATGTGATGGCTTACTTTTAAAAAATTAATACATATACAATTTGAGGTATTGATTGCAAGAATTTTTCCTACCGTGGTTTTTATAGTACTATTAAAAACATTTTTTCAAATGTATACTGGGAATTGGTTTCATTCTGCTATTGGTCAACAAATCTTTCTCTTGTTACCTTTCAGTTAGGTCATTGTATCTGCTGAGAAAGTAATTCTAAGGTATCTCCTTGGTGAAAATCTGCCAATACTTCACAACATGGTAGGCTACTAGACAACACATTTCTTCAACAAAGAAAGCAGAGGCCACCAACCACATACCTAACTAATACCACATTAACATTAACAGAAAGCAAGAACCCGGTGTCCTGGGAAGCAAGATGTCTTTTCCATCTTGCACCAGCACTGCTTTCGAGGGAGAGCATCGGCAAGGCACAGAAGTGGCAGAACCAGATAAAAGACAGAGTCCCTATTTTCTAGCATTTGGGAAAGCTGTAATGTAGATTGGTAAACAACACGAACCCTACAGAAATTAGAGCAGACAGGCAGGCAGTGTCACAGGTGCAGTAACATGAAGGGAAGCTCATGGGCCTGCTGGAGAAGGCAGGGGATGGTGCTGTCTGGCACAGCATACTTAACAGTGGGTCAGAGATAGGAAGAGGCAGCCAGGATTTCTCAGCTTTTTATTTTTTTGCCTAAGTTTCCTTTCTAAGCAAACATCACTGCTGAGGGAAAATAAGTCTATCTGCTAATTCTGAATGGTAAGATGCCCTTCTTGCTGTGTTTGGGCCATGGTATGATTCCTAAAGCAGGCAGGCACGAGCTTACAGGCACTGTGATGAAAAAAATATGGAGAGATATTATCTATATAAGTAACATTGAAAACTGAGGGAAAGATACCTTTTAATGAGTCTTTTCCATTTTACTAAGAATGTAATTGCACAGAAGATCTCAAGTGGCTAACACCCAGCAGGACGTCAGGAAAACAAATGGGGCATGTACTTTCAATAGAGAGGCACCATTAACCCAGACATGTACACACGATGTTGTGCTTTTCTGTAATGCGACTTTCTGCCATGACAGATTCCTGTCCTATCCGCACTTGGGCAGAGCAGAGTGCATTACTGTTTTCTTCCTGGCAAGCTGTGGCAGCTCTTGCTTTGCACAGTTTCCTGAATGACTGCATTAATTTGATTGACTCCAGATCAATGGTGTCTCTAAATAAGATTAAATTACGCGTTCCTTCTGTCTGTGTGTTATAGGAGATTACTCTTAGCAGAATCTCAAAGGAAGCAATTAGCTGACCACTGATGTAATGAAGCCTAATTATTTTGTTTATACAAACAATAAAGCCAGAATCATTTGTTTAGCAAGGAAGTGTAATTACTCTGAGCACTCGAGAAAATAAATCAAACAGCGCTACCTAGATCTGTAAATAATGAGCCTTTGACTTCCTATTTATGCTAAGAATGCTCGTGGAATATTTTCAGGTAGCTGGGAGCCAACCTTTGAAAGTAACATTTATCATAGTTATTATTGAGCATTTGCTTGATTATGTCCTTGGGGTGTGCTAGGTGCCCTGCAGAAATATCTACCTACGTTGCCCTGTCACTGGCACCTGCTAAAAATTCACTGCAGCCAGTGCAATTTCCTGCAACTGTTTTTTGTTAATCAACAAGAAGTTGCTCACATCGCAATCATTAGCCCGTACTGTTCCTAAGGGCACCAGTGGCTAGGGGCATGTCCTCAGCAAAGGATGAATGATCAGAAAAAAAGCACATTAATACACATGGAGCAGGCTCTGCACTGCCCAACGTTTGGCCATGCAGGCTAGAAATGAAATAAAAACAGAAGGCAATGGAGTAAGACTGGCTGCAGCTGGGTCTTCCCCTTCTCCCAGTTGAGTTGCTGCTGCAGCAAAATATTCACAGCTCAAACAGGAGAGACAAGCAGAGTCACTGGGGACCTCATGTTGCAGAAAGCAGAGATCAGTCCAAAACCACCTGAATTTCTGCCACCTCTGCTGATTTTGTGTGACCCAAAAGCATGAGGGAGCTGACAAATTAGAGATAACCCAATCCCACTGCATGCAAACTCACTGGATGTTGCAAGTACAGTGATGGTGCCCCCAACCATGTGTACTTTCTGCAGATAGGAGCTCCCAAGATCAGCCATTCTCTCAGGGTAGTTGGTTTCCTTCACCATGGCTTTGAAAGGATATTAAAACACAAAAGTATTTTGCCTAATTTTTCTTTCATTTCTGGCCACACTTCAGGTGTTAAATCTGAATTTAAAATAAACTGCAAAGCCATGAATTCTGCAGTTGGTTTGCTTTTCCTTTTCTCTCAGCCTGAACGGTGATGCCCCCAAAAAGGATCAACATTATTTTCTGGTTCTCTTAAGTGATGCTCAACAATCTCATGGCAACACAGGCTCACATCCTGATAAAAGCCTTAGCCTGAATGAAAAAAAGACACCTCTGCTTACAGCACGTGGATTCTCATTGTAATGATACTGTCTAAATACGGCATGAATGCTCTGAAGTCAGCAAAATTACACTGAAGTGAGCAAAGTCTAAGTTACTGCAACATTTGTACTGGCTGAAGGGAAACTGCAAATCACTTCTTGCTGCAATGGGAGCCATTTCCTTCATGCTTATGAGGTATTTCAGTTCTTTGTTCCTTCCCACCCCAAGCCGTTTCCCTTTGTTTGTGTTCAGTAGCTATTAAAAACTCATAGAATGCTTTTTTGTGCTCTTGCTGTAGGCCTAATTGACAAATGTTTGCTGCCTGCCATTATGTTACTCCAGTATCCTTGAAAATTAACTGAAGACTTTAGTCTCCTTCAGAGAAGTTAAGGAGGAATAAATACCACTTACCCTGAGGCAGGTGGGACAGATGAATTAAAAAATTATATCTAATTGTGCAGTGGAGATATGCTTATACCTAAAGCTTGTGTTCTGTTTTCTTTTACCCTACAAACAACTTAACCCAAAAGCAGAGAATTCCTTGGTCAGTCTTCTGGAATATCCCTTTAGGCCTCTCCTAGGGAAAAGCAGCACTACTAAATATTTGGCTGCCTCTACACCAAGTATTAAAATGTTATATTGTTTTTCCAGCCTGAAAGATTCTGGTGACCTTACTGGATGACCAGCAGTACCGAACAATTAATGCTAAGCCAGACAGGCAAGAACAGAAACTCTTTGGGGGTTTTCAGGAAGGCTGAACTGTGGCCAAAACTATTCAGGGGATGTGTGAAAACTACCTTAAGTGGGTCAGTATTTCGCTGGGGAAAAATACTGGAGATGGTACTCCACATTGGAGTACCAGAGCAATATCTCATCGGAATGAGGAAAGTCTTAATTTCTGGCCGTACTAGAAGTGCACTGTACTGCATCCTTTAAATATTGGCCTCTTTGAAAAAGATGTTGCAACAGGAGAAATCAAGGGTTTGATTTAGCTTAAGATGATTATGTGATTATGTTCCTGTAACATGTTATTCATCCAATCTACTTTGCATTGAGTAAATAAAGCCTTATTCTATTCCTTATGAAAACAAACAGAAAGTGAGATGACAGTACAAAATAGAAACTAACAGCGTCTATACACAAAGCCAATTGTGACAGAGAGAAAAGACTCAGTTCAACACTGCTCAGGTCAACAGAAAAACTCACTGACTTTATGAAAATGAGATCAGAAATGCTGCTTGCGTTTAATAAGAAACTGGCAGCATTTTGTTTTCTTTAAGCTTCTCCTTATCGTCTCCTGTACTGCTTCTGTTTCTTATGTCATCAGTTCCAAAAGAAAATCCTTCACAGGAGGAATTCTGCTGCTTAAAATACAGATTAGTCTAATAACATCAGTCAAATCTCTTGACTTTCTCTGGTTTTCTGCATTAGAAAGAAGGTGGGTTGAATGATCGAAAGCAATTTTTTCAGAAGTGTCTAAAGAATTAGAAGTCCAGTTTTCAAAATTATTTTAGGCACTTGGCCCCTAAATCCTTTAGAGAGAGATTTGGGCTCTTCCTTAGTCTCTTTTGAAAAATGAATTAGGTTCATATAGCATGTAGATGTATAAAAACTGAGTTCCCCTACTCTCCCAGGAGAAATTTAGTTTCTAGAGATACAGTAAGCATAGCCCAAGGGTAAAAACTCAGTAATCTTTTTCCTTTTAAAATCTAGAAAGAATAAACTTCTTTAAGAGAGGCTCTTAATAAGCATATTAATCTCAAGAATCTTTAGAAAAGTTTAGTTTAAAATAATTATCTGCAAAATGTCTGATCAAACATTTTTTAGCTTAATGATAGGAAGCTGTCATACCTTTCTGAATCTGTCTGGTTCTTCCAAAGATCCAGGACTCTGTTTAAAAGAAAAAAAAAAGCATGAATTTAAGATCCCAGTGGAGCCTATAAATGAGTATTCACCTCACAGGGGATGTTTCTTTCACATTCATGGTCACCTGGATAGAGTGAACCAGCAGGAGACTTTTTTAATGAGCTTTTTAACACACATTAGGCAGAAAGCTGAAATGTTTTTAGGTTCTTGACCATTTGAATCAGATGAGCAGTTCTGCCAGCAATAGCTTTGACTTTACTGACACCTATTGACAATATTTACACTTACACAAGGTTTTGGTCAACAAAGCATAACTCATTACAATCAATGGCAAACAATTCTTAGAAATATAGTCTTTATTAATAGAGATCATGCTTACCTTCCAGGCACTTTAAAGGATTTGTATTCTAAGTAAACTTTGGATTTGAAGACAAGGTTTCTCAAAGTAAAAAATTTTCAGGTGCCTCAAATTTTAGGTGTTCGAGTTTGGATACCTTCTAAATCACTTGCATACAGAAAGTATCAAATGCACACCTTGTAAAGTCTAATCCTTCGATTAAGGTATCTTGAAGGTGAACACAATGTAAGTAGTTAAGCTAAAAAAATCTTAATTACATATGTTTACGCTAAGAACATGGGAATATCTTTAGCATGCCCTGGAATGTCTTATACGGGGAGGAATTCTGCCATCCATAGCATGTCTCTTATATAACAACTCGGTAACTTCTTTAATCGTTTGGTTCTTGCATTAAAACACCTCCTATTTATTTCATTCCAAATCCTTAGCCCATAAAGACAGTTTCAAAAAGGACTAGGTCCTTCTGCGCACAGTTACCTTCTGAGTCAGTTCAGTCAGTGGCTATTCTGATCACTCTGTCTCACAGCATAGGACACAAATAATGAACAGTAAATATATTCTTACTGCAGGAACTGTTAAAAAAACAATTCCATGGAGAATGTTGTGTGGTAAAAAGGCAAAAAACTAGAAATCCATGTTCCCAGAACTAGATGTGTATCCAAAATATTCACACACGCAAACATCTCACAGTCCCCAACTGCATGCATTTGTGACAACAGCCAATTGTCTTTGTTTTGAACCTCCCATTTTCAGAAATAATCTGAGCATTGCTTACAAAGGGAAAAAGATTGCGTGCAATTCTTATTTTAATACATTTGTGCTTATATTTATAAATACATGGCAATGTTTGTTCTGTATTTGATGACATTTACTAAGGGAGGTTTAATTAAGCAGACACACACACATGTGCTGTTGAATTATGACTAGCAATGTGAAGCAACCTAAAAGGGCAATGGCAGAGAACAGCAACTGTGTCTTGAGTGCTGTCACCTACCAGTGAATTCATGGACTCTTTCAGTTTAGATTTGTAGAGCATCCATCGGTAACGCAGGTCCTCCAGATCTTCAGAGTTTCCAATGACAGGATGAAGATGAAGAAGGTTCTCGAAGAGACGCTGACCATCAGGCACATGAGACTGCAGCTCCTGCAGGCAAAGACAAGGTCAGCAGCAACTCAGAATTCAAGAAGGCCCCACTGTTTAAATCTAGTATTTGAAAGAACAGTGGTACTAAGTCAAACTGCTGGGTACTCTGGAAGCACATTTATTTTTGTTATCACTTTTTTGGCTTGAAATGATATAAAAGGGTCCACTCATCTGCTGGACTCATGTAGCCTTGGATATTTCTGTTCAATTTCTTACAACATCCATTGTCATTGCATCTGGCTATATTCAACAGAAAGAGTGAGGCCAAATACCAGACACTGACTTTAATCACCTTCTTTTAACAAACACCTTTGCCATACCACACTGGAAATGGCCAGTCCAACAGCTGGATGCCAGGCTGCTCCCTTACCTTCTACCACTGTGGCTCCGGCAGGCCTTTCAAGGGGTGAAATACTTGTTCTAAATTCCTGAGCTTCATCTATTCTAGACTCTCCTAAAGCAGAGTGTGTAGTGTTTGAGGTTTGGGGTTTTTTTGTTTCGGGATTTTTTGTTTGTTTTGTGGGTTTTTTTCGTTGTGGTTTGGTTTTTTTTGGGGGGAGGGGGGTTTGATGGTTTTGGTTTTTTTTAATTTAAAAGAATTTGCCCTTTGTAATCTTTGTAATCTTTGTCTCCATCTTCATTCCCTGAAAACTAACCTCCAGTTTGCTCTGGCGTGCCTTAATTTCCTCTGTGGAAGCTGAAGTCACAGCAAGAATTTTGGTCAGTTTGGTGTTTTCTCCTTGTAACCATTCTTCAAAGCCGCAGAGGAGCTTCAAGTGGCTGCTCGTATTTTGTCCTTCTCCTATCCTGTCCTAGGTTACAGAACAACAGAAACAAAAAAGCCCTTACAGTTATGTCAGATGTTTCCTCTGAAGGCCTCATGGAAAGATCTTAACCTCCAGCTTTTCATAATATCGTATGGGGCCAATAAAATTGTTCTTGTGAAGCTGATATGAGGGCAGATATAGAGTCCCCCCTCTCACCTGCTTATGGTTGGGATCTACATCTAAAAGATGGAAGGCAGGTCCAGACGTCCATCTGCTGTCCACAAACGCTATTTTCTTCTTCTTATCAGCCACTGGTCTATTTAACTGCCACTTTTTGAGAAGACTTGAAAACACAAAGTCAGAGACATCAGTGCAGTGAAACATCTAATGATGAGACATCCACATTTTGACCGGGGCTATGGGGAACACCTCTGGTGAAATAGCACTATTATTATCATTATTATACTATTATTACTATTAATAGCACTATTACTATTAAAGTTATTTCCAACATCTTTTTAACAAAATAAGATGAAGACAGGAGTGTCTCTAAGCAGCACCAGTCCTCTAGTTCTAACATTTCCAAGTGTTTTGTTTATTCAGGGGAGTGAGGGACCAAAAAAATACTGCCTTGACAATATACCTTCCTGTCTGGTAACAGCAAGCAGTACAATCAAGCCTTCCTCAATTTAGTCATTCCACTTTTATGCCTATTCTGACACCATGTATGAATATACTCACACATGTAGCACAGTATTTAATTTTAATACAGAGTAGCAAATACAAGCAGCAGTTTGACACTGCACAGTGAGGGCAAAATAAATTAAGTCCACATTTGCCGGCTAAGAGAGGATTTTAGCTCTGTGTATACTCTTGCAGGTTTGCAAAAGGCACAAATCCCAGTGCAAATGTAGTCTCCTTGGAGATATCTCCAGACAGTGAGGAGTACTGGAAGGTGAGGCACGACAGCCGAAGTCACCCAGTCTATTTCCTATTTCCTCTGATACGGACTGGCAGTGCAAGGGTGAGCCAGGTCCTAAGAAGACACTGCCTACTCCAAGCATGAGGTAAAGGCAGTTTCATAGACTGCTCTGGTCCCCAGATTTTCTAAAATGGTTTTCTTGAAAGTAATGATTTCCAGTTTACAAATGATTAAATAAAATCTCATCTTGCTCCTGGCACTGCAACATAGCTGTTCACTTTCACAGCACAGAGCATAAAGCATCAAGTGTGTCTAGTCATGTAGGAGTAAAGAGCATCCCCTTGAAGGGACATGAGGAAGACGTACGTGAACACTTACCCAGTTGCCATCTCCTTCAGCGATCTCCATGACTCCTTGAGCTGATCCAGCTCTGCCTGGACATGGGCAGTCTCCTCTGGGGAAGAATTCTCCATGACCAGCTGGCCATGAGCCTCCACAAGGTGCAGCTGGATCTCCTTATCTGGAAACTCAGCTAGCCATCTCTGAAACGTACAGTCCTTACAGTTACTTCTAGGTATCCTGGGTAAAGCAGAGGCTATGTCAGACTGAAGGCCATGTTCAGTCCAGGACTATGCTGGTTCTGTTGGCACTAGCTAGAACATACCTAGCGGGAAAAAAAATATGCTGTGGATTCTTGCAAAGAGCCATAATAGGTCAAAGAGCTGATGGTAAAACTTCAAGGGTGCAAGCTGTCAATGCACCCCTTCTGTAGCCTTCCCATGAGGTATCTTGATATCCCATATGAAGGCAAAAGCTGCCAGCTGAAGTAACCTGCCAGACTGAATCTAGCATGCAAAATACTGCTACAGAGGGAAAAGCTAGCAGCTGTGGAACAGCTCAGTTCAACACAGTATAAGGTTAGCTAACAGGGTAATAATGTTCAATGTATCAATGAGTACATACAGGCAAAGGTAGGTATTGTTCAGAGACATCACCCTGGCAGGAAGAGCTCTTTTTAAAACCACCTATCCTTTGATAATACTTTATCCTTCTCAACAGTTCTTGGCCATTTCTCACTGTTCTTGTCTTTTACCTAGCTCTACATCCCACAGCACAGGGCAAAGCAGGGAGGCAGCAGCAACCAACAGTCATTGCAGGAGGAACAAACCACCATTACTCTCCCCAACCAGGAAACCCTCACTAGAAAACCCCCACCCTTAATGTCTGAATGCTGGGAAGTGAATAATTCACACTGAAGGCAAAAGCTGCCAGCTGAAGTAACCTGCCAGACTGAATCTAGCATGCAAAATACTGCTACAGAGGGAAAAGCTAGCAGCTGTGGAACAGCTCAGTTCAACACAGTATAAGGTTAGCTAACAGGGTAATAATGTTCAATGTATCCTTCACTAAGATACTTGTCTCACCTCAAGGTCTGCTACCCTGCCCTCAGTGTTCTGCTCTCCATCAGCACCCTGGTAGGAGTTAATCTTCTCCGTGGTTACTGTGATCCACTGCTGGAGGTCAGAGAGTTTGTCATTATATGCCCAATGCTTCTGAACGTGCTCTTCACTCTGCTGTATCATCATCTACAAATGATAAAAATATGTCAGCAACTAAACACAGACAAAAAGCAGTTTCATTACTGTATCTATACTGTGATTACTGGCACAGAATCCCATGGGCAAAAAGGAAAAAAACAGCTGTTAATGAGACACAAAAAACTTTATCCTTTAGCGTCAGTGGCATAGAAAACACCTACAAGCTCCTGCAGGTCTGAATTCAACCACATGGGGGGGCATTAAGCACTGGAATAGCTCCCTTTTCAGCTGAAACAGAGTAAAGAACATGGGGGTTTTATACAACCCAGTCAATATTAAATACATCTTATACTCCCTGAATCAGAAATGACTGTACAGACTTTTTTGGCAAAAGTCCAGCAATAAATGGGATTAATGAGATTGAAACTGGAATTCCACAGTGCATATTAGGGTAATGCTTTATCATACATATTTTTACAGTGACCTGCATACAGAGGGACCAATATGCAGGGCAGACCCTCCTCTCAGAGAAGTCTGCTGCCTCCCTGGGGCCCGTGTTAAGGACATCGCTAGGAAACTCCCCAGCCTGGTATGGCCCTCTGACTATTACCCACTGCTGCTACTCCGCGTGGGTGGGGATGAAGCGGAGACACGTAGGGCACAAAAGTGATCAAAAGGGACTTCAGGCTCTTGGGACTGTCACTGAAGGATTCAGGAGCCCAGGTAATATTCTCCTCCCTCCTTCCAGCTGAGGGCAGCAACATTGGAGGAACAGGCAGACACAGTCCATAAATGCATGGTTCCGTGGCTGGTGTCAATGCCACAACTTTGGGTTCTTTCACAATGGGACGGCCCACACGGCACCAGGCTTGATGAACTCTGATGGGATTCACCTCTCTCAAAGGGGGAAGAGGATCTTTGCCCAGGAACTAGTGAGGCTCATTGACAGAGCTTTAAACTAGGCTCGAAGAGGGAGGGGGATAACACCAGGCTTGCCAGCGACATGTTGTGGGATGACGGGCCCAGGTTGGACGGTGTGCTGGTGAGGGCCCTCAGCCTATTGCTCAGAGACGTGCTGGACACACTGCAACATGCTTGAAGCCTAGGAGATAAGCCAGGGGCTCCAGATGCAACAGGAACCAATGGCAAAACACTGGGAGAATACATCAAAAGAATTCCAGCCAGTAAGTCAGCCTCATCGGGGCACAACTGAAATGCCTCTACGCGAACACACGGAGCATGGGGAATAAACAAGAGGAGTTGGAGACGTGTGCGCGCCTGCAAGGCTATGGCCTTATTGGCATTACAGAGACGTGGTGGGATAGCTCCTATGACTGGAGTGTTGGGATGGAAGGGTACAGGCTCTTTAGGAAGGACAGGCAGGGCAGACAAGGAGGGGGTGTCACCCTCTTCATCAATGACCAGCTGGAGTGCATGGAGCTCCACCTGGGGATGGAGGAGGAGCCCACCGACAGCTTATGGGTCAGGATTAAAGGGAGTGCTGGGGCAGGGCACATCATAGCAGGGGTCTGCTACAGGCCTTCTGACCAGGGGGACCAAGCAGTTGAGGCCCTCTATAAGCAGACAGGAGCAGCCTCACGTTCACAAGCCCTAGTCCTTATGGGGGACTTCAACCACCCTGATATCTTTTGGAGGGACAACACAGCAGAGCACAAGCAATCCAGGAAGTTCTTGGATTGTGTTGATGACAACTTTCTCCTCCAAGTGATAGAGGAGCCCATGAGGAGAGGTGCCATGCTGGACCTTGTTCTCACCAACAACAAGGGCCTGGTAGGTGATGTCAAGCTCAAGGGCAGCCTTGGCTGCAGTGACCACGAAATAGTAGAGTTCAAGATCCCCAGGGCAGCAGGAGGGCATACAGCAAGCTCACTACCCTGGATTTCAGGAGAGCAGATTTTGGCCTCTTCAGGGATCTGCTTGGTAGAATACCATGGGACAAAGCCCTGGAAGGAAGAGGGGCCCAAAACAGCTGGCTAACATTCAATGGTCACCTCCTCCAAGCTCGGGAGCGATGCGTCCCAACAAAGAGGACGTCAGGCAAAACCACCAAGAGGGCTGCATGGAAGAACACAAGGACAAGTAGCCTGGGAGGAATACAGAGAAACTGTCTGAGCAGCCAGGGATCAGGTTAGGAAAAGCAAAACCCTGACAGAATTAAATCTGGCCAGGGATGTTAAGGACAACAAGAAAAGTTTCTATAGGTATGTTAGTGATAAAATGAGGATGAGGGAAAATGTGGGTCCCCTCCGGAATGAAATGGGCGACCTGGTTACCCAGGATATGGAGAAGGCTGAGGTATTCAACAGCTTTTTTGCCTCAGTCTTCACTGGCAAGTTCTTGAGCCACACTGCCCAGGTCACAGAAGGCAAAGGCAGAGACCGGGAGGATGAAGAACTGCCCGCTGTAGGAGAAGATCAGGTTCGGGTATATCTAAGGAACCTGAAGGTGCACAAGTCCATGGGACCTGATTGAGATGCATCTGCAGGTCTTGAGGGAACTGGCGGATGAAGTGGCCAGGCCATTCTCCATCATATTTGAGAAGTCCTGGCAGTCCGGCAAAGTAAAGGGGAAACATAACCCCGATTTTTAAGGGAAAAAAGGAAGACCCAGGGAACTACAGGCTGGTCAGTCTCACCTCTGTGCCTGGTAAGATCATGGAGCAGATCCTCCTGGAGACTATGCTCAGACACATGGAAAATATGGAGGTGATTGGTGACAGCCAACACAGCTTCACTAAGGGCAAATCATGCCTGACAAATTTGGTGGCCTTCTATGATGGGGTTACAGCATTGGTGGATAAGGGAAGGGCAACTGACATCATCCACCTGGACTTGTGCAAGTCATTTGACACTGTCCCACACAACATCCTTGTCTCTAAATTGGAGAGACATGGATTCGATGGATGGACCACTCGGTGGATAAGGAATTGGCTGGATGGTCTCACTCAAAGACTTGTGGTCAACAGCTCGATGTCCAAGTGGAGAATGGTGACGAGTGGTGTTCCTCAGAGGTCGGTACTGGGACCGGCACTATTCAACATCTTTATCAGTGACATAGACAGCAGGATTGAGTGCACCCTCAGCAAGTTTGCCGATGACACCAAGCTATGTGGTGTGGCTGACACACCGGAGGGAAGGGATGCCATTCAGAGGGACCTTGACAGGCTGGAGAGGTGGGCCCGTGCAAACCACATGAAGTTCAACAAGGCCAAGTGCAAGGTCCTGCACGTGGGTCGGCGCAATCCCAAGCACAACTATAGGCTGGGTGAGGAATGGATTGAAAGCAGCCCTGAGGAGAAGGACTTGGGGGTATTGATTGATGAGAAGCTCAACATGAGCCGGCAGTGTGCGCTCGCAGCCCAGAAAGCCAACCGTGTCCTGGGCTGCATCAAAAGAGGCGTGACCAGCAGGTTGAGGGAGGGGATCCTGCCCCTCTACTCTGCTCTTGTGAGACCCCACCTGGAGTACTGTGTCCAGCTCTGGGGGCCCCAGTACAAGAGAGACATCGAGCTGTTGGAGCGAGTCCAGAGGAGGCCACGAAGCTGATCAGAGGGCTGGAGCACCTCTCCTGTGAAGACAGGCTGAGAGAGTTGGGGTTGTTCAGCCTGGAGAAGAGAAGGCTCCGGGGAGATCTAATTGCAGCCTTCCAGTACCTGAAGGGGCCTACAGGAAAGATGAAGAGGGACTGCTTACAAGGGCATGGAGTGATAGGACAAGGGATAATGGCCTTAGGCTGGAAGAAGGTCGATTTAGGTTAGGTATTAGGAAGAAATTCTTCACTGTGAGGGTGGTGAGGCACTGGAACAGGTTGCCCAGAGAGGTTGTGGACGCCCCCTCCCTGGAAGTGTTCAAGGCCAGGTTGGATGGGGCTTTGGGCAACGTGGTCTAGTGGAGGGTGTCCCTGCCTGTGGCAAGGGGGTTGGAACTAGATGATCTCTGAGGTCCCTTCCAACCCAAACCATTCTATGATTCTGTAACTAAGGTGATTTTATAAGCTCTTCTGAAACTGCTTTGAAAGGTCCTTTCATAGCTATGTTTACAAGCTACAAAATGCCTCAGGTGAAAACAAGTAATTATGCAATTGCAACACTTTTCTCTCATTAACTTTTAGGTCACAAATCCATAAAAACCCAAACAGTTTGATACAAAAACACTATCTAGGAATCTGTGAAGAAGTCCAAGCACTTCCACGATAACTATGAGGTCTTTTGGTCAGAAATCTCAGGCCCACTTCAGAAATCATTTATATAGATATAAAATCTGTGTGGATGGTATCCTGTCCCAAAGGGAAATCACATTACAGATAATCAAAGAATCCTGGAAGAGTTATCAAAATCATAAAAATTCAATGCCTTCTTCCCCAGAAATCAAAGTATCTGTCACTCAAAGCATATAATCCTATATGCTTAAAGATTTTTTAAATATTTTTAAATAGTGGCAACTGACAACTCCTCAGGCAACTAAAAACTCTTCCTTATGTTACCTCCAGTGATCTCTTCAGGGCCTGAGCATCAGATGAAAGTTGGTTCATTTCATGCCTGTGTGTGGTATTTGACTGAACAAGCTTCTCTACCTCCTCCATTTGAATCGCAAGCTCTGCCAAGTCATCTTGGATCATCTGCAGAGGAAAAGACAGATTCCATATGGGTAATGTGTTAGATGTGGCATGGACCTCTACTAAACATACACCAAAAGTAGTTTTATTTGATAGTGTGAAGAAAAAAAGAAAAAAAAAGGAAAAATCACTGTAATTAAGAAAAAAATTTTTTTGGATGTCTAGAAGGAAGTGTTTCCGAAAGAAATGGTTGGACGTTCTTACATGTTACCAGTTGGTAACAAAGACAACAAATTGCTGAGAAGTTGCCAGAGAAGACATAGTATAATTAGCTAAGTACTGCAAAGAACTATGGCGATAACATCCCTGTGGTCACCAGGGGTGAAGTGGCACTGTATAGCTGAATCACTGTAGCTCACCATGGCAGAAAGGGTGACATCCCCTCTCTCTTCCCCTCCTGCCCTTCTCTCCCCTCTCCCAGCTGTGTAGTTCCACTGCATCCCTTAAGCAGGCTCTACTGCATGTTGGACCCTTTGCTGAATCAGTTCAAAACACTACTCAAGTGGAAAATGATCATCTTTTTCTGTTGATTATTTTTTTCTTATCTTGGCCAACTGAATTTTAGCCTGTTGAGTAAATCCAGCAAGTGTCAAAGTTGTGACAAGGTAAAGAGCAGGAAGAGGGGGATGCAGAAGGAGGTGGGACAATGGGAACTCCCTGCTTTTGGAGGGAGTTAGATTGGTTCAGGTTATCTTGTACAGTTTCACTGTGGGAAGTGGGAAGTATCAGGACGCATTTTCTTTAGCAATAAAACTAACCCAAGAAGGTATGGCACCAACAGCTTCCAGCTGCTTGTTTCTTCCCTCAAGCCCAGTTTGCCAGTTCATCACCTGCATTGCTTCAGTATCATCTACTCTATGCTATAAACTAGACCAAATGCAATTATCTAACGCACAATCAAGTAAGGGGAAAAGGTACTGAATTCCTAATGCTAATAAAATATGAACAAACAGGACCACAACTAACTGAGGATATCACAATCAAACATTACTGTAATGTACCTGGAGTCTCTGGAGTTGTGTCTTTTTACCCAAGAGGTCAGGCCGCGGTTCCTTCTCTAGATCTAATTTGGCCTTGATGGCAGATAATTTCTTCTGCAAAGGTGCAAAACCAGCATCAAAGTCCTTATGCTGCGATATCAAATTCTACATGGAAAAAGAAGAAGAAGAAAAAAATAATCCAGCATTCAACAAATATCCCTTGGCATTATCTTTTGCCAATGTCCATTTCATACTCAGAACAAACACCAAGCTATACCATGCGACAGACCACAAATTTATTTGAATATTTGATCAACCTAGAAAAAGGGTTTGAGCACAGCTGGTTAGTACTAAATTTCTATCTATAAAACTGGCTTCGTAAAAGATTGATCACTGTTGTTGTCACAGGCAAAGACTGTATTTGGGCTTTTGAAGCTCACCTGGAGTTTGCTCTTGTTTTGCAGCAGACTTTTGTGTAGAATTTCTCTCTCCTTTGAAGCTTCAGCTACTTCTTGCAGGAAAGACTTTGCTTTTTCCTCACCAAGGATATTGTTTAGCAAATCTTTCTTCAGCTGTAAGGTCATCAACTTCTCTTTGAACTGTGAGCTTTCAGCAAGAGCAGCCTAAAGGAGAAAAATTCTTCCAGTGAAATCATACCAAAAAAAAAAAAAAAATAAAAATCATATAACCATTTTATCCTCACACAAGTCACACAACCAAAGCAGTATGACAAAGTCAGGTAAAAACAGCATGCTGGGCCGACAAGGGGTAACAGAAGGTACCTGGACAGTGCCCAGTTAAAGGAAAAGTCTTCCTGATAATGTTAGAAGCACCAATGCTGCATCCATTTTGTGAACAGAAATAGAGGAAAGCTGTACTATGGAAAGAGTTGTCTGTGCAGAGGAGAGGCCTAAACAACCAACAGAAAGGACAGCTTGAATGCTCATCCCAAGGATAAACTCCATCCCTGTTTGCAGATACATTTGTTCTGGAGATGACAGGGATGACAAAGTACCAAACACCTTCCTGGGCACATGCAGAAATCATGCATTTTAATCCCACAACTGTATTACTACACACTTCTTAACAGAGTCCACAGACCTCCCATCCAGGGAGATTTGGGCTAATGCTAAACAACATTGTCATCATTGTTAAAGACATCTAGCACTTTAATTCAGCCTATTCAGTTGACAACTCCAGTTAACCAAACAAAGGGCAGAAAATAAGACATTCTGCTATAGCTAGAGTTAAGTATTGACCTCCATACTGCGGGGTTTCCTGCCATACTGGAAAGGCTCTCCCAGCTGCTGCTGTCTGGCAGCTGTATGCAGGCAGCTGCTGGCACAGCCTGGGCAAACACAAACCAACTATCAGTTTCTGAACTTAGTAACAGGTTTGCTACCTCAATGTGAGCCAGCGCTGGCTCTGGAGTCTCCAGCAGCATCTGGACCGATGGCTTCCACTGTTCAAAATCTTGCAGGGGATTTTGCAAGAGTCTTCTCAGTTGGGTTTCTGTATCAGTGCTCATTTTAGATGTCTTGCCTCTAACACTGCAAGGACAAAGTGACAGCCGAGAGAAGGATTATGAAGAAATCCAAGTCCAAACATCCTATTCATCAAGGCATGAATTAACACAATACTCATGTGTAAACTGTATCCAACAGAAAAGCCTCAGTCTTTTTTACTGTCTGAGCCTGGTGTTGCGTACCGACAGCTGCTCAGAGGCATCCAACAAAACTTTATTTAGACGATGTAAGACACATTTGTCTCTTGTGCAACCGTGTATCAGGAATTACTCTGCCCTTCTAGCAGCAAGCAATCTCCCCCTGTATATAATCTTTCTTGGCTGCTATCACCAGCATGATTTAACAAACCATATTATCGCAGCAGTCTCACTGACTGATGGGAGGAACAAACCAAGAGTGTCTAGAATTTAACTGCAGTTGCCTGTATTGTTTTACATATTACCAAGTCTTTGTGCCTTTAAAAAATTACATTAAGAAATCTTTGATTACCCTGTGTTACCTATAAAAAGAGGAAAACACCTATTTTTTTCAGATATAAATGTTTAAAATTTTGCAGGACCACTTGTATTTATATTAATATATGTCGGTGATTCTGATAAAAGCTTTGTATTTATACATATGTATACACATACATGCATAACTATATACGGGTGTATGTATATCTATTGAAAAAAAAATACAATCAGCACACATTCATTAAATATCCAGGCTTCTCTTATAAAAGCTTATCCAAAATACAGCTGAGTAATGAGGCCTAGCAGTGACACACCCCATGCAGCTGCCTCGTTTTTCTCAGCTTTCCTGACCTCTCAATTTGCAGAATCCTATTTGATATGGCAGAATGCAGCCCAAACTAGATGTCCACACAGGAACAGTATCCTGCAAACTCACGAGACAGGCAGGCAAGAACAATGCCAACCAAGATTAATACTGCCTTTCTATAAAAACAGCAACAATAATCTTACCTGTGTCACTGAGACGTTACGGAGCTAAACAAAGGCAAGCCTGCAGAGGCCCAAAGCTCCACAAATAGAAAGTTCTGACATTACGTGTCCTTTGCCATTTGCTCTGCTGCCCCTGCCAGGCTCAGCGTGAAGCTGCCAGACTTCGCAAAACAGCTTTGGGGAGAAGCTGGCAAAAGAGCAGCTGCCATTTTCTACTCAGAGGCAAGTCCCCTGCTCTCTGCTTCTCTTTCAACATCGTTTACTTGTTAGTTTTTAAACTGAAATCCTTTCCCATAATGACCTGTAACCCTTCCAGCAAGACAGCATACTGTGCACTGGACAGAGGAAAATAAGCTTGGATACAGTAAAAAACTGACCTTTTGTTTTCCTTAAAAAAAAAAAGATCCTTTCTTCTAGTTTGCAAAATTTGCTGCAGCTTCTTTACTTCCTGATTCCAGGCAGCCTGGAAACGGAAATACTGAAGTCTGGGGAGAGGCTAAACTTTCAGAGTTTCCAACCCAAGGCAAGTTGGAAACAGGAATTATGCATACATGCCGCCAGGAGAAGGGGAATAAACTCTGCCAAATAATTGCTAAGGCTGATGAGTCATCACAACAAACTCAACAAGGGAGGGCCATAATTCTTCTTAATTCTTCTGAACCATTTACTACTACAGCTCCTGTCCTGATTTTCTTGTTGCTGTCACAAAAGGCAAACAAAATACATAAATTACTATTATAAAATGCTAAGAAGATCAAATTAGCTGCCAACAATCTATTTTTCTTCAAACCATACACAACATTAATGATGCATGATCATTGCTTGAAAATGGCGAGCAGCCTGCAGCTCCTAGCAAATGGCTAAAATTACAGGTTTAGTGAAATGTGGAGGCCCATGTAGTTAGCAAAAGCCTTTCTTTTCTACCTGTCACCTACCATCGGATAGCATATCACTTTTTTCTTAGGCCCTTGTCAATCCCTTCAATGTCTGAGAGAAGATTCCCCCCATTCTCCTCCACATAATCAGACTCCCCACTACCTTTGATACTGCTGTATTGCAGAGACGACACTCTCAGCATGGGGCTGCACATCTTGGGAAAACCGTAGGAGTTCCTTAAGCTGAGCCTTCAGCCTTTCAACCTTGGACTCTTCTGCAGCCAGAACTGCTCTCGTTGCCTTAATCATAAAAATAATGAACAGATCACACTTCATGTAGTGTCTGGCACGTGAAATGAAAAGATAAGGCATTCTGTCTGTAAAGGCATTCACAAGTCCTCTTTCTGCTGCCTTCTTTCCTGTTGTAATGAATATGGACTTTACTAACGCAGAAAACATTCCCAGGAGCAGTTTTGTTCCTGCAGGCTCTCTCTTCCCTCCTCACACTGCCTACCTAGACTCTGCATCTCATCTGCAGGGTTCACTGTTTGAACAGAGTGAATCACAAACAGGCCCAGTTTCAGTTCACTGATTGCAGGATATAACATGAGATGCATTTTTGGAGTAGTCTTAACCATGTCTGTTTGCATGAACAGATCTTTCTCAAACACTTATATATACAGAATGTTAATTCTAGGGTGACAGAGGGAGACAAAACCAACAAAAAACCATGCAAATGTAGCTGGATTGAACCAGTCTATTCTGTGGATCCTTTTTGCATATGTTTTTCCCAGCTAGTTCTGCTGAGTTCTAGACATACAAATAGAAATGAAAGGTATTTTGAGAAGAGATAATAAAGGCGAAACCAACCCTCAAGAGGAAACGAGTGGTAAAGATTCTTATCTACTTTATGTGTGACAAACCTTTTGCACTCATTTATGCAACAGATTGATTTTGGTGTAAATCCTGGATTGCTACAAACTTGGGACTTCTTAGGAATTAAGACATGTCTGATGGTAAAGGAAGACAGGTACCCACCTTCCACAGATGAAGGATATAATATAACAATGGTCTTACCAAATATACTAGAAATATGTGTATTTGTGTGTGTATGTGTATGTACGTGTATATACAGTGAGGCATTATTTTTCCTGCTTCTTTTTAAGTAGAACAAATTGGGTTGTTTGCTCTGTGTTGTGCATATGGTCCCTTTGAACTCAAGACAAACTCCAACACATCCTGCCACCCTGCTCCCTCTGTGCAGAGTGAGCTAAACGTGGGAATAGTTGATTCCATTGTTGCTATTCACATTTTCATCAGTGTATTTTATACACACTTATACTCTTTCCTTACCACCTTTAACCACTGGGACAGGCATCTGTTGGATGTGACTATGCACGTTCAATCTCTGACTGCTGGTTTTAGGCATAAAAGGGTAGCAACTCACATTGTATTTTCTCCACAGAGTTACAAACTCATCTTCAGTCTTTTCCCCTTCCCCAGGGTCCAGGTCATTTTCTAGTCTCTGTAGATCTTTTTTCAGCTCCTGGACATCTGCTTCTAATTGTCTGGCTTGGGACTCATAGGCACTTTCTGTCTGTTGGATCTTGAGCAATCTCTCCTCCTCCTCACCACTCAGCAGTTTCAACTTCTCCAAGGCTTTCCTTAGCTCTTCGAGTTCATCCTTCATTCTCTCAGCTCCAAGTGGGGAGGTATTCTGAATCACCTCTGCACACTCATTTTCAAGGTGCTTCCATTTTTTTCGTCCGCTCCTAATGTTTTTGGCAATTTCCTGCAGAAAGAAGTTAAATAGATTAGCTGCAGGAATGGGAAGTTGGGGAAAAAAGTGAAAGCAGTAGGAAAATAAGACCACCTCTCCTGGTTGTACTTATTTTCTTCTTCACTTCTCATTTCAAAGTATGTCTTTTTTCAAGTGACCAGAAGCCAGGGTTGGCCATTTGAGTGCTTTCTGAGTAATACTAACTGCCACAATTCTGAAAATACCGGCTTGATTTTCAGAAATGCTTGCCACTGAGGTTCCTGGCAAAGAAAACAGGAGCTGCGGGCAGTAAGAAATACTAATAATCAGATCTCTGTGATATTTAAAGCTGAACAGTTTAAGCAGTGGCACAAAAATATTGGATACTATTCTCAAAACTAGTATTTTTATCACCAGCTCTAAACTCTCAAAACCTATGAGTCTTCAGGCTCTATTTGGATCATGTTTACCAAATATCACTCATTTAAACAAGTTTAAAAGGCAAGATTCTCAAAGAATCATATAACCATAGGAGATGAGGCTTTAACAAAAACAAAACAGACTGGCCCATGACTCATGCTACAGTTGGGAGAACGATACGGACTAACAGTTTTAGGACCTGATCCAACTCTTCACCGCTAGCCCATGTTACAATCACCACCTTATTTTGTTTGTGTAATTCTTTTCTCAAGTACGCCCTTGTGTGGTTTGAGAAGCATATATAGGCATGGAGAAAAAACAATCCTGGCTCCTTGTCAGAATTATATCGTTTAAGGACCTTCAGTGCCTTTAACTTGTCCTCTGCCGAAGACTTGGTTGGTTCTCCAAGGCAGCAGTTTAATCTTTCTGTCACACCATTCAGCCACGATTGAAACTGGTCGACGTTAGCGCTGTACTGCTCGTGCTCCTTGGTTATCTTTTCAAGCAGTTTCACTCTGCTCTGTAACAAGAGACATCTGTAAG
The DNA here is from genome assembly GCF_011004875.1 of Balearica regulorum gibbericeps. Lineage (NCBI taxonomy): Eukaryota > Metazoa > Chordata > Aves > Gruiformes > Gruidae > Balearica > Balearica regulorum. The sequence goes on along the minus strand of NC_046188.1, from coordinate 16,557,122 downwards.
GATAGTGATTATCTAGGTTTTTTTCCTTCACACTAACCCAGAATTTATCAACAAGAGTCCCTTTCCGCGAGCCCTGGTAGCATTTGGCCTCGACAGGAATTCACAGTTCACCTCAAAAAACACGACACAAAAGGACATAAAGGCTTGTCCCCATCTGGGTCAATGGCTAGTCTCCAAGGAGGTGAACTGCAAGGTCCTCTCAGCTGAATTTCTAGTCTCCCCTTTCCAAAACTTCCTATTCTCTCATTAGAAAAAGAGACAGAAGACTGTTTCTGGTTTCAAAGTTATGTTCCTCACGCTGGTTAAAAGTGAAGTTTGAATTTGCCTATCTGTCAAAATGAGAGTAAGACAGAGCGTGCTAGGGGCATGCAAATAGTTTCCAAGTGTTCATTATTTACATGGGCTGTACAGAAAGTGACTGTCAACTTCAAGGTATCCCTAGAAATCATGTAGCCCGGGAACTTTCATACTTATTTGATCTGCAGATCACAAACCATCCTCTGGTGGTATTGTAGACTCTGGAAGCAAAGTTAAGCCTATGGGAAGCAGGCTTTATATTCTGAGTTACTGTGTGTGTGCACCCATAACCAACAAGCCCAGAACTTAGAGGGGCCTGCGCATCACCCCGCTGATCCAGTCTGGCACCCCCTCAACAAGGGAGAGACACATTTGCTGCAACTATCCTTGTTTGCCAGCTGAACCTTAGGCCTTGCTGAAGGAAATTTTACACAAATCACAAGGAGTCTTGTTTTTGTTGTTTCACCAATATAATATCCAAACTAAATATTAGTTCCTACAAAATCAGACTGATATTTTTCTCACTCTTCACCGGTTGGCCTGGAGAGCAATTGAGGTACACTAGAGTTACATCAGAAAAAAAATGTTCCTTGTGCAATGAATTTAGTGCTTGCAGCAGCCTTGAAAGGCTTTGCTGTCACAGACAAGGGGCTGAGGTTCATTTGGCGTAATGTGGGACACATCCTGTGCCTCTGAGCAGAGCTTGATCCCAGCTGCCCTCCACAGAGAGCAGAGTGATGGCTGCAATGGTGGGCAGAGCTCCAGAGTCCCTTCTGCATTTCCCTTGTCTCTGTGACAAGGCTCTGGGCATGTCCCTACACCCACCAACCTGCCTGAGGTGGCAGTGAGCCACAGCTGTCCTGTCAGTCTTTCTCCAGCCAGGCCAGCAGAAGGATGGCATGAGCATCAGTCACCATGGGATCTCCCATGTGATGTGGGGCAGTGGTCCCTCTGGGCCTTTGCCCTTCACCTCTGGGACAGGTTATGCCCATGGTGCAATAGAAAGCCACCACTCTCCAGGTGGCACCGCACTAGTCTGTGTTTTCTACACTGCCATTGTAATCTCTGCTGATTTATGCAAATCCAGATTGACTCCCCTAAAGTTAGTTGACTTGCTTTGGGTCAAAAGAAGTCCAGCTAAGGGACAGCTGGGCCTGGTACTGCTTCCCATGGAGGCTGAAATGCTGCCCACTAGCGCAGGACCTTTAATAGCACCATCTATGCAAACATGGGTTTGGATGAGACCAAAAAGCAGAATTATGACTGCACACTTCTGTGGCCAAGATGTATGCAGCAGAACACCTCACCTGTTTGCTAAATCCCCTTGCTTTGATTCTCAAATCCACATAAGTTAAACAATTCCCATCTTGACCTCAAGTTAGGGATTTGAGGAATGCAATCTTATAGTGGTGTAAATGGGCCAAACATCGAAGTGAAACAAGTCAGCCCAAGCTTATCGATTCCAGAGAATTAGGCTAATTTGTTGCAGTGACAGAAGCTCCGAAGGGAGCAAGTCAGAATAACAAAGCAGAGCTATTATTAAACTCAAAAGTCTTATGCTAATATATACAGAGTTAAAAAGGAAGTCAGAATGACCCACCCCTAGCCAGGCTATTCAGCCAAAACAAAGGAGGGCACAGTTTGGATACTCCTGCTGGTCTATGAGGTCAAGGAAGAGATGCCATGGATTTGGACAGACTGTGCTAGCTGCCAAACAAAAGGTTTACAAAGAGCTGGCTGGGCCCCCCCACCCCAAGAGGTTAGGCAGGGAAACTTTCTAATAATGGAAAATATGGCATCACTTGCTTCTGTTAGGTTAGCTGTTTGGGGAGCAGGACAGTGTTAAACTCCATCTCCACGTGCACTTGGCTAATGTGAGGAGACAGTAAGCAAGGACATGGCTCTGGAAAGGGTGAAAGCACCAACAGGAAAAGAATGGGTTTGCGATGGGCTGCAGAGGACAAGATGTGTCTGGGCAGGACATGCCCAGCCCTGGGTACTCACGAAGGGTGGACGGAGGCATAGGAAATCCTCTCCCCTAAGCTCCCCTTACAGTCAGCAAAGGAAAATGAGCAATCTGGAAGGCAATCTAGGGCATATGAAGAAGTTCCTGCTTTAAATCCCTCTGTGGCATCTCAGGCATAGTACAGAAAGCTCCTGTAGCCCTTCCTGGTGCATTTAGTCTTAGCTCTAGGGTATGTGAGCGTTGAGATTATAAATATCTAGGTTTCAGTTAACAGAGACAACATAGACTGAAATTCATTTGATGTGCTCAGACGTATTTGATATGTTTGCCTGAATATCACACTGTATATCATAACTTTTCTTACCATATTCAGTCATCATTTATACTAAAACTCACAACAATCTATCTCTGCATATTGTTATTTTGCTAGGCAAGGGAAAGCACGTAGGAAACGGCTGCCACATCTAAAAATATCCCTGTCAATGTAATTGAAAGAAAATTATGTTCCTTTAAAATTTGGGAATGATGAGGACACATGTTAGCACTAAGAAAGGGAAAAACCCCACCATTTGCTCATACCAGAGACTCAATGTCACAGGCAAACCATTTAAGAAACACTGTCCAAGAGTTTGCCTTCTGATAGAGCTGGACAACTGCACGGGATCTAAAAATGCTCTTCAAACACAAGTGTAATCTACAAACACCAGCGAGCCTCCTCTAGCAGGCAGCTCAGGCATTCAGCTGGCATCTGCCAGGCACATTTAGCCTGGCCTATCATCATGAGAGGGGCTGGAGCAATCCCCTTACAGCTCCTGCGTCTCTTTCATTCATCCCTCCCTCCCCTTGGAAGAGGTAGCAAGGTTTCTCTAACTAGTGTTATACTTCCCGGCATGATTCCCAAGGTGCCTGTAACCTTGGCATTAGCTAATGAACTCTGCATTTACTTCAGCGGCAAAATCCAAGGCTTCTCAAGTCCCTTCTTTGTTCCACACCTCCTGAAAGAGGGATTTCTTAGCTGGATTCTCTCACTCCATCCTTCTATGAAATGTGGTATTTGTAACCAATGCCAAAGAAAAGCTTTTTCTGGTGTCTCAGTTGGCTGGAGACATAAAGACATATTTTGCCTAAGTACTATGAGCCACTTCCTGATCTCATTTACACCAGCATGTAGCCAAGTCAGAGAAGTTACGCTATGTAAAACCAGTCTCAGAGAGGTCACATTCTGGCTTTGGGTATTCAAATGACTTGTTTGAAAGAACTGCCTTATAAAAATAGCTAAGGGCTGTCTCCTGCTTCAAAACCAAAGACAAATATTGGTTAGAAGCGAGTGAATGAGAATTTTAAATGGCAATCTAGATAGGCAACATCTGAATTTCCAGGAACCTTCTTATTCATAAATCCAGCTGCCCTGTAATGAACAGATCTACCTTTAAAAATGAATAATCAACATTGAGGCGCAAGTCTGTTGGTGACTTTACGGCCTCTCCGTGGCAGCTGAAGTTACAGAATTTCCAAATATGCTCTAGTTTTAGGAGAGGCTTATTAGCAGCAGTTTTATCTTAATGGCTAAAAAATATCTGAATTTCATGCTCATGAAAGGTGCCAGCTCGGGGTTTTTTGGTTGGTTTGGGGTACATTTTTTTTAAACAGAAAAAGTATCTGTAGAACAAACACAGCAATGGCATGAGCATCCCAACGTTGTTTTTCCAGTGTGATTTGAAGTTAACTTTGTACGACAGCACCCAGGGAGGGAGAGCTTCCATCACTCTCAGGCTTCAGTTCTGGGCTGGGGCGTAGGTGTGGGAACAAATAGAAGGCAGCATTATGACACAGGCAGACAGCAGAGCTAATGTAATGAAAATTATTTGTATTCCCACCAGGTAATTCCTGCCTATGGAGTTCCTGGAAGCCACTAGGTGACAAAGACTAGATTTTAATCTCTATATGCTTGGGATAGATGTGTCTATGTGTATTTCAAATATCCCTTTGAATATTTCTATTGATATAGGCTGTAAGAAACTGAATTCTTCTGCCCAACTGCAGATGTCTTCACCTGAGTTTTAGAAGTGAAAAGTATAAGCATTATCTGAAGTCTTTACCCAGGAATAGAGTCAAAGGAAATCACCGGCACTGGAAGATGAACTAGGATGTCTTACACCAGCCTATCTAACAACTGTTCAAATTGGAAGATTAGCATCAGGCAAGGATTAGTGCAGTGAAAATTTTTCAGATACTGGAACTGGCTAATAGGGTTCAGCGTTGGGCTGCAGCTGACTTCCACCTCCGTGTTTCCCAGTTCTGCAGGCAGGGAGTGTAGCTTTGGATTTGAACCAATGTCACATCCTCCAACAAGGGTGCATGCATGTAATATTCCCTGGCTCTGGGAACGGGTACTTTGCCTCTGGTTATACAAGGATCACTAACGCAGTGAAAGATGAAGAACAATTCAAACTTTATATAGAGATCACCTAAACCAACATTCACTAGATCATAGCAAGAAGCTCTGTTATTTACAACAACATACTATAAAGCACAGTGTAAGAGCATCCCAATTAACAGCTTATCTTGGGACATGATGATTGTTGCAAACAGCGCACTGACTGAAAGAACAGGGGTCCTCAGCTCTGTTTCTTTTTGCAGCCCTACCAGGTAAGCCCCATCACTCAAGTAGCAGATAACAAACAGTACTGTATATTGGTGAAATCTGAACACCTCCCACTCTTTGTAGGTGTACCTGAGCTTCTTCCCTGATTCCTTCATATTCCACCCTCATTTTCTTCTGAACATCCTCATCAACGCTGGGGTCACCTATCCTGCTGAACAAGGAAGCAGCTTCCTCTAGCAGCCTTTCCAGCAGGACTGACTGATTTAAGACATCGTTCAGCAGAACCTGAGCATGGCTCAGCTGCCACTGCTTCTCCTTTAAGCCAAGCTGCAACTCAATGTCAGGCTCCAAGGTCACCCTCATGTTGTGAATCCATGCATAAAACTCATCTTGGGCTTTCAGGTACTCACTCCAGTGCAGCCAGACCCACTCAATACGGCTGTTGAGAAGAACAAAAGAGATGAGTTAGATGAAATTATGATGGGAGCAGTGGAGACTGGCAAGCTCAAAAGGCCTTCAAAGCAAAGGACAAGGTTCTCAGCAATTTTAAGTTGTTCTGATTTCAGAAGGTCAGGATTCATTTTGCAAGTTGTCCCTGCTCAGGGAGGAAATATTCTGTAAAAGGTCGCTGTGCCTGGCAGAACTCATCGTTCAAGACCATGAGATGGGCCAGCTGTGAAGGAAGAGAGCACAGAGGTCCCACCAACCCTCTCCCCCTGCACAGTCTCCCACATGCTCATGGGATGGGATTAACAGTGATTGCCATCTACAATCCAAACAGCAGAGAAAGGCAGGAAGCACTTTATGAAAGCACTGGCTGAGACAACTGCCTGAACACACCATACAGCAGTCAGTCTGTCTTACCTGTGACAGTGAGTAATGTATATGGCTGTCTCTTCCCACAAGGCTTTAATGTCTTTCAGTTTAGATAGCACTTCATGCTTCTTATCCTCACTGATGCTGCGAAGAGCAGCATCTGCCTTCACAAGAATCAAGTCCATTTTTAAGCTGCCTTCTGGTTCCAGCGCACGTATTTTCTACGAGAAAAACAAATGAGATGATAGATAGATTGAAAGCATGAGGAGAAAGCAAGCGTAGTTGTTGCCAATTAAGCTTTGTTTTTACCCAGGAATCACGAAGTCCCTGCTGCAAAGCTTCTTCTCAACAGAAAATATGAACTTGTCTTCAGATTTGTTTATTCTTAAACATCCTAAAGGACTGAATTGAATTGAAAACCATGTAGCAATTGAAAAACATTTTAAGTTAGCTACAAAACCCAGATTATCTTCTAGCCAATACCTGCGGCTGTGTTTCCATTGCAGTTATAAAGTTATAGCACTATGTTGCCACATGCCGGTTGTTCTCCCCACCTGCAAAAAGTGTAGAGACAATTTCCACAGGGTACAGTGCAGTGTCCTCAATTTTAAGCTCTACTAATAAGAAATCATGAAGCATATTAAAAAGTCTTCCTATTGCAAATAAAAGTTGGCTCAGAACACAAGCCAAGAGAAATTAACTAGTGGAATTTTCTGCCTGCTACCAACTTTTGCTTTGACTCTAAATTGCTAAGCTACGAATTGGTGAAAATGTGTTGTGAATGCCAGGAACTGAAAGTTAAGCCATCTAATTTGAAGTAGATTCTCTTCTACCCAGAGATGGAAAATCAGCACAACTTCTGTAAAATGTAACAGATTAATTATGTCCTGATTTGGATGACAGCTATCAGCATCACTTTATCCAAATTTCTGACACCATCAGATTGGCTTTTCTTGCTGTTCTTCCACAAACTCCTGGCAAACTGCAGGCTCTCAAGTTTGAAGGGAAAGGCTTCTATAATGAAAACAATGAGAGGTTCAAAATCAGCAACTACTTTTGGAAAGATTAGGCCCATAGGATTTTTAAAAAAAATCCTTTTTTTAAAATCATGTAAGTAACTGCAAAGGTGAGACCAAATCACAGGCCTTTGGATTTCCAGTCTCACATTCTGGGAAAAGACTGTTCTTTTGGCATGTACACAGCACATCTGCATGTGATGTATAAACAGCTGTTTGAACAAACTATCTACTATGAAAAGTGTGATAAAAGAATCCAGGCAAGCAGGGCGAAGTGTAAGGCAGAGAAAGAAAATAAAAGCCATAGCTATCACCTGACAGGAAAATTTAAGAGTAAAGCTGTATTCTAAGCCTGACATTTTTCCAGCAACTGAAAGTCAGCAACAGCCAGAGAGAAAGCAGTGGCAGACATTTTTCTTTTTCAAATCTGTGTTTTAAATGATTGCTATCTTTGGCTGGCATTTTCATTAACAAATTAACAGAAAATAAACCACAGGAAGGAAGCGTTAAAAAAAAAAAAAAAAAAAGCAAGCCAGATGCAAAAAAGGAAGTGAAAAATGATCACTGGATTTGAAAACAGCCAATGGGTGGAGCGGTGAGCACATCACAAGGACACGTGAGCTGGACAGGGAAGCCAGGCCCAGAAATGAGGCAGGATGAGGGAGCAGGAGGTGGATAAGGTACACACAGGAAGAGAGAATAGACACCTGTTATTCTTCAGAGCGATGAATTTCCAAAGCCTGAATTGAAAAAAATCTTCTAACATGATTTTTTGCATGTTACAGACCTCCTCCAAAGCTCACAGAAGTCAAAAGGCTTCAGTTCAGGCCATAGTAAATCACCACAAACCTCTAAACCTTACCTCTTGTTATCTCAGCCATGAATGCACCCTCTGTGCCAAACTACCACTCTCCCTACTCAAGTTCCTGTGTTTCTTGCATGTTTTTTGAGACTGTACATATCATAGTTTCCCAGACAAAAGGAAAGGGTGAAAATAATTTAAGGGCAGTAATAAATCTATAGACTAAGAGGAAACACTTCAGATTTTCATGACTGATGCAAGTCTACCCATCATCCATCACTCCATGAACAGTCTCTGCATTATGCCAGGGGCAAGATTCAGCCTCCAATGAGCCAGAGTTAAGGAAAAAGGCTGAAGACATTGCTGTACCATCATTTTAACTACCTTGTACTCCATGTAAGCCTGCAATGTTTTTTTGCAGTTGTTAAACTTCCAAAGAGGCAGTCCAAACATGAGTAGACACACAAAAAGAAAGACTTTTGGGTAAATAACGATGGGAAAGATTCGGCCACTTCATTTAAAGAACAGACTAGTTGGAATTAAATGTAATACAAGTATAAAAATAGTTTCAATGTTAATCATAGAAATACCACCACACCCTCTAATCATGAATGGTAGAGATGGGACAAACAGGAGTGTTTCATTCTCTGAGATTACAAGGACAAGATAACATCTAATGAAACTGATGTTAATGAATGTGAAATCACAGTAAGAGGGCAGGCACAATCTGTAACGGGATCTCTGTGAGAAGAATTATACAATAGAATAAGTAAGACCAGAAAAAAATAAAAACATTTACCTTTTCATTAGACAGATTATAAAGGGGAGCTGTAAATCCTCTTATCATCAGGGTTTACGGAAAAGGACAAGGGGTTTACTCTAGAACAGCCCATTACTAGGACACTGCAATCTTTATCAGTGCCAGAATCCTGGATAAGATGGAACACTAATGTGATCTGATTCTCTCATACTATACGGACTTTCTCCAAATCACTATCCGGTAATTTGCAAGCTCAAATTGTTTCAGGTTTCCAGCACGCTTATAGGAGAGTGTAAACATTTTAACCTGCCAAACCTGCTGCTAGTCTTCCAAATCAATCTGAAAAGCTTGGAAGCCTGTGATATCAAATTGCCATCCTCTTTTTCTACAATGTCTGTAAACACTTTGCAGATGGAAAAAATTAGAAAGAATACTGAAGTAAACCCATCCATACAGGAATAATATTCTAGCAAGCAAGGGCAGCTGACAGTTTCCTGATGGAAAACTCCAGAGCTCACAGCAATAACTGCTGTAACAACAGCAGTGACAGCCACCTCTGAAACACTACATCACTCTTCCCTTACCTCAGTCTCTCTCAGTCTGGCTTCTAGGGCAGATCGAGGTCCCTTGGTGTTGTCATTGATCCTCAGTCTCTCTTGGATGGCCTTCATCCAAGCTTCTGCATTCTCCACACTACTGTCAAATTCATCCTGTAGCTGCTGAGTCATTGCATTCGAAAAAGCTGAAAGGACAACAAACAGAGAAGTAAGCAGGTTTTCGTTAAGACCTAAACAGGAATGCATTCAGGCAATCTAAAGGAACAAGGGAGAAAAGCTAATGATGTTGTGGCTTTCCTTGTTAATGATAATACCAAAAAATGTAGCAGTATCGTGATCCAGTCGAGCACAGAGAACACATTCACGCTGCAGCTTTCCCAAATGAAAATATACCAGGAAACAAAAAGAAGGTGGGGAACTGTGGGAGGCTCCATTACAGTAAACAGATTTAATTCAAAGCTTTCAAATTAGATTAATCTGGTGTTTGTGGTGTATTCCAGATTGGCTACACCAATCACAAACACTTTCTGTGTCTTCCCAGAGCCTGGGCAGTACACAACTCTCCCTATGCCCTTCAGCACACGCTTAACTTAGAGGTATCTAAACCCTTCAAAGCTGGTGAGATCACAATCAGATGCTTAGGCCCTCAGTTGACTTGTTCTGCTGGGACCACGGAGAAGTGATCTGAAGGCACGTGCAGCAAGTCTGGGATATACAGACACAACAGGAATTGGTCAGCAACTGCCAAGACAAACAACTCACAAGCCATCTCATGGGAATATCAACACTTACGGATTTCTTCTTTTGCCACCTCTTTTATTCCATACTAGGCTCTGAGCTTTTCATTTTCCCCTCCCTCTCTCTTGTTGCCCCTTCCCAACCAGCAGGCGGGTCTGATGGATGCTTGCTCTGTTGACGTCCTCTTGTGTCTTCTCTGTTTAGAACACAAGCTCTCTGCTGCCCAGATGGCCTCCTTTTGTGATGGTACAATACAGGAGAGCCATCCTGCTCTCGTCCTTTGGCACTGCTGTACTGAACGTGACTAATAAGGATGAATCATAACCAAGGCCCCTGTGGGTCAGCTCCACTGAAGTGAACAGAAAGATAGCCATTGACATTAAATGGTTTTGGATCACATCCTACAGCTACTGCCAGCCAAGCAGTCAGTGTCTCCTGTAAATTAAAATATGCTTCCCCTTTGTTATTCATCACTGAAATATTTTTGCAGCACAAAGTTTGAGGCTTAATTACTGAACTCAAATTTGTCATGCAGAATTCAGTTTCACAGCAGCCCCCTCAGTTTCCATGAGCCGATTTGTGTGGAAGGAAGTGCTCGGTGCGAGAGGCAGAGCACGGCTCTTGGAGAAGCTGGACCAGTGGTTAACTCTTGGCAGCTTAATCTTTACAAGGTAGAGCCGGCCCACTTCTGGCCACTGGCAGAAAGCTTCCCACCATCCCGCCAATGTTCCTATTCATGAGGTAAAAGGATTCATGCAATATTAGATGTCCTCCCTCACAGCGCCCAGTGCATTTTCTTCCACATTAGACCAGAGGAAATAAGACATTAGTATTCACAACACTGATGTCTGGTGATGAAAACAGTCTAAATTGTTGCTGGCCAGCCTTCAACAGGCTTTATGTTCAACAGGTCCCAGAACAGAGTGAAAGAACTGCACCTGCAGAGCAGCCACTGCCTGACTGATGGTGATTACTGGAGCAGAGGACGGGTCAGACCTCCATGCGCAGACAAGAGGAGCTGAATGTACATGGAAGGCGAATTCCTCCCTAAGTGAGAGATGTCAGATGGGGCAGAATCCAAAGCTGTAATTCTCAGAGCTAGAAAGCAATTTTTAAAAGTGTGACCTCACCCTGACAAAATTAAAGAATAGAACAGGATGTACTGGATTTAGTGAGGGTGGTGTGGCATGGGGCAGCTACTCCCTCTCTCAAATATAAAAAATATGACAGGATCTATAATTAAAGCTAAAATCATTGACTTACATCACAAGAGTCCTAAGGATGAAGGCAGCTAAAGGAGCAATGTTATTTTCAGTGGATTGCTAGATAGCTGCATCCCTCTCCAACTATAACTGGCCCAGAACTGACGTTTCTGAACTATAATAATCCAACCCTCAGAAAAGAGCAAACATCTCTTTACAGCTGACTGATCAACTCATTTTCACATAAACATTTCTCGTTATATCTGGCAGCTGTAGAGGGACTGTCCCCTACAACTTTCCCTATTACATACATACATTTCTGGGCAAATAGTTTCTGAATGCATGAGTATAAGCTGTGGCAATTCCATTTATGCTATTGTTGAAACAGAAACTGATGGTGCATTTGCTGGATAGACTCTGATGAGGAGTGGCATTCATTTCCTAGAAAAGGTTTTCTATTTCCAGCAACATCCATATCATGTTTAAAATTGGCTTCAGGACTCAAGTCATGGAGTAGCCAATACAGAACATTACGTTATCCTAGTCCTATTTCTTCCAAAAAGTAGAGGGCAATTGAACATGGTTAAGAAGCAGTGGAGAACCTACCGTCATCTAACATGAAGACGACCCCACTCACATTCTGCCCTCCTTTGAGCACAAGGATTTTCTGTCCAAACCCCTTGATACACAGACCCCCATCCCACACACAGGCATTCCTCTTAAGCAGCCAATGCAGGAAGCCATGAAAAATGTTATTTCAATATTAAGATCACCAGTTTACAAAGGAAGAGAAACACTTTGCTACTCCAACTGCCTGCATAACATCGTTGACTAATTTTGACCAAGTAATTCCTACACCTAGCACCGTAAAGACAATCAAATTTAGCACAGACTCTGACCCAAGGCCCAGGCAGATTTCATGGTAGTTATGACTTGAAATACCTGACGTGGATTTGGGCTGCCTCTTGAGACCGATTGTGTCCTGTCCTCCCTCCTTCCTCCACACTGAAACAATCAGCTACAGTGTCCTGGAGTCTTTTGTTCTGGAACCCGCTCACCCTTCCCAGACATTAAAGGCATGGGTTAATATCTACATGGAAAAAGTATGTTTTCTGACTTATTGTCTGCTTGGGAGGAAGAACAGCTGTTGACTATCTGAAATTTGGCAATATCTGTGATGTCTTTACAAATGCTCCTAAAACTGGGATAAATTATTACTGGATAAATGTTAATGAATCAACATTATTTACGCCATTTCTGCTGCATCATTGGGACTAAATGATTGAGCAATACTTCTGGACATGAAATACAGGGCTCTGATGGGTACAAGAAATACAAAGGAGACATAGCAGCTCCTGGAACAGACCTGAGCTGTTCAGACCAACCTGCAGACCAGTAGGGCCACCTGTACCATGATGCAACAGCCCTATCCCAGGCCACAGGCTCAGTCACTAGGACCCACCATGCCAGGGAAAGCCTCCCCTTAATCACAGGTGTGATTCTCTGAGCAATTTGTACAAAATTATTTTTATCATAGTCATTTTCAAATGTGTGTAGCTGTTCAAAACAGCTTTTCATTTTAATGCCACTTGAATCTGTGTATTAATTCATACCAGGGAGGCGTATTTATACTGCAGAAAATGTTTAGCATCTCTACACATATGTTACTAAAGGAGGGTAATAACTATGCATAAGAAATTCTGGCATAGATCATAAGACACTGAACAAAACCAAGTTTTATTTGTCCAAATGCAATAACATAGTCACTCAGTAGAGGTAAGGAAGAAGTGTATTGCAGGGTGCTGAGTATAGCTGACCCAGGACAGCCCCTGCAGCACATCCTGAAGTTATAAAAGGCATGTTTCAGGAACGGGAAAATGTAAGACACAGATAAGCTTCAGAATCCTTTAACTGATCCTCTCCCACAACACTTGTCTTCCTACCTTGTCTGAATCACCCTCCATGGCGCCTAAAACACTGGCTGGCAGTGCCTAGGTACGCACACGTGTTTCTTGGCTCTTGGAGCCACTACATGGTAGCAGCACCATTCAGGGACATGGAGATGGCAGACCCTGACACAGTGAAAGGCACAGGACATCCTCCATGTGATCCACCCAGCATTCGCCAGGCCAAATTTCTCTGAGCACTTCTTCCTCAAGTACAGCTACTTCACCAATCTTTCCAGTGCATCTAATGACTCTCACTAGGCTATTGCAAGATTTACTTATTTAATATTTGTAATGCACTACCAAGAGCTTCTAAAGTTATTGTGCAAGTGCAGTGTTTTTTTGTTAGGATTATCCTATTATTTTGCAATGTTTCCTAACGTACTATATTCTCTCTGCCAAGTCATGCTGTGTTTTTTTTTTAAAAAAACCCCAACCAAACAACTTTGTAAAACATTTCTCACAACCACTCCCATTTTAAACATTCTTTTAAACCCTACATTTATAAAACACAGACTTTAAAATGGTTTCAATATGTCTTGGATTCCTATATTCATGTACTACTTGACTAGTTTCCAGAACGCAGTTCTTACAAAAATAAAAGTACAAAAATGCTCCAGGAAATTCAAATCACTCACCATTAGGGAGACCGTTTTCCAATTATTGAAATCCTTCAAACTTTTCATAACCCTTTCCATTCTGAGCTTGAACGTGGAATAAAAAAAAAAAAAAAAAAAGATTTTAAAAAACCGTCTGGACTATGTCAAATTTTATACAAATGCGTGAGTGTGGAAGCAATTTTGGTTCTGGGAATTCTATCTGGGATAATTTAGTAACTTTTCAGCTTCCCTGGATACTGTAAAGAGAGATATTCTTGGTCTACTCTAGGAGGAGCTATTTTGAATCACTTTACCAGTAGCTGATGCTTTACCAGCCGAAGGACTAAAAGCCTCTGGGGAGCCGCACCCACATAGAGAGGAGTTAAACTGCCTGAGTAGGTGCTGAAGCCCTCAAGGTTGCAAATAAAAGGTGTAGTTATTTCCAGCATCATCTTTTAGAGGCTCAAAACATTAATCCTATCACCTTGGCCATCTTCCAACACAGCCTTTTCCTGCGTTATTTGCAGTGAATGCTTATGACAGTCAGCAACTGTTTGCCCTAATTAATGAGCTAGAGAATAAATAGTTTTTTGGAATAAACACATCCATATCCTAGTTATAAGCATCTCCTTCAACCAAGGAATGCTAACATCATGATTACATACAGCACTCATGTATATCATAACCATTTCCTTTCCCTTACAAAACAATCCATAGGAAGCCTATGGCTAATGCAAGACATTTTGCCACAATGTGGCCACACTTGACAATTTTCTATCATCTGTTTGATACAAAAGCTTGAAAAGCAGCAAGAAAAAAATTGTTTGTCAGACATGTTTTGTGCAGGCTAACTCTGAAAAAGCCTGATTTTTTTCAACCATTTGTTTAAAGATTAATTTCAGACTTTGGTGAGAGCCAAGTGCAAATGGGTATTTTTTTGCTTTATAAGACTGCTGTGGAAAATACATAATTCCCATGTCTAAAAAAAAAATTCCTAAAAAAAGAGATCAAAATTTTAAAATAGTTCTGTTTCTGAATAGAATCATCATGTGCAAGTAAGGCAGAGCTGGATCCTGGGGCTATCTTCCCTTTTAATATCAGGAATGACAATCAGTAGATCTGACCACAGCATTTTTAGTTTTGGTATTTTAATCTTCAAATAGTTTGGAAGTAAAGAGTATAGGTGAGGACTCTCTCTCCCCACTCCATATGCACACTTCTGCATTCCTAGGTCACTCTAGGAGACAGTCTGGTCTACCGTGATTCAACTAGGTAAGTAAAACGCAAGGTTTAGTACTAGTCTAGAATTCCTTTTTACCACCAGAGAGACAGCGTTATCTGTATTGGATATCTGTCTGGTTTAGATTTTGATCTTCTATCCCCACATTATTGAGGTATTAAACAATCTTTAGAGCATTTATTCATTCAGCCACCCCAGGGAGTAATGCTATCTCTATCCCCTTTATAGGTAAGACCTCAGGTTCAAAGGCAGTTTGTTTCTTGCCTCTAGGCAACAAGGAAACACTTGAAAGGATGAGAACAAAATTAGTAATTCAAGTAATAAACACTGCAGACAGTGATTTTCAATGTTTTCTAGAAGGTGGACCTTCAAGCATCTCTACAGAGATGCACATCTCTGTTCAGTGATTTTAAATTTAATGACAAGAGCCTCGCTTTTCCTACTTACTGCTCACAGACTCTTTAGTCTGGGAAATCACAGATTAAACACCTCTGGTCTAAAACTTCAGCAGAGATTCTTCAGATCCAGGGTATCCATTTTGGAAATTGCCCCTGGAAGGTATCTGCGGGTTTACCAGAAATCTACATCTTGTGAACTTGTCCCCAGCTGCTGAAGTAGGCTAGGTTTCAGCTTTGCTCAGCTTCCTAAGAGTTTTACCATCAGTCAGCCAACGAAAAAGCACTGCAAGCCAACCACATTAGTCTCACAGTCTCTGGGGGCTAGAATTTATGTATTTTAATTATCTCCCGCTTGTCCTCCACAGACTGTACGATCCCTCAGTACCGGGTGCCAGTCACAACACTGATATACTGACTAATAAACTTCTGTGGTATCTGCCTCTTAGCTAGAGATCTGCGAACAATTCAGAGTGAATAATGTATCTATCTGATAAATTGTTCCTCTTTTGCTGGACATATATTGTGTACAGACATCTCATTTTCTCAAAGGAGTGGTTATTCCTATTTGCCAAATATATTCTGCAAATTAGTCTTGCTCTGTAGGTTATTCCCAAGTAATTCTTCCTTGGGATTCTTAATACCCCAGCTGTGCGGCTTAATTTTGGTTTGGCATCACAACCCTAATAAGAAATTGCCCGTCTTTCCTGGCTGGCTGGCAGCGGCTCCTCTCATTTGTGTGCAGTTTGTCACACAGTAACTCCCGAGGGCCATTTCCGTAATCAGGACCCCAATGTGTTAAGCTGCATAGGAAGACTGTGCTTTACCCTGCCGTGAGCAGAAAGCGCCCTACTGTTAAAAGGATAATACCTCTGTCCCAAAGAGATTACAGACGATATGTCGGCAGGGGTTCAGCAATGAAAGCGGGGCGTCAGTGTGTACTTAGGGACACGGAGTGGTAGATGGAATAAAGGGCTGTTAAACGCTGCAGCTGCATTTCCAGTGCTCTGCACAAGCTGTGGTGGTTCCACCTCCATGTCCTCTGCCCAGTCCTCGAAGCCAAAGATATTCAGAGGGAGATCCTCCAGCCTTGCTCGAGCATGTGGCCTCAGCACCGGGCCCGCAAACACGTGTGTCTCACACCAGGAGAAAGGATTCATTGCATGGAACCTCAGGCTATCTGTGGGACACCTTGAGCTCCGCAATTCCCTGGGGAGTCAGTGTGAGAGTGGGGTGAAGGTAGACAAGGATCCATACCAGAGGCAGGACAACTTGCCTTCTGCAGGAACCCCAGGTCCTGAAGACGTCAGCAATTGTAATGTGGGTGCTCAGTGCTACGGGATGTCAATTTGTCTACAAGTCTGCATCCTTTCCTCATCCACATAACTGTTTCCACATTTGGATCTAGGGGGTTTTGCAGTATGATTTTTTTCCCCCTTACAAACCCAGTGTTAAAATCTTATTTGACCATCAGTCAAATGCCTCTGCCTCTGAGTGAGCAATTGTGTGCAACCCGGGAGCACTAACCACACAGATTTTAAACTAATAAACTTTGTAAGTTAAGTATTCACTAGAAGTATTTGTTAGAAATAGTCACTTGCAAGTACTTAACAAGTACACTCTAATGGCACAGTATCTTTTGTCTCCTTCAGATGAACAGCTGAAGGACTAATTCCCCAAAATGTGAGATTTTTCAGAAATATCTTTCAAAAACATTATCACTAGGATGAAGTTAATGAGGATATTTATATGGAAAAAGTGAGACTCACTGGAATGAAAAAAAAAAAGTAGTTAGCAAGTAGGACAATACTATTTTAAATACTGAAGTTGTTCATGAAAATAAACAAGTGATTTTCCTGGGATAAAGCACATGATTGTGGAAAATTAGCAGATTTTAATTTGTATGCAACAGGAAGATCTGTTTATATAAAGAAAGAGAAAAATGGCCACTGCAAGAGCTAAACCCTTGAAATGCTATCAATCAAAAATGTACAGCAGGGAAAGCTAGACTTAAACAGGCAGCACTCTGGACATAATTTAAAGTAATATTTGCACGAAGCTGATAATGCCAGGCTTTATATTGCAAAACTGCACTGGTTTGCATTCAGAGAAACCCATGGGCAAGCAAGGCCTGCCTGTGTTCCAAACAAAATACACTACTGAAACTGCCAGCAACCTCATCCCCAAGCTCAGAAACAAAGTCCACTGCAAAACAGTGGATCTAAATTAATTTTGAGTGGTTGAGAACATTTCTGGAATTGAATAAAACAGGCTGCTTCCTCGTGACTCATTTTTGCCCGAACTATTGCAGTTCCCATGTCTTCGTCACCCTCCCACTGTGCGTGCTTGCCAGGCACTGTGGGTTAAAAGTGAGAACGCACCCCTGCTTTCAATTGCAAAGACCCCTCCTAGCAGCCGCTGGAGAGGAGCGTGCTTTCGGTTCTGTAATCTCCACCACTCCACTGCTCTGTGTAGCCCAGGATTTCACAACAGGGATGAAGAACGCCTCCAAGATGAAGCAGCACTGCCTTTTTAGTAGTCTTTTTAGCCTGACTGGGGACTGAAGTCCTATGGTTTATAAACCTAAAGAGGATTTGAACCTCCTCCTACTGAGATTAATCAAAACCAAAACCAAGAGTAAAGTGGTAGCAGGACCCAGCAGTAAGCCGTGTTTGTCAGCAGTCCACCTCCAGTGAGGAGGACCACAGAGTTATTTAAAGCTGCGATCACAGATAATTACTGAGCAGAGCAGCACACAGCAAGCCGATGCTTATTCTTCTCACTCTTACATCACCCACTTTTAATTACCTTTTAGAAATAGAGTACTATAAGAAACCAAGGCTCTTTTTTTCCTGCATACCTCTGAAAAGATGAGGCAGCTCAGCTCTATTTAGACCCCAGTGGGAGCTCAGGGCCTAGTTCTTCTCAGCAACTTTGAAAATCCCACCCTAAATATTATAGGACATATCTCTGGGGCTGTTGGCTGCCAGAGAGCTAACACAGGGACACATTCAAAGCAGCAGGGGTTATATGAGCTGAGGATTTCCACACACAGGCTGGCATATTTGATAAACATTTCCTGACAAATGTGTCCTAGCACCAACAATTCTCAAACACTTGAAATTGGAAAATGTATAAAGATATAGATTCTTATAACCCAAGTAATATATAATTCCTCTAGAAGGAGTAATATACATCATGGCACAAACTTAGCTGTGATCTAAAAGAAATAATAATCTTTCCTCAGTAGTCTCCAAAGTCATCTTTTGAAGATACAACAAACATTTGTTTTATTCTAAAGGCATTTCCTGTCACTGGAATTTTCCCCTGCTATTTCCCCTTTGAATCTATAGATCAGGGCTCAGCAGGTACACTGCAGAAGCAGGCTATCACCTTCCTGGAGGAAAATGCATCCAACTCAGTGATAAACCCCAGCACAACAGAGCCTCCAATAATCACATTTTGTGCAAAGGGCCCAGTGAGCACAATACAAGCAGTAATGCTTGTGGAAACTATATTCCCTACTTAAAAAAATAATATTGAATTTCTTTAATATCTGTTTAACTTATTGCATGCACAGGTCATGTTTCAATGGTCATATATGGGACCTTAAACCCACACTATTTAACAAACTTCAGGGAAGGGATCCCAGCAGTCCCAATTTGCTGAACATTTTGGGGCTGTAAAAGCAGATATGACACCTGAGGGCCAGCAACACTCCCAACTCCCAACAGACACTCTCTCTATTAACTTAACTGGCTGCCCTTTATCTCCAGCCCTTTTGGTGAGCACCATGGCAGGGATATTTTCACTTCTTTTTTCCTGTCGTACGTGAAGGAGTTCCCCATCCTGCCCACTGCTCATAAAACAGTTTATCGGGCCTTATTTCGTTGCAGGGGGTCCTTGCCCTCGGATCCTCCCGCTCTCTCCGCCAGGGCCCTGTGGTGCTGGCACCAAGCAGGAGGTGAGCTGGGTGCTGCCGTAGCCCTCGGTCGTCGCCCTCCCCAGTGGGACACTTATTTCTATCTCCTTTTCATTATAATTCAAATCCTTGAAAGTTCAAGGAACTTAATATCTTTGACACTTCTGTCTCTCTAGCAAATTTAATGGAAAGTGGAAAATGAGCTCAAAAGTTATTAGGAGCCAAAAGATACAAACATGCCACAGGGTCACGACCATCTCACTTCCTTATGAAACAGAAGTAACAAACCTTGCAAAAACCTTACCAAAATCCTGGGGATTCTGAAAGAGGCAGGTAAAAGTCTGTGGCAATTTCATCAAAGTCCCCTGATGGGTTTCCAGCACGGCAAGTGCAATTCAGCCTGGCCTTCGCTGGGCGTTACAACAGCGGTTCGGCACGGCTGCCAGCACGAGCAAGTCTAGCGCGAAGAGAAACCAGCGGCTTCCTCCTTACACGTCGGAGGCAGCACAGGATTTCCTCTCTGCCTCCTACTGCATGGTAGGAGTGAAAAAGGGGATGACAATCTAAAGACATATCAGACCACAAAAAAAAAAAAAAAAAAGAAAGAAAAGAAAACCAGCACGGCATGCTGGACTGTTTGAAAGGTAGGTAAGATTTAAATAGCTATAATCCCCAGAAACTATCTAGTTCAGGTCATCAACTAACAAGCTGGTTAATTCCTGTAAGGATTAATGCTTGAAATTATTATGCCTGACAGATGTTTGCTGAACAGGAATTAGTCCGGGATACACAGCGTGAAAACCAGCAAGATACAAAAGTTTAGACAAGCACAACTCAGAGCTGAGATTTTTAGAAAGCATTAACTCAACCTCTAAAGGAATTATAATTTTCCTTTCTACCTACTTTATCTTCCACTTCTTTTTTTAAACAGTTCCCTTGCAGGAGATTCCCTTTGCAGACTGACACACTAATCTAGATTCTGCTCTCAGTTACAACTGAGCAATGCGAAGAAGAGGTTAGCTGATATTTTCGGGTAATACCACTGCTGCACGATTTGGCTGAATGGAATACACTCTGTAGGCGTTAGCTCTCTCTTGTGATGGAGCATGTGATGAAATCTCCATTCCTGATTCCCCAAAACTATTGGAAAATTTAAAGCAGCATTCTCCCTCAATTAATTATGATTCCTCTGGATACGTCTGCTGTTAGACATTCAATGAAACCCACTGGTTTGGTCTACCCACCCACTGCCATTTGCATCATCCTAATGGTGTAAATCTAGTTAATATACTCCAGGACCAAACCAGCTCCCACTTACACTCAAGCTAGTGTAAATCCAAAGCAAGTCCATGTGGCCAACAAATCTCTCTAGTTTTATAGTTGCTGTATATCATAATTTGTACTACACTGGGCAGCATTTATAGGATTATAATATAAGTAAGGAGAAAAGATGGAGAAATCAGTGAAAACAAAACATGGGAGAAAAATTTGGTTCGATTTCTACTTCCAAATTATAAATTAAATATACCAACGGGGATAAAGCTATGAACCTCTCCATCCATTTCAGGGGCAGAATCAGGCAACACAGGAGAATAGCATGGGGAAAAGCTGAAGGAAGGAACAGAGATGGGATGAAAATCTAGGTGGAAGAACAACAATGGGATAGGTCGATCAAGCTAACGCTGTGGAGTTGCTAATACAGAGGATTAACTGAAGGCCAGTAGCCCTAGCTAGGCTGTGACCTCCATGTGCAATGGTGACCCCAATGCAGCCAGCTGAGCGCAGAATTTTGCCACCAATGGTGAAAAAAACAAGGGATGGAAGAGGAGGAACATCTTAGGAGTTAACAATGCTGCCATTGCCTCTAGAGATGGAACTGATATACCAGCTATTTTTCCAGCTGTCTTGTTAGCCTTTTACTAACTTGAATAATCCTTAGAAATGATAAGAACATCTGAAAACACATCAGCCTGCAGACTAAAATATACGATGCCTGGGGGAATGCGAACTGGAGAGCGGTCCATGTATCTGAAAGTCAAATAAGGGTTGTTTTAGGATTGTGTTGCTGTTTGAAGGAAGAAGGGGGTGGGGTTTAAAATACCTATAAATTAACCCCTTCACACGCTTTTTGCCTTTTCTCTCTCTCCTGTGGTAAATCCCATAGTCACTGTAAATTTGCCATAGTCATAGAATCATAGAATGGTTTGGGTTGGAAGGGACCTTAAAGATCATCTAGTTCCAACCCCCCTGCCATGGGCAGGGACACCCTCCACTAGACCACGTTGCCCAAAGCCTCATCCAACCTGGTCTTAAACACTTCCAGGGATGGGGCATTCACGTAGTCCTGTTACAAAAAACAAAAGGACTGAAACTACTAGTACTGAGGAGGCAGAACATATATGGCTAACATCAGCTATGCACAGCAGCTTCTAAACCACCATAAGAAGCAGTCTCTTTGGATGACTAACCCAGAAAGTGAAGGAGCCCAGCAGCTACCCTGGTGAGTACAGACAGCCACAACCTGGAGGCAGCAATGAAAGGATCAAACTAAGTGAGAAAAGCAACATTCCCCATAAAACTTTCAGTAAGTTAGTATCAAAACATATTTTAAATATGCTCAAGTGGTAATCTAGGATTTATATAATTCCCTTTAGACCAAATTTGATTTTACATTTTTCCATATTTTAAAGGGAAAGTTTCAGCAAAATATTCCAAGTGTTCCCACAACATCTGACCTGCCATTCCCTTCCTTCTCACACAAAGAATGCTATTTTCAGTTTCAGAGAGGGATGAAACAGTGTTTTTCCCATTCTTCAGACCACCTACCATTTCTGTTGTGGTAGTGGAAAGCATTTAAATGGCCCCTTCTTTAGCCTGACATCTCTATGTCCAAGTATGGATTCAATTACATCTGTAAGAAAACCAGTTGGATGATCTTGAATTACCTGACAGCCTGTAGGCACTGCAAAGGAAACATTTCTGCAAACGCAGTGCTGGCCATGGAGTTAAATGACTACATTGCCCCACTGATTAACCTACTGTACTTAAGTGATGCTCTGGACAGACTGCCTACATTGCCCACTAATCATCCGCATCTTTGAGCGCCCAGTGATGTACTAGACTGCTAACTGTTTAGGAGACAGAAGTTGTGACCCCAGTAGGGTTATGAGGGTTATAAACTAGAGTGTTCTCTGACAAAGAGCTGAGAAACTACTCAGGTAGGAAACAGAGCAGCAGTATAAAAAATTTTCTTCCAAGATGACCATTACTACTTTGTTATATATTCTTACTACTCAGCAGAGGCTCGGGTCCTAGCTGTGAAGCAGCACTCCGCCATGCTGCAGGTAGCATGTGTAGAGCAGCAGTGGCATCCCCAATTTGCAGAGCTTGCTGCTGAGGCAGAAGAGAATGGATAGAGAGTGGGCTGGGGGAAAAACACATAGGAGCAACAAGGCAGTATTAGCATGAAAAGCCACCCGCAGAGCAGCAGTGCCCTAACCATGGTCAAATTTCCATAGACATTGCAGCAAAAGAGTTTTAAGGAGGAATCTGAGAGATGGTCATGACGTGGATTTGGGAAGGATTACATCTGAGGACAAGACTGGGAAAAAAAAGCACGGAAGTGCTCAGGTGAAAGTCCACCAAGCATTAGTGGAGGTTGGTATCATCAGCTGGCCAGAGGTGGAAGCTGCTCTCTCAGTAACGAACCAAATGCAGCTTGGGGATATATGGGAATCAAAATTTCCATCGTCTGGGAAAGGTCGTATTTCTAACTATACTTTAATTCTGAATTAGAATAACATTGGTATAAAGGGACTCTCCGTGCAAGTGCTAGTCCCCAAATAATCTGGTTTGGAAATGCTGTGAAAGGACTTTTCAGAAAAGGAACACCCACACAAGCATTCAAGTTGTCCCAAGTACTGAGCTTGGGGGTACTGGCGGGGGTGGCACAGACAGACGTCAGGTTCTTGGTCCCTTTCTGGTACAATTTCACTTTGTGCAAATAATGAATCATTATGCAGAACCTAATCATTAGGCACAGCCTAATGATTCAGGTGTCCCACGTGCAAGCTGAGCATCTGAAAGATCAGGCTGAGGGAGTTATTATGCTCTGTCCCATTCAACAAGAAAAAAAAGTATTTTGACTTTACCAGTTAGCATAAAAAAAACCCAAACAAAAACCCCAACCCACACACAAAACCAAGCCCTGAAAAATGTCTGATCTGTTTTGAGCAAGACTAAAAGAAGATGTGGGCTAGCTGCTGGTATAGTTGCTTAACTGAAAAAAACCCATCTATTTGCAAATCCCCAAAGTAAGTAGTAACCTGCTAGTAGCAATAACCTTAAAGCACTCCACAAATACCAGAGTGAGATGACACAGGAAGGGTGCTATAGAAAACAATTACACGTGGAACATTGAAGCAGCCTGTTAACATCCAGGTAAATTCCTCAGCACTGACTAACCACAACTATTCAACACCAGTAGGGCCTAAAAAAAAAAAAAAAAAAAATGCTGTGACATTTAAAGTATTTAAAGTATTGGATTAAATGCGTTCATGTAATTACTTACAAAAATGTTTTTTATAAACACCTTCAGCTCTTTCATCAGACAGGAAATGCTACTTCACTCTGCAGACCAGAGTGACAGTACCAGCCCTCCTCCATCATTATGTATTCTCACAATATACAATAGCTGGATAAGCAAACAGCTTAGGCAAGAAATAAAGTAATGAGAATATCTTTTGGGTTTCTGGTAGCCCCTTCCCAAGCACCCTTGGGTAAGTACCATCAGGTGGTTACGGTGTACAAGCATCATGACAAGGGATGCCTCCAAGGGAGTGTCTGAAGAAGGGGTATTTTGCAAATGGACAGATGTTCCTACCTGTCTTTTTCAGCACTGTCTCCAGGTATATGGTGTGGCAGGCAAAACAGGGCTGTGGGCAGCGAGACCTAGGCTGATGGGCGGTGACGACAGCTAGCCGTACTGTGGGCACCTGGAGGGGACACAGCTATGACTGCCTCACACAACCTAGGGTACAATGCTAGGAACGCACTCTGGCTCCCTCACCTCCTTGCATTAACTTCCTCTCACTGCTTAACCATCATTCTCTTTCTTCCTCTTTCTTTGTCTCCCTAATGTATTGATTCTACAGTTATCCATGAGCTTCTCTCAGGGCAGGGAACAATCAGTTTGGGGATGTCCCTAACAGGGCCATTTTTCTGACAAAGACCTTTAGTTCTGGACCAAGAGCTCGGTGCCACTGGCATTGCCTTCCAATTAAAGTGCTTTAGAGGAGAAGCAGTTATACCTGGGGTTGGATTTGAGATAATCTGGATAAAGGAATTAATTCTACACTGGAAGTGTCTCAAAAAATTAAGTAGTAACTAGGGAACAAGGACGTGAGCAGAGGGGGAGTTCTACAAGACAAGAATTTGAAACTTGTGTATCTAAAGAAAAACCCAAAAAAAGAGAAGCTTGAAATTTGTTCCTTTCCTTGAGATTGAAGACATTTTCTGTAGATTGGTATCTCACACCAGCAGCATGCACACGCTGACAGAACAGCTAATGGAGTTGGCAGGTCTATAATCTGAGAATACAAGGCAAAATCCCAGGCTCTGGTGAAGCCAAGGGCAATACTGTCACAGAGCCAAGATTTCTACCCTGACTTCTGTGGACTTAAAAGACAAGGTAACAAGAAAAATTTTCCTTGGGTGCTTTCTATCTGGAGATCTAAATTAACCCGAGTGCTTCTCTGGTGTTTACTGAGCTAGTGTTATTAACTGTGTACTTCACACAAAGCCTGCGCTTAACCTGCTGCAGGTATAGACCATTTCTGCTAACTTACATAAGAAACATCACCTACATTTGCAACCGTTGTTATCTGCCATTCATACAACCTCTACCATGTTCCCACGGAGACTCAAGAGCACTCGTGCAAAGAGCCTTTTGCATTAAGAAAAATCAGTCATCTAGGTTAAAGGAAATGCACAACCTGGGGAAGAACTGACAGTTCCACAGATTGGTTGCTCTTATTTACTCATAGAACCTCTAAGGTGCGGGCATACTTCTCCACATGAGGCTGCCTTCCCATCTGACTTGAAAACACAGTGGGTACATCAATACCTCTATGCTTTCCACCTTTAACTTCCCTGAACTTCTTCAGGCTGTACCAACAACAGGTACAAAGCCTGGATAAAGACCAGCTGTTACATCTCTTAAACTACTCCTCTGTCAGAGGCAACATGTGTTTTTTCTGCCAGTATTGCCTCATTATAATAGCAGGAAAATAAAAGACAAGCATGCAGTGCTTTAAATCACGTGTCGCTTCTATGTAAGGTGGAGAGAAAACACATCCAAAAGTAACCCTACACTTTTTTCACAGCTTAATTTTTTTAATTGCTGTTGTGTCAGTCCAGCTGAGTGAGCAGGTGAGTCAGCGTGTCAGATAATCTTGCAGGGTAAAAGCTCCAATCCTGTTGGTTTTGAAATAAACCCAAGTATCCAGATCCACTACGGGTGGTTTACTCTGTCTCACCTGTGACACCCTCCAACCTAGTACCTACAAGACAGTTGCCACATACATTGAGTGTACCCTATGAAATGAGATGTTAGTGTCCTGGTTTCACAGAGGGAGACATTGACGCTCTCAGCACATCTATCTTTCAAACGGAGCCTCCAACAGACAGTGCCAGACTCAACAACACTGATCCCACTTTCAACACATGCAACATCACTGATCCCACTTTCAACCTCTGATTATACATATGCCTTCAACATCATAGAGCAAAGAACACAGCAGAGAACTGTCCTGGTTTCAGCTGAGAGGATTGATTTTTCTTCATAGTAGCTAGTGTGGGGATACATTTTGGATTTGTGCTGGAGACAGCATTGATAATATAGAGATGTTTTTGTTCTATGGACTTATTGTTGAGCAGTGTTTACACGAGGCCAAGGCCTTTTCTGCTTCTTGCACTGCCCTGCCAGCGGGATGGCTGGGGGTGGACAAGAAGTTGGGAGGAGACACAGACAGGACAGGTGACCCAAACTGACCAAAGGGGTATTCCATACTATATGACGTCATGCTCAGTTTATAAGGAGCTTGGGGGAAGAGAGAGGGGGGGTGGCGGCGTTCGGAGCAATGGCGTTTGTCTTCCCAAGTAACCGTTACGCGTGATAGAGCCCTGCTTTCCTGGGGATGGCTGAACACCTGCCTGCCCATGGGAAGTGGTGAATGAATTCCTTGCTTTGCTTTGCTTGTGCGCGCGGCTTTTGCTTTACCTATTAAACTGTTTTTATCTCAACCCACGAGTTTTCTCACTTTAATTCTTCCAATTCTCTTCCCCATCCTGATGGGGGGGGAGTGAACGAGCGGCTGCGTGGTGCTCAGCTGCCGGCTGGGGTAAAACCATGACAAGAACACACAGCTCTTCCGAATCAGTCCAACGCATGAAGGGAAGGATCACTGTGTGCTCAACAATATGCGCTCAACTTGTATGTTGTTTGGGAGTCATGGATTAAGGACCTGACAACTACACTGTTTGCTCAGCAGATCTAGGCAAACAGTTTCAGGAGAGTTCATGAGAACTCTGGTTGTATATGCCAGCCTGGATGCAAACAATACTTACAGGTACGCTTGTATCAAGTATTTTCAAGGAGCCTTGAAGAACATTTCTCACTCCATCAAAGATCACAACTTCCTGAATATTCAGTTATGTAGTCCCACAAGGCACGACACTGAGAGTCGTTACAAGGTGCTGTTACTCTCCAACAGTAGGAGGAATGTACCTGGGAGAGGAAGCCTGCACATTGAGCTACCAGAGTTCTGTCACTGTTCCTGACTCTGCCAACGAATTCCTGCATCATCTGGGCAAACACCACAGTATCTCATGCCTCACTTTGCTCAGCTATCCTACAGATACAGTAATATCCGCCTGCCTCAAAGGAACCCAAAGGTTTTTGTGGGTGTGGCTGCTCTTCTACTACAGCCAGTGGGGTTTTATTATTATTATTATTATTATCGTCAGCAGCTGCAAGGGGAGCGGCATGTAGCCCTACGTAAAGTGTTTCTAGGATTCCCTGGTGACAGGCACTGTATCTACTAAGTACAACAGTATGTCCCCCAGCACAAGCTAACCCACACGGGCCTCTCATTCCTCCTGTGCTCCCAAGTATCACTGTCACATTTCTGAAAAGGCTTTCTGCATAACACAAATGTAACAAGTTATTTCACCTTTTAATACCACTAAACAAACACTAATCAAGAACAGAACAAGCAAGTCACAACTTGATATCTGAATTCCAAGCAAATTATAATCCAATGGTTCTCCTTGTTTCTTGCTCTCTCCTTCAATTTCTTCCAGCATATTATTTCACGCATCTGTTCAGTGCGATCCCAAGGCTGAGACTGGCACTTAATTCTCAGTCTATTATAGTCAAAGCAGAAATTCCCTTGAAATCCCTTGATATGAAGGACTTCACATCAAGCCCATGTCTTTCAAGCATAACATAGAAAAGCTGCTTGTATCAACAGAGACAAGAAAAGTCAGTTCTGCCAAAGGGAAGCAAATGAGTCCACATCATCTCTAAAATCAATGCATTTTTCTTGGAATACAATTAAGCTGTGTGCACAGACACAGAGACATCAAAGATTACTTATTAACCAGACATGTAGCGTCAATGAGAATGCCCTTCCCTATCAGATCTAGCATCTTTATCTCAACATTGAGGTGTGGCCACTTCAGATAGCTGGTGTTAACATACCCCAGGGCTCACAACTCCATGAGTCACACAGGCAGTTACCATCTTGTGATTCAATTTATTAGTAATACAGGCTGAGTTTTACGGTTTAAACACTGACTTGTAAATATTTTCAATTCTTATGTCATTTCAGTGTACTTTTATTTAATCAATATTAAAGGCACAAATCTTACCATTCAGTTTTTTGCAGAGCAGATACACATGATCAAAAAAAGACCCTGAATACTTGCTTTGCATTTTTAAATTTCACAGAACTGCTGTCAAATGAAGCCTGAGAAAGCTGAGACATTGCTGACCATGAGTAAGCATTACCTTAAGACATATTTTCCTTGAAGAATAAAAGTATTCCACTGTCTATGCTCCAAAGACAGTGGGGAGGTTTTTAGCCAGACTCAAAGAGGTATTTAGGAACCTTGTATTTAATGCTGTTGATTTCAGGTGCCTGAATACCTTTGTCTTCATCTAACTGTGCCAAGTAAAAAATTCCCTTGCCAGTTACACTCTGTGTTAACATTCCCAGAGCTGAAGAATTTTTTTCTGTTACCATGTGGCTTTTTCCTTTCACATGCCTGAATTGCCAGGATTCACACTTAGCCCACAATCCTTAAGTGGACGCATCCAATGCAGTTGTAAAGGAACCCTTTCTAAGGACATAACCACAGCTGTATATATGGTAGAACAAGTTTGCCAGGACAGGTGATAGCTGTGCCATAAAACCCCATCTACGACTGACAAGGATTAACAGTAAAAAAAATAATTAAAAAATCAAACCAAACAAAAAATCCAATATCTTGTCATGGCTACAAATGATCTGGGATTTGAGCTACCAGCCACATCAAGGAATACATTATTCTGAGTCAGGATGAGTGATCATCACTTTTGCTTGGATTCACGGGAATTATGCTTATATGATGACATTCAATAAGTCTTGAAACTGTTGGCCAATTTTGTCAAAATAAAATAGATCTAAAGACACTAGCTGAGATCATAGCCCTTCTGTACTTGATGTACTTGTGCAAATGTGTGCCTGGCAGAACAAAGACGGGAGCCGTGCCCTGGAGATGGAGAGACATAAAAACAAAGCGTTTTGTGGCCAGCACAACTCAAGAAATCAGATCTCCTACAGAACTGTGTTCCTTGGTTGATTAAATGTTTACACTGAACCGTACTAAGATTTTTCTGTTTCCATGTTCAAAATACGATGTATCAGATCAGAATTATTTATCTTCTTTGAGGTTTTGAGGGAGATGCCAGTTCAGGGCATTCACCCAGAAAAATCTTTCTCCTTTTCTCTTTACAACTTCATTTACACCAAATAGCTTATTGCCAAATGGAGGCACTCACATATGAATGTATCACTCAGTCACTAAGCTAAAAACTGGAGAAAATTGGCAAGTGTCTGACTCTAGACTTGCTTTTCCCTGTTAGTCTTTTTCTACAAAATTTGCAAGAACCTAATTACCTTGGAGCTGTTCTCCTTACATCACACTTGCTTGAAACTGGGAAATGGAAATAAAATGTTATTTAAAGGACAAATACCTAGATGCATGCGCATACACATATCAAAGGATGGCATAAACCTTGTTTCCAACAGAAGCTATGCTAAAAGATGAAGGCCAGTTATCTTTTCGAAGCTGTGATGCAGGTGCTAGATTTGGAGCATCCTCTCAGGTGGTGGCATTCCTCTTCAAAGTCATGTGGATGCAGGTACAGCCACATCCTGAGGCTGAGCATCCACAAGTGTACACAGAGGTTTTCAAGATGATTTGGGAGCCACAGATAACTGGAGGGACACAGAAAAAATGGCTTACACAAGAGGAAAAGCTAGACACTCTTTTCAATGAGGTCAATGTACGAAGGCCAAACAGAGGACATATGCAGCAGGAACAGACTTGGAAGGACCATAAGAGTCTTGACCAGGATGGGAGGGAAAGGAGGTGCAGTGAAATACATGGCTGAAGGAAAGAACTGGAACTATCAGAAGAAGGAATACAAGAAGACAGGAGAGCACCACAGTACTGCACCCTGAATGGTAGCTAATTCTGCCTTAGTCGGGAATTTGAGAGGGCTCCCAATTTGATGATTCACAAAGAACATGAAAACAGCACTGGTTCTAGGGAAAAACTGTTGTTAAAGAGCCTATTGGTTTTGTCAGACACCACTTCCTGACAGCTAGTTTGTAGGAAACAATGTCCGTGACTCACCAAAAGATGTTTGCTTCTCGTTGAAATAAAAGTCGCCACGGGACTGATTGCAACGAGCTACATTTCCTTGAGATCCAACTGGCTCACACACTTGGCAACCATGGAGGCTGTGCCAAGCTGATGTGCCTTTCAACAACCCACAGATTTGAGACACTTTTAGAAAAAGAAGGAAAACACTTGAAAGTAACCAATCAGCTTTTAAAGTTTTGTTGCATTTTTTAAATTCTTTCCCCAGAAAACAACCACTGTGTACAAAGATTTTCAAATGGCATGCAGCATGCCAAGAGCTTAAAAGTAACATCCAAAAGTAGTAGCAAGGAGCTGGTAAGAGTAGCATAGTGATATTATTTTTTCATTAACGATTTTAGAGAGCCTAGATTTGAGGGAAGGTAGAAGGCAAGCATCCTGCTCTGATGAACTTGCAAAAGAAAGCAGTCTTGCAACCATCATTTTCACAATTAATCATCACATACATCCCTAATTCCTGCAGATTTCAGTCTGCTGACCTATTTAAGTAGAGCTAATTCTAGGAATAAAGTTTTTCTGGACAAAGACTTAAATACACGCAGGTCAAACCAACAAGGATTTGGGAATAAAAGAGATGGCAGAAACAAGCATATGAGAAACCAAAGCCTTACTACACATTGGGATGAGGGTGTTTTCATATGGAAGTCGCACTGAATCTGTAAACGAGGGGAGCAGCTCTTATAGGAAAACCTTTGTAAGTGTTTAGGAAGAAAAGGGGAGACAAGGTTAGACCTGCTTAAGGGGAATTAGAGTCGAGCTAGGATAGATTTAATAGATTTGAAGGGGAGAGAGGCTGGGGAAGGAGAACAGATACAAGGAGCTTGCAAACTGCAGTAGAGCCCTGCCGGTGGGGACCGGGAGACGAAGAAATTTGACAGTAACGCTGAGCAACCGGCTTTGGCAAGAGCCTGACACCTTGGAAGGAAAAGTTCCAGAATGCAGCTGAACGCTTCCACCAGGCTGGTCCTTATTCACAGATGTGATTTCTTTAAAAAGAAGTTAAATAAAAGGCTTTCCCCTTTTAGCTTAGATTATTTAGGGAGATACGCTACAATTACTGCAGTTACTTTATTATATATATTAGTAGCACATAGGGAGCTACCTTGGCAAGGAGAAGCCCTGCCTCCGCTCCTGCTCTGCGGCTCCGGCGGCACCCGTTGCAACCGTTACACCGTGCGGCGGCACCACAAACCTGCGCGGCGGGGGACGGCACCGGGCGGCCAGCTCAGGGGACAAGCCAAGGCGCGGCGGCTGCCGGGCGGGTGGCGGCGGGGCCGAGCGGGGGCCGGACGCCCGCTGACTTGGCGGCGTTTCACCCCGCTTTGCCGATCCCGGAGACGGAGGGGCGCGGGCCGGGGGGGCAGTGCCGAGCAACAGGAGGGAGGCGGGTCTGGGGGCCGGGCGGGCTGTCAGTGAGCCGAGCCGAGCGGAACCTCCCCTGCGCTGCGCCGCGCCGGCGGGACGGGACGCCGCAGTCCCAGGGCGCCGCCGCTTCACCGTTATTCCCTCCCTCCCCCGCAGCTCCCCGAGCACCGGCAACAGGCCCCGAGCAGCGCCCCCGGCAGCGCCGCAGGCCCCTTCCCGCGGCCCGGCGCCCCACTCACCGCCGCGGCACCCGCCGCTGCCGTTTCCCCCGCGGGCAGCCCAAGGGGCTGCGGTGCCTCTTCCCGCCCTCGGCGCTGCGGCCGCTCGCTTGCTCGGGCGCTCACTCACCCTCAGCGGGGCCGCCCGGGACCGGCCCCGCCGCTCCGGGGGCTACGCTGGGCGGCGCGGAGAGCCCGCCCCCGCCGCCACGGCCCGGCCCGGCGGGCGGTGTTATGTAAGCCGGGCCGCGGCCGGCGCCGCCGTCCCGCCCTACGGCGAGCTGCCGTGAGAGGAGCCCCTGGGAGGGCAGCGGCCGGGCGGGCAGGCGCCCCGGCAGGCCCCGTCCCTGCCCGGGGTAAGAGGCCAGGCTGGCCCGGCGCGCTGCGAGCTGTCCTTGCGCGGCCGCAGGCGGGTGGCCGTGGCCAGAGGTACCAGGTGAGTGCCGGCGCTCTGCTGTTTTTTAGCAGAGTAAAATCCACTAGAAGATAAAAAGATGATTTTCTCACAATTTCACTTGGAGCTGTGAGAGTGGCCAAACACCAGGAGATGTGCAACAAACCACGGATGCCGGTAGCTCCAGTGATCTGTGCCAACACATGGGCAAGTTTCTTAAAGTTTCTTTTGAATGCCTAGAAAGCAAGAATGCAGCCTGTATTTCAGCAGTTATATGTGAATGAAACAACTCCAGGTTGTAGTATGAACAGGAATTCATTTGGATTCATGGAGTGTTGTAACTGACATTTGAGGAAAAAAAAAAACACACCAAGAACTTGGGACACAAAACCTGTTTCCACTGTAGTCTGATTCAGAAGATTCTTTCCTCTGTAACCTATCCAAGCAAAAAGTCCACAGTGTATGCTCAGGTTATTCTGGAAAAATCACTTAGAAAGCAAAGGAGCAGTGGTGGCAGTGTGTTGCCAGCCACAGCACTGGTTCTGTAGCCCAGCAAGAGAAGCCAGAGAGTCACCAACGTTTTGTTCTCCATCTGCGGCATCAGAAGGTTATAATCACCTGAAAGCCAGTGCATTGAGCCACAGGAAGCGAAGGAGGAAAGAATGAACGGCCTCTTCACGCTTTAACAATAATATAAGGTAAACAGACTGAATGAGCATGTGAAGAAGTTTATGTTTCGTAAGGCACAAACCCAAACTCTTTGGAAGGGGTTATATTGCTGCCCTCTGCTGCTGGGAGCTTGTGCGGCTCATCTGCCTAACAGCAGAAACACGGGCCATTTGTGGTAAGTCTCCCACACGTAACAGTACTGCAGCCAAGAGCCTCGTGGTTCAGGAGTGGAGAGGGTGAGTGCCTGGAGTCTGTGAGAGCCAGGGGACGGCAGCTCTCCACCCTCTAGTGCTGGTTGGGGTGGACTGGCCCATATCGATAGCCCTATCTGTCTGCATCAGTCTCCACAGGCTCACTTCTGCCCACAGCCAGGTATTCAAGGTGATCAGCCATCCATGTGCCAACACCACCTTACTTGGAATAGCTCTCTATTTAAATTGCTCCCAACCACCAGGAATTGCCATCCCTCACCAGCAGTGGAAAAGGTAAATGGAAATTTTGTCAGAACTTAATGGTGAGGAGTGTACTTTTACAGCTGGTTCTGACCTTGAAGCTCTCAATACCCACAGAAGGTCCTGTAGTGGCACAATTTGGGGTGACTATGACCTTTTAAGCTGTCACTGAGAGGGAAACTGAACGCTTGTAATATCCCTCTGGATAAGCCTAACTTGGAAAATCTAATCTATTTGCTAGCATAGTTCAGACTATTTACTTGGAGTAAAGTTTATATCACCAGTGTGTAAAATCGAATCTGTGCCTATGGAACTGTTCTTGCCCCATAGTAATTCAGAGCTCATTATCTCTTAATAACCTTTGGAATAGTGTGAGGAACTGGATACAACCCAAAACAGTTGGACTCCAAAGGAACGTGTCTAGAATAGGTAGATGATAGAGACAAAATCTTATTTGTGAATTTGCATTGGGAAAACTGGCTCAGTCATCACAGTAAGTATATGAGCAACCCTCACTGGCAGTGATGAATTCCTTGTGAAACCACCCCCTAACAAATTACTTTGTATGCCTAGATCTTTTAAATCCAAAATAAAAACAGCCCCTTGTATTCAGAAAGCTTGCTGGGGTTGAACAAAGCATCACTATCTAAGAATTGCTTGCATTAAGTTCCTCTTCTGCGTTTCCTTATGTGGCGGCTTTCATGGCTCTGACTTTACTACCTCAAACAGCTTTGTACATGCTGAGTTAGAAAAACCAACATACATAGGCAAACAGCAGGCATTAAGTAAATAAGCATTCGGTGCATTACCCAAGCAATACAAAGCTGCCCGCACACCACACCTAAACAACAAAGGAGAGGTTACAAAAACTGCAAGCAGCATGTACGGGTCGAGGAGCTTCTGAAAAGGAAAGAGCAGCAGCTCTAGCTCTCTTTCCTTGGAAGAAAGGAATATATTTTTAGAAGCAGTTGGCTCAGCCTCCAAACCAAACCACGAGTATTTGTCAGTGAATATACAGCATTTTCAGACATTTCCTGTGATGAGCAGAATACCCAAGAGACTGGGTGGAAAGCACCAAATACTACAAAAGTAACAATGGTGCTGGCGTGGTTTACTCCACAGGATGACCTGCACGACATCTTTAGGGTATAATGCTGCAAGGTAGCTGCTCTCTCTTATTAGCATAACACACCAATTTATTCACACTCATAACCGATGACAAACAAGTATTAAAAGATATTAAGATGTTTCCCTTTACGTTTGCTTGGGTACAGCGATGTAAAATTGCTATTTAAATAATGAGTCACATGGCAGCCTTGGGGTGGGAGGAACAGCAGTTGTTGGCAGACAACATTTGTGTGCAGCATACCAGTGACATATGTCTTTGGCATGACAGGTTTCAACACTGGGGCTTCTCAGGGCTTTTTTTGTTGTTGGTGGTTTATAGCTACTAGAAGTTGCATTTGCTTGACAGAAAGCTTCAGTGGGTGGTGGTAGGAGTTGCTACAGAAGAACAAAGAGCCATAAACTCTAAACGCTAATGTCAAAACAACATATCTTCAGGACCACTTAGGGCAAGGATCATACCAGTAAACCAGGTGAACTTCCTACCCTCTATTCGTGCTGAGACCACCCAGACTTAACCTGGCATTGCACGTTCTCCCTACTGCGTATTTTGGAATTCACCTCTTGTCTAATGAGGCTCCACATCTGAGTGGAGATCCACAGACTGACTATCTCTACAGGGAAGTGGGACCTTGTGCTACAGTATCAGCTTGATGCCCCTAGCCCAAATACTCTCCCACAATGAAGCATTTACTATTCACCTGAGTTCCCACTCATCAGCAGACTGCGATATTTTAACACTCCAAGGACACTTGAAATTTAAGCACAGATTCTACAAGTCAAATTCCAAATTAATTGATTTTGGAATTTTTTTTTTTGGTGCCAGTATGCTTCCATGTAAACAGAAGTGATGCTTGGTGCCCTTTATTAATTTGCTTTTAAATTTGGAATTTCATATCAAACTGTTGCAAGTATCACAGAAGACTGTGCAGTCAAAATGGAGTTTGCATAATGATAAATACACGAAGTGTTAACATCCGTTAAATCAATCATCGTAAACCAAGTCCCTTACATCCATATACTCTTCTGAGAATAGAAGCCTTCAGTCTGTAAGATATTTAAATCTGGATGCACTCTTCCCAATATCACTGCAGAAAACATAAGCAATTAGGAACAGAGGAAAGCTGTTGCAAGTTTTCCAGTAGGTGCAAGATACTGCCGCAGAAGCCTCAGATCTCTGCAGCTTCTGCAATTGATAGAAGCAAGCCTAACAGTGAGAAGAACATGGGAACAGGTTAGCAGGCAAAAACTGACATAAGTCCACTGAATTCAAAGAGAGGTAAGCCAGTATAAACCAGCTGAGGCACTGCTCCATTTATTTAAGAGCAAAACAGACTGTTTGCATCACACGCACTAGATGTCAGGATTCTTCATGCAAACAGCACTTGCTTGAATTGCACTGTATTGTTTGGAACATATGCTCTAGAGAAACAGTTGTCACTGATGATACTAGAGTCCTCCAGTGCTATCAGAACATTAATAAAAAACACTCAATGTCCATGTTGATATAAAACATTTTTTGTGTCGGGAACAAAGCAGCAACTCTCCCTTTGAGATTTATTATTTCACAGAATCATAGAATGGTTTGGGCTGGAAGGGACCTTAAAGACCACCTAGTTTCAACCCCCCTGCCATGGGCAGGGACACCCTCCACTAGTCCAAGTTGCCCAAAGCCCCATCCAACCTGGCCTTGAACACTTCCAGGGATGGGGCATCCACAGTCTCTCCACCTTTCTTCTACCTTTTTTTTTGGAGGTTCTCACAGGCATTGCTTGTGTTCTCACTCTGGTGCCTACTAATAGTCTGAAAGCACTGTTAGAAGAAAAGCTTTCCTCCCTAAATATAAGAAAAAACACTCCGTGCCGAAAAGAATACACTATGGGTGTGAAAAGCTGAGAAAAGGGATCAGACTCAAACTGATCCCCCCACAGCTGGGGTAGGAACAGAACCCCACGACACAACTCTGCTTGCCCTGAGGAACATCTTCACTCGCCGGCTATGAAGTCCCACGCTGTTTTCTCTCCTGTGCCCCCCATGCCCCAGGGTGACTCCAGTTCTTTTCTGCAAGTTGTCTGTAACATTTAGGCACCAGCAAAGTTAGCAGCTGTGCAGGAAATGCAGTTTCTAACTTGTCTACACTTTGCAACCAGAACAAAAAATTGAATTTACTTCGTTTCTTTGAGAAATCGCCCCTGCTTTCAGCTACCTTCTTTACAATATATTTTGAAATGCACTATTCTGTATAGCTCTCTTTTCCCAAGTGTCTTTACAGTCCTCGGTGACCTATTTAAGTTAGGAAGATAAGTTAACATGGAAATGGAAGGAGGCTGAAAACTGGAGGAGAGTGTAAAAGTATCTTTGAGAAAAGAGAGGGATGAAAAAAGTGAATTGTTTCTCCACTTGTAAACAGAAATAGAGAAGCTTGCTCATATGACTTGTCTCTTTCCAGATGAGGTAAGACAGTGGGATTGCTCAGGCTTGTGCGGTTTGGAGCACTGCACTTAGAGAGCACACACCTCTTGTGAATCCTGTGCAGTACTACAAATGACAAAAGTCTAAAAATCAATTAGAGCTGGTATATTAAAACCAGCAACCATTTCTTACTTGTAAAACTTAATGTTCTTCATCTATGAGAATTTGATTAATGGATATTAAAGTGATTCAAACAATACAGACTTGACATCCATGGTAGGTGTAGGAATAAAGACAAGTCCAAATGTCTCTCCACATTTTGAAATGAAAGATATTCTCTATTTCGCATGTGGTTTATACTCTATTGAAACAGGAAAAAAAAATCAATACTCATCCACTTTTTGTTGTACAGACATGTATGAAATTTAATTAAGTTTATGAATAGTCCTACATAGAGGCAGCATTTTCATATCTTTTTAAGACACAGCTGAAGAAGTCTCAGATTTTATGCAGTTACTGATTTATGCCGTGAAGTCTCGTGGACCAAAAAAAAAGTTTAATGACTAGATTACAGTAGCATCCAGAAACCTTCAACTGCAGGCAGGTACACAGTTTGCTTGGGAGTCTGAATGTGCCTAGAAAAAAAAAGACTAGATGTTCCGGAGCAGCAAGAACCTAGTCATGCCAGAAAGTGGATGAAGAAAGTGTTATGTTGACTTCTGCTTTAAAAGCGTGGAGGAAGCAGCAACAAAATAGAGGTGATACATTTAGGAGTGTGCAGTGCTAACTTTTGTAATGAACAGCAATGCCCCCACTGACACCAGCAGGAAACAAGCCAGGGGAAGCCAAGGCCCATTGAAAATCAGGATCTGAAGACAAACCTCCTCTGTGCAGCTCCAGCAGATTGGGATTTTTCCCTCACTCCACATATTTTTTTTTTAAGTTTCAGAAGGAGATGCCATAAGCTGGTTTAAAAAATATTCTCTGAACTCCTCTGGATAAATAGCTGACAACTGTTGAAATACAACATTCCATAAACTTTCTACTATTAAAATTAATCACA
Source organism: Balearica regulorum gibbericeps (assembly GCF_011004875.1). Taxonomy (NCBI): domain Eukaryota; kingdom Metazoa; phylum Chordata; class Aves; order Gruiformes; family Gruidae; genus Balearica; species Balearica regulorum. The sequence goes on along the minus strand of NC_046188.1, from coordinate 16,519,574 downwards.
CGTGACTGCATGTGGCTCTCCTTGCTTACCTTCACACCATAAACTCAATTTTGCTGTTTTGATTTCCCTGAGACTCAGTAGCCTGGAGTTACACTTTCGCCTGTACTAGTCTCCCTATTTCTAGATGTGCCAGCTTTGTGAAACAATTTATTTGTATCTAGTCTTTTAAAGGATGGGGAACACATGCTACACAAAACTCTCATATGCCAGTGTTTAAAATACTATAGTTCTAAGAAGTCTTTAGTTTTACTTTCCTCCTTCAATGGCACATAGACCTTAAATCATTTGCCACAGTAGCCTAGCATTAAACTACAACAGAGCGCAGATCTACTTCCTCCAATCGAGCATGTCAAACTAAAGTACAGTGACAGAAAGCAGCTTCTGGGATGTACCTTTGTCTCTCACGCTTCCCAGGACTACCAACAGCTGACAGCTAGTATCCGAACAAACCTCTGGACAAAGAGCAAGAGGGCTGCTGATGGGGAAGGGAGTCCAAGGATGATTCAGAATGATCTGTCCCCACTGTCACAAGAAAACTGATTGTGTCCAAAACTCAGAGCTTTTTCCCAGGCTTTTGTTCACAGGGTGCAAATGTCTTTTTTTTTTTTTTTAATGAAGTCAAGCTTATAATAAAACAGGCCTTTGTACAAGCCAAACAAGTGCTACAATTAAATGGCACAAAACTTTCCAGTACAAGTGTTTTATCCTGCAAGTTGCTAGCTATGTCCCAGGAGCCTGCTGAGCAATCTCAGCTGCCACGGACATCAGCATGGGAGGAAAGCCACTGTGAACTTCAGAGGAAGAGCTCAGAGCACTGCAGCATTGAAACTTTGATCACTGATTTGCAAGAAATTAACTTAAAGGTAAGTATTAAAATTAGAGAGAGGTTCCATGCAATTATTTTAATATAAATTTAGGAAAGGTGCCTACACTTGTATTTGTGAAGAACCTGTGAAAGAACTGCTTGCGCTCTTAAAGTGCATGCTTAGTAGCCACCACGAAACCAACCTGTTTGTGTCATGCAGTTATAAGCATTAAAACCACTGCATGTGAAGTCAGAATCAAGAAAATCACAGTATCTACAGGGGCATTTGGCAGTCCTCTCAACTAGTTCACTTGTTCTTAGAACAGGCAGATTTTCAAAAGATACAGGTTTTCGTACTTCATGTGTCTCCCATGCAGGATTTTGAAAGTTGTTCAGCCTAAATATAACATTTCTTGAGTGTCCTACTTTGCAACTGTAAGATCATTCCTTTAACAACCTGCATCCACGCTTGCTTCCTTCAAAGTCAATCAACAAAAATCATCACAATGCAAATTCACATTGATCCTTGCACAAACCATGTTGGATCGGAATATGATCTGGTAACTTATGCAGGGAGTAACTGAAAGATCACAAGCTGATTGCTCATCACCGTAGGGTCGTCACTAAGGCGAGCAGTGCCACACAAGGCTGAAACATGCTACCACTAGATTCTCACCTGAAAGCTTTGAGGTTTCATTTCCATGCTTTTGGGAAAGCCTATTTTTTATGCACCACAACTTTAGCCTTTTCAGTCCTAGCCCCCTCCATCTTTTTCATGGCAGAGGTTTTTGGGGTTTTTTAACCCATAACTCTTCTATTTCTAATTTCATCCAGCACCGCTCTAGCTGTCTCTGCTGTCTGTGCCATCAGACCTAGTTGCTACAGCCCTACTCACGTTCCTAGTCAGTCTGATTCCCTTTCCCCTCCATACTCCCTGTCTCAGTGTCCCTTGTTAGGTTACACATCTGGTCAGAGAATCTCCCTGCTCTGAAGGGACAAAGACAATGATTGGTGTAGGCTTGGAATGAAGACACTGTACCATCCACATCTAGGAGCAACCAGTGTAGCTGTCTGCATCAGATAAATACAGTTCCCCTCCACCTGACTTCCAGCTTCCCACACCTCTGTGCACCCTCTCCTTACTTGCATTACTGGAAACGGACTCTAGCCCAGCCCACAAAAATTCAGAAATACAGGGACAGTATCGGATACAGTGGGGGAAAAAAACAATATACTTTTAGCTCAATTTAGTTTGCACATATACAAATAAGTTTGAAACCTCATACCACAGCCAAAGACGGGCAGATTTCCATGCACATTCCTGTCAAAGATCAGTTTTCAGCAAAGTTTCAAGCCCTTAAATTCCATGCCACAGCTGTCTTCTGAGAGGCATCACACTTTACATCTGCCTCATCCAAATTCAAGTTCTCTTTAGCAAAGCATAAACCATTGCATAACTCCTGTGGGGAAATTTTAGTCAAAACAACTCCAACTGGCATCAAAACTTGAAAGCTTCAATTCGTATGAAAAGGTATAAGCAAGTGAGATGAGGGTCATTTTATTCTGCACAGCACTTCACACAATAGTGGCGCTAGGAAAATCTTTCTACAATTGATTGCAATGATTAATTTTAGTTTAGTTACTTGCTTAAGATTTTCTTCATCTCTGCTTTAAAATACCACTTCTGCATTCCCATGAGCACATGGTATATAGCTGAGAATTACCCTCAACATTTTTACAGTAATGAGAGCTTATTTATGTTACATCTAATATAAAATTACACTGATAACACTAGCACCTGAAGACTAATGTTTTAACAAAAAGCTTCCAGGCTCCCCAGAATTACTTTACTACGTATTTGTTAAAGATTAAACAAAAGCAATTCATGTGATTTAGGGTCACAGCATTCACTAGACTGCAGTTCCTTTTCAAAGGAACTTTATGAGAACTTGAAAAAAGAGTGTTAAAATGTGTATACACATTCTTAGAAAAAAATGAAAGACTAAAGGGTGCATGGTGAAAAAATAAAATCTTTATTGAAATACCATAGTACCAAGCTTAAAAATACTAAGATTTAAAAAAACCCCATCCTCTTACAATTAAGATTCGCCATAACAATTCCATCTACTTTACAAATACATTGATGGGTGCAAGAGTCTTGAATTTTTACTTGGAGAAATATCTCATACAGTTGAAACTCACACGTCATGACACATGCTTGGTACTATCTGTCTTCTGCCACAGAGGAGATCAAATAGGTAATGCTGTTTATTAAAATTGGGGAAAGTTTTTGTAACATGACATGCATTTCTCAGAGTGAGACAGAAAAATACCTTACTGTATTTTTTCTTAAAAAAACCCACCAACTTTACACAGAAGAGAATGCAATTCACAAGTGCTGAACAAGAACAGATGCAATCACTCTCGGAGGGAAAGAGCATTCAGTTACTACAACCTGCCATTTTAGTGAAGTGCGTAACTCGGGGATCACCAGCCACCAGACAGGAGCTGCCAGAGCCCCCTCGTGGACACGAAATCCACACTAATCGGAACTTTTCTTGCCTCACCGCAACTGCACATTCTTAAAACAAGCTAAGCCAACAAAAGCACTCCTATCACTGTAGCTGTACCTAGAACATGCTGGTAGAACTTAACTGGGGCTCAACAATCTTTCTTAACAGGCACAGAGTGCCCCTAGGGCTTCCCCACAATTACCAAAGACCGAAGACATTTCCAGCATTTTAAGTAAATTACAATTGGTACAAATTACCATACCAAGTTAAATCAGACACTCAGAGCCCAGGACACTCTTCCTGCAACACTGGTCAAAAGTGAACACACAGGAAGCAAAGAGCAGGACACTCATAAGGTTACAATTTCAGTCCCTAGCCTTCTATGGCTCAAGACTTGACCCAGTCTTTTTGTATTTAGCTGATCAATTTTACTTTCTTGGGTTTGCCCAGTCTTTTTTCAGGCCCATGAAAGATTCTGGCATTCATAACTCCTGGCTGAAAAGAGGCAAGAGGTGTTCTCATTAGAGGTAACGTTTCCTAGCACTGCATGTAAGTCAGAGGTATATAAAATTATGTTTCCTCTGCAATACTGAAAGACTCAAGCACCACTACCATCTGCAAATAAGGAACAAGGGTCTAACACACTCTGGTCAGGCAGAATAGTTGCAAGAAGTTTGCTTATCCCTAGAAATAATTCTGCTCCTCTATTACAAAGGCCATACTACATGGTCCCTGCTCCAGGACAGCTTCACAATTCACAAAGTAGAGCGTTACTACAAAGAGGCATATATTTGAGTGTCTCGTTTAAAGATTCACATTCAAGCTTGAACACGATCTTCCGTTCTATTTGTCAAATGTGGGGCTCAGGCATTTTTCCTTTGATTATTAGCATGACCTCTCTCTGCCAAAGGCATCCTTATGTGATCCAAGTCAAAAACTGCCTTAGACCATGAAGATCACCCATCAGTTAAACTGACTTAGGTCATTTCATACATATTCTTCATCTCTGTCATTTATGAAATGGACTGCCGTATTTTAAAGCTAACGCAAACACCCTCTTAGGAATACGCTGTAAATCCATAAATACTATTTAATTACTCATCTAGTTCAGGAACAAACTTGCTTATAGGTCACCAGGTTAGATCCAAACCAGGAAGTCAGATGCAGTTCAGATTCCAAAAATCTTCATTTCCCAGTTTCTAAGCCAGTAAAACCCCTACAACACTTCTACATTGCTGCTGCTTGTTGCACAGCTTTTTCAAACTAGCACATCTTCAAAATAACCAAGAACTTTTCATATGTTTCTTCAGCATTCACAATTCAGGCATCCCACACAGATACTAACTATGCAGTCCAGAACTGTAGGTACATTTTAAGCATTCTTAATGCTCTCAAAACTGAGGATATGTTGGTGCTGCCAGATGTTGCTTTGATGGTATGCTGAAATTATTTACCTGGCATGTAGAACAGCTGGAGCTCAAGCCATCTTACTAAAAAGCTTCGAGAGACACTAAAACCGCCTAAGTAGAGCTCAATTGTTAAGGTACAATAAGGGACTTTCATTTCCAGGCACTATCACAAGTCAGAAAGACAGAGATATCTGACTTGGACATGAAGAGGTGTCCTGCTCCGATAAGCTCATGAAACTTTTCTTCTGATCTTTCTCAGCAGCTAATTTAGTGCTATTCTTTTTAAAAACAAACAAAAAGCTTTCTGTTGACAGCATCATCATTCTCAGATGCCTACCTTCCTGTGCACTGCATAAGAACCTCAAACCACTAATTCGTAACTAGTAATTCTGTTCAGCAGCAGAATGCCTGGAAGTAACCTAATTTGTGACTAACTGTGAACATTTAAGCCCTGCAGTTTGAATACTGGCACTTTTATTACTGTTTTCAAAATGAGGTGATAATAGGTCTTCTAACAGGAACATCAGCAGTGTCAGGAGTCCTATCGGAGTCCCATTAATATTTCTTCTGAACAGGTGATTTAAATCATTATCTGGAAAATACAAGAAGTTTCACTTAGACTGATAGAAGACTGGGCATGTAACATAATTATCTGTTTCTACAGTGTACGTGGGCTAATTGTTCTAAGTCTTATCAGCATGGAAAAGCATTTATCCACTAACAGAGTGCTGCATGTTTCATAATCCAAAAGCATTTGGTCACACTAAGTATTTTATTGAAAAGCATTCTGTTAAGCTTAATAATATCTCACAGGTCAATCTCACAAAACTACAATGAGTAACTACACATTCAGGTATTTTTATTTAACCCAGTACACAGACTTCAGAGAAGCCTTCTAGCATTTATAGCAGTTTTTCAGTGTTCAGCAGATGTTACTCTATTTGCTAAACAATATCAGACTGCAAAATTGCTCTCACTGTTGATAGATCAATAATGACATGGGATAAGTCATTATCTCCGTGGCAACAGAATGGTAACTGTTAGAGGAATATTGCGCATGTTGCTGCTGTGACTCTTACAGGCATGCCTCGGCTTCCTCACACAGGTACTCTCTCTGCAAGCCTGGTGTGCCCAGAGTACTAACAACCAAGGGCATCTCTTGGACTACAGAGGATCAAACTACAACTGTTATTATGTTATTCAGGAAGAAGCATATCCTCACAAGGGTTTATTACACTTCAGTTTGATGTCCTCAGTTTAACTTTTTATTTTTTTATGAATCATCTCCTTGTAGAAACAGCTAGAATGAAATTCAGGAATTTTTTTTTTTCATATTGCACAACCTTGCACTATGTTAATCACAACATGTTACAATATGCAATAACTTGTAATAATGTAATATGCAAAAAGCAATAACTTTTCTGTGCCTTGATCAGCACGACCATGCCTGTCTTCTGATGTTCTGCGAAAACCAAAACACACTGACACACAAAATGCACAGTGTTCATCAGCAATACGTGAACTTTGCTTTTAGATTCATAACAGAAAGTATTTCTTTATAAATACACATATTTCAAATACTGCAGCAACACTTTTTTAATATTCATAAGCTACTCACATGGGATGAGAAACTGCAAGTTTGCCACAATTCTCTTTGGAATTTGTTCTAATTAAATTTAAATAAAAGGCTACAGAAGTGATGCCTGAAGCTGATTACACAGAAAATGAAAAACGAGTTGTCACTCAAGCATCAACTGTATTCCACAAAAATCAAGAACTAGCAAACAGTCTTCTGAATACCAAAGACAAGCTGGTCTTTGCTAATTCTCACATGAACAGAACTGGGGTGAAAAAAAATTCTTTTTCTTACAAATGCAAGTAATACAAATGACCATTAATATACCAAAAGTCCAGATGCCAGAGCAGCAATATAAATTAATACTCAAACATACACTGTAATTTGTCAGTTGTGAGAAACTGTGGTTTAGTACAGAGAAAAACTTTTCAACACTTTCTTCTACTTACAGGATGGACTTGGCCACCATAGGAGACCTCGATGCTCTGCTCCAAGTTCTCAGAAAGAATCCAGCGTCTGCACAGGAGCTCAAAGTTGGCTGCACATGTGACTGTTTGCAGGACATGTTCCAAATTCAGCACTTCTCCAGCTGATGCTGAGCAGTTCTGAGTATTTTCCAGCACCAGCTGAACCAGCTCTTTTGCACAAGCAGCCAGCCAGCCCAATCTTGCTCCCATCTCTCCAAATCACTCCTAACCCTGCCAGCTGTTCCAGTGTCAGACCAAGCTGTGCAAAACTACCTGTTACCCGGGTCTCCTCGCCTAGTACTAAAGCAAAGCATGCAAAGAAGTGCTAGTTTCTCTGTGATGTAAACCACCAGCTTCATCCCATTAAAAAATCAACCAAAACTGAGCAAGTGAATAGAGTCAAACAGGTCACCAGATGCAGCCAAAGCTGCCCAGGGCACAGGCCCATCCAGCACCTTGTCAGCTGCACACATAACGCCTCCCGTGCCAACGCCATGGCGCTGCTCTTCCGAGGACACACGGCGACCGCCGCAGCTCGCACACGTTCGTACACGCTTCACCGCCGAAGTTTCACTCAGCGCAGGCAGCCGATAGAGCAGAGCTGCCTGCCCCTCCGCAGCCCCGTTCTCCCCAGATTTCATTTACCCGTTAAGCACTGTGTTCGCTCCCGGCTCGCCCCCCAGCCCCAGGGAGCTCTATCAAAGGGCAGGCGGGAGAAAACCCAAACTCCATCCGGGGGGCAGCCGGCGCCAGCACATCCGCCGGCTCCACCACGGACCCCCAGCGCACCGCCCGCACGGCTCCGCGAAGCCCCCGGGCCCTGCCCGCACGCCAGGCCCGAAGGGAGCGGCTGAGCACGGCGGGGGACGCCTGACGGGCCTCCCTGCCGCGGTGGCCTCCCTTCCCCGCCGCGCTGCTCAGCCTGCGCCCCGGCCGCCCCGCGGAACCGGCGGTAGGGACAGCGGGTACCGGGCAGCTCCGCCCCGCGGCGGGAAGAGCGGCACATCCATCCCTCAGCCCGTCAGGCAGAAGGCGGCTGTGGCGGGTCGGGCCCCACCACCACGAGCACAACCGTTACCCGGAAGCGGAAGGAGTTACCCACCCCGGAGCTTCCTGAGCAAAACACCGCACCGGGGAAACCTGACCAATCGCGTCCGCGGCGTGGGAGGGGGATTACCAAAATCATGTAAGATTGACAGGTGCTTCTCCCAATGAGCTGCAGCGGCACGGTTCCCTCCCCAAATAAGAAAGCAAAGTACCCTCAGGGTTGTTGGGTGGGACAAGGCTCGCTGTATTTTCACGCTACTGGCTACTGTTCTGATTGGCGGGTGATTACGCCTATGGAGAGGAGAATCTCCTCCGCGACCTTTCCCGCTCTCCACCAATAGGTGGTCAGCGCTGGCTCGGGGCCGGCGGGGCGCGGCGGAGGCCGGCAGTGGGCACGGGTGGGCGGTCGGTGCAGCATGAGGGGCTTCTTGCGCGCGGCCTGGCGGTTAGGTGCCGCCGCCGCGCGGGGCCGGGCCGGGCGGTCGCTCAGTCAGGCGGCTGCCGGTGGGGCCGAGGGCGGCGGGGCCGAGGGTGGCGGCTCGGGGTCGCGGGAGGCGGTGGAGCGGCTGGTGCGGGCGCACCCGGTGGTGGTGTTCATGAAGGGCAGCCCGGCGCAGCCCCTCTGCGGCTTCAGCAACGCCGTCGTGCAGATCCTGCGCCTGCACGGCGTGGAGGACTACCGCGCCCACGACGTCCTACAGGACCCCGACCTCCGCCAAGGTCAGCGGTGGGCCGGGGCAGGCGGCCGGGCCGGGGCCGGGCGCGGCGGCTGCTGGGGGTCACCTTTGGGTGCCGCCTGCCCCGCTGCCGGGACTTGCACCCAGCCTGAGCCGGTGCCCGGCTTCCCTTTGTGGAACGCCGGTGTTAGGGGGCAGAGCCAGAACCCCGAAGTATCCGTTTCCCCATCGCAAAGGCCCGCGGGCGGCTCCGGTGTGCGTCACCGTGCGGGGAGGTCGGGGCTGCCTTAACGCCCTGACCCCCCCGGGGCTGCCGGGGCACCGTGTGGCAGCCCCCGCCCGCTTTTCACAGGCGGAACCTGCTTGTGCTCGCTCTTTTTGGGGGGGTTGGTGGTGTTTTATAAACAGGCCTGCGTCCCGGGTTTGGGGGTCTGTGGAATTTGAAGCGTATCCCAGAGATGCGCCATCGGCGTTGCTTTGCCCGGACGCCCCGTTTGGTTTCTGCGCCCTTACTGTGTCCAAGAGCGTCTGAGTTATCTGCAGAATGCAGTTATGCTTATGGGGTAACTCTTGGACATCGGGCTATTTGTGCCACGCTGTCCTGCCTAGTTAATAGATCCAAAGCTGCATTAAAAGACTCCTAAAACTTCATCATCTAGTCAGATTTTTGTTTTTGTTCCCTGTGAACAGTATGGTGAAACTTGGTGAATGGCTTGGACTTGTACCACTGTATTCCCTGTCGGCACTGTCTGCCAGGATTCTTTTGATAAAGTACAAAATGATGCTAATCATTTGCACAAGAAATATTTACCAATAGTTTCACCCTTACTGCTCAAGTCATAAGAGCTTTTCTATATAAGGTTTTTTGCTAATTATAGAAGGCTAGCGCTCTGTTCTCGTAATGCTTTTCTTCCTTCTTTCGCTCTTAAGTGTGCATAGCTGACTGTTAAGGTTTTATGTGGTTATTTGAGAAAGTTTTAAAACAAACAAAAAGATAAAAATACATAGCAATTAGTCTTGCAGGTGCATGGCATTAGCAGTTCTTGTCCAGAAGACACTAAAATGTGCTTGAAATCTGCATGCTGGCATGTATCAGGTGACTTCCTTCTCCTGTGTTTTTGGTATTGTCTGACTAATTCAGGCTTTCATTAGCTTTTAGCTGAAAGGCTGATTTTTCCAATCCTTGCTTGCTTTTCAGTTCACGAGTATAGCAGTTGTTGTGGTATAAAAGCTTAAATACTGGAATTTGGGTGTGATGACTATTTTAATGAATGTTGGTTTTGTTCTTGGCAGGTGAACAAATCATGGTAGCTCACTAAACTTTATTTACTTATCTATATTTATTTAAATTATGGTTTACTAGAACAAACTCATGAATTAAAAAGGAGGAACCAAAACCTTGAAATCAAACCATCAGCATTTCACTTTTGGTTGAGAGGGCTTTTGTGAACCCTTGAACAGGCAATGTGTTTGTCAGTTATAATCTCTGGGGATTTGACCATATGAATGTATAATATTTTCTTCCTATGTAACAGGAACCCTTCTGAGTATGGCAAATATTTTCTCCACATGAATTCTGGCTTGTGGCAGGTGATCTGAGAGGTTATTGCCCTCCCAGCTACCTGAGCTTTAAATTGGAATTAGTGGTTTGAGCTGGACTGTTTGGCTAAGCCGTGCTGAATGCAGTAACAGAGCGTACACTTGCACAATATCCTGGTGGTTCTCAGGTGCTTAAAGAAGTTGTTCTGTTCCCTTTCACGAACCAGCTTTGGCATTTGTCCGACTGCACGAAGAGCCAGCTCGATTTATTACCTGTGCGTACAAGTTGAACTAGCTTCTTGTAGCGTGAGATGAGTACGAGTGCCAGCACCAGGGAGTGAAGAGTTGGGGAATGACACTGCTGCTTTCCAGGCCAGCAGGCTGTCATATTGCTTCAGCTGTATCTCCTGCTGTACCCTAAAAAGCCAGTGTATGCCTGTTGTCTGTGGATAGCAGTCTCTGACAGAGGAGAGGGCAGGGTTCTGTAAATTGCCAAGGATGATTCAGCAGTGGCTGCCTAAATGCCTTCTTAGTCCGCTCCTGGAGCGGGCCTCAGGTGCTGAAAAGTTAATATGCAACATGTCATGCTTTCCTAAATCCTCCCTGTGAACGTAACCTGCAGTGCACGCGCATGGGGTTAGTGAGGGGATGCTGAACCTTTAGCAGTGAAAATATCGAATACATCTGTTTGACTAAGATTAATCTGCAAGATTGTTGTGTGTAAGCTGATCACAAGCTTTGTATTCAGCTGAACGTAACTTAAATGTTTGCATATATGTATACTTACACCATTTGTAGTAAGAGCTGGCTGCAGAGATGGTGGTTCAGGCACTTTTGAAGTGCTGGTTGGTTTCTTTCCTGTATCTGTTGAAACACTGTATTTTCAGGTTGTTACAGTTCAACTGCTGAAGCTGGTCCTGCACTAAAATAGGGCAAATTGTGAAACCATAACAACTCCCCTACTTGCCTCTTCACCTGAAAGCATGCTCAGATCTGTGAAACTAAATAGTTATTAGTACTTCATGTGATTTATCTGAACTTGAGCTTGAGGATGCACTTGCTTCCCTGATTAAAGCTTCTCTGAGAGACCTCAGCACTCCCTCTTGGACTGTGGTTCCATGGCTATTCAAGTTTCTCTAAGTTGGCTGTGCCACAAATGATCCTGCCCTCAGCTGGTGGACAGCACTAGGCTGGTTCAGGTCACTAAGGTGGTAGAGAAGCTTGGGATTACATACTGGAAAAATTCTGGTTTAAACTGGTTTGAACTGTTGTGCTGGTTCACCCTCAGATTGTTTTCATTGTTGCTTCACGTTACCCAGCTATGGGATGCTGCCAAGAGGGTAGTCTTGATCCTTCCTCCCGTCTTTGGGCTAGCTTTCCCTCAATCATGCTTGCACCAGTACTAATGATCTCCATGAAAATGTGTTGCTTTTCTGGAGAAAGTGTGGTAGGAATGAGAGTGGTTGCTTGAGTCAGTTCTTTGATATGGCCCATCATTCATTAGTGTTAATGCTGACAAGAGAGGCTGAGAGCTGGTAACTGGAGTTGAGGAAATGGGGTGGGAGTGCGCTAGGTACGCCTTTTGGTAGCAGTTTGCACCGATTCTGGTTTCACAGCCGCCTTCGAGTGTGCCAGTTCAGCTGTCAAACTTTAAACCTGATCTGTGGAGTGTGGTTTTACAAAGCAAACAGTGCTTCAAAACAGAAGCTGCAGCTTCTGCGTTAACCTGCCGCGAAGGAAATCCCTTGGGGTGTCTGTACTGCCAAAGGATATGTCACCAAAGCGCATCCCGACTGCAGCAAGCATAGAGCAGGCTAACTTGCTTTAAGACTACTGAAATAGCTTAGTAGAGCAGTTACTGATACTAGGAGTTGGTTAGCCACTTCAGGAGGTGTTCAGTTTGTAACATGGTTGAGCCCTGGCACGAAAGCATTTAAAGCAGCTTGTGCGATACGTGAGATGCAGCATACAGAGCAGCTAAGCTTCATTGTTATTCATATTTTGATCTGAAGTTGGCTAGATCCTTGAAAGTACTATCAGTGCTTGTACGTAAGTGCAGTTGAGTCCTTGAAGAAAGTATTTCTGTGAAAGAATAATTGGTGTAAATATTGCCCTGGAATGCTTATTAACAGTAGGTTTATTATGCAGAGCCCTTAGTTCTTGATTCATGTTTAGCATAGCAATATCTTAACAAAAACAAACTCTATTTTGTATCTGCAGTGGCTCCTTTGAGTAGGGTTATCCTTAAGCATGCCTTAATATCAGGACTCAGTTTTTTATTGCAACTATTATGGGCTAAAAGATTTTTAGGGCAGTTTGAGCGCTTCTGAGTGCTCAAAGGTCAAGGAGTGTTTAAGAAAAGTACTGCTAAACACAAGTTGACATCAAAGCTTATAATTTTCGCAAACTGTATCTAAACAACTGAGACAAGTTTTAATGAAATACTAAGGAAGAAATTACAGGCAGTGGTGCTGGAGATGAGGTTACATGGTTAAGGATTCCTTTTGGCCTTGATTTATATACTGAACTTGTGATTTTAGACTTTGAAAGCCTTAGGTGTCTATCTGCAAAATCTGAAGTAAAAATATAATCTCCCAGCTCATGTTGTACTTCATAGTTAGGAATGCTTTGTCACAACACAATTTTTTTTCTACATTACAGTTATTTTAGTGCATTTTTAAAACATACTGGTATTTGACTAAGGGGAATTATTAGCTCTTTTTCATCTTTTATGCGTTAAAATTGTAATCCCATTGCATATTTCTGCATTTATGCATATTTATTAAAAAAGAAAGTGTTTTAAGTTCCAGTAAAGTGAGCATAATTTGCATATTTGGTTATTTTTTACCTCAGATATTTTGGGGGTTACCTGTACAGTCTGTAGAGGTTAAATTTTTTTTCTAAGGGGAAAGCAAATTCCCCTGTGCTTTCTGCTGTACAGGTCTAATATTTGCTATTAGTACTTTGACAGCCTATGCTAAAGCTTGTGCCTACTTGTTTAGAGGATTGATTTCCAAGGTGGTGGGCTCTGACGGTCTGAAAAGGCACCTCTGTTGTCTGTAGGCTTAAATTTGCTATATGGGCTTCTGTGCCTTCAGTAGAGAAATTCCAGGCAGTGCATGTTGAAACTATATTAAAATGTTGAATTCAAACCTTGGTATCTAAGCAAGTGCTGGTGGACTTGGTATAAGAGCATACAGATATAGAATTTAACTATTTCCTTTGCTACAGAAATAATGGCTTTGTGTGAAGGTAACTTAAAAAGTGGCTAATGAGGTATAATGATTCTTCTGTATAATTTTTTGTGTGACGTCTTTAAGTGCAAGATGAGATTCTATTTATACCATCTGATCAGTTAATATTTTTGGGTGGTCCTGCATTTGTCTTCTATGAAGTATAGATTTAAACTTTAATTCTCTACTTCATAACTGAGACTCGAGCTTTGTTTCGTTTAGTGAGTACTTTGAAGGGACTTCAGCCTTTGTGCCCCTCCCATGGGTTGCAAGGTCTGGCAGTGAAAGATAAACTAATTTGAAATTTGTAAGGCTTCTGAGGGGCAAATGTACCTTGCAAGTGAAATTGCAGTAGTAAGTATAACTGTATGAATTCAGTAAGAACATACAGTATTTTAAAGTGTCTTTGGGAAATATAAAGGATAACTGAATGTAAACACTTCTCAATATTTTTACAGACTTCTCATTTCTTTAATTGATTGAAAAATCATATTTGCTTGTTTCCTGGAAGGGAAAAGAGACGCTACGTTTTTCCAGCTCCTGTTTGAAGTCAGTATAGGAGCTGACTCCATATCTTTCAACCCACATCTTTGAGTTGGAATGAAAGCCAAACCTAACTTTAACGTAGTTTTTCTGATAGTGCTTCTGCTATATAGATACATTTTTACTTAAATGGGAAAGAAATGAATGTATCAGTAGTTATGTCAGGCTGAAGCAGTGTATTCTCTTTAAAAAAAACATTCTAAATAGAGGGGGGAAGACTGTTAATACTTTTATTTTTTTTTCTCATGCAGGAATAAAAAACTACTCTAACTGGCCTACCATCCCACAAGTATACCTCAATGGTGAATTCGTTGGTGGCTGTGATATACTCCTCCAGATGCATCAGAATGGAGATCTTGTAGAAGAGCTGAAGAAGTTAGGAATCCGTTCAGCGCTTCTGGATGCAGAAAAAGACCAAGACAAAAAGTAAAGCGAGCAAAAAAGATGCTGTGACAGGAATAAAGCAAATCTTCGATAAGAACTCATTACCAGTAAAGCCTTATGTACTTTAGCTCAAAGAAGGCATCTTTTTGAACTGACACTAAGATTTATCTGTGAATGTCTGTTAGCTCATGGTAAATTTAGTGATCTTGATATTTTGATTTATGGATATTGTTGATATTTGAGTATCACCACTGCACTGTAAAGCATACATTTGTGGAAATTGTGATTAAAAAAGAAAAAGAGAAAGTTCACTTCTAAAAGTATTCACTTCTTGTTTGAGGCAGGAGTAAACCAAAAGAACTAACAATATTTTTATGAATTTTGAGTGTGTGTTTTTCTGTTCTTTGATAAATGAACCTGTGCAAGCAGTGTTTGCATTCCCTTGCTCCTCTTGAAAAGGTGTTAAGTAATAGTGTATCAGTTTTGCTGTACAACTCCTGGTGATAAAACTTCCTGAGAGCCTATAAAACTTCTGTAATCACATGATAGAGGAGAAGAATAGTCTTCAAACAATATAGAGGAAAAAAGATTATATGAGAGTGCATGAAATATACTTTTAGTCCAAAGGGTAAAAATAAACAGACTTGTACAAATACATGTATAATGGTCATTATTACTTTGTAACATTCTGTTGGCTTTTAAAAGATTGCTAAGAATTGTGCCTAAAGATTTTATAAAACCTTTTCTACCTCTTGCAAACCAGCTTTTCCTCCTGCTTATATACTTAGTGTATTGCAGTTCTGTGTCAGTGCTAAAATGTGGGAATTGTTTAAGGCTTCAGTATTCTAGCTGGAAATAGTATGGGAGAATAATACTTCAGTTACTACTGTAATCTTGTATTGTTTGCTAGTGACTAAGTTATCTTTTTATATTTGTTTTATTTCCAAGTATTTTCTCCTGACTGCTAGCTTCGAAGAATATGGTCTTCAAATGTGAGATTAACAGATGAAATGTTTCATGTAGATAAGATGAGTGCAGAAGAGGGGCTACTGAATAGATAAATAGTTCTTTGTGGAAAGTCTCGGAAGTCTTCAATACCCATCTAACCACATTTCCCTAAGTTAAAACAAATTATATTAATTTGCAGTGTAGCTTCAGCTGTACAGCAGTACTGCTGAGGTTAAAAGCTCACCAAACTGTTTCCAAATGCAATTTACTTTTATTAATATAAACCAGTTTGCATGTGAATTACACAAATGATTGGAAATAAACTGTATTTTACGTTGATTGTCTGCAGTAGTTCCTCTTTATTTTAAATTACTAATGAAACTGATATTACTTTTGATTTGAAACCTAAAATGTTTTCCACTGCATAGGATAGAAAATGTGTTTTAGAGAAAGGAAAAATTATGAATGGTCAGGGGAAGAGGAAGTCAGGAACTTGTAGACAAGAGAGATTTGATACAAGTTCCAGTTCTGAATCTCTCCTGTCCACTTGAGCAAGCTGTCCAGTGGAGAAACTATACTGGTGCATTCAAGAATTTGCAAAATTGGTTACAGTAAGCTTACTGTATAGTTTAAATGCAATCAGTATCACCAGGATTAAATACAGCATGTACGTTCTCTCTGTATTCATGCATTCATGACAGCTGCTCAGTACCAGCAGAGGTGACTGAATGGCCACCGAGTATGAATAAGTTACACTCGGAGGCAGTCACTTGTGGCTGTTGGGCATGTGGATATGAATGCCAGATATTTTTTTTTTTTTGTTCATATACCACATCACATTCATGAACTGCAAAGCTTTAGGTATAGGTGAAGATTAGTTGTGAGCATTTCAGTGTTACCTCTCTTTGGATTCCAATTAAATAAGCTTCTGGCTGATCTTTTATAAGTAGTTTTTGCCATTCTGAATGTAAAATGACATTTAGAAAAAATAAGTGAATTTCAAAAGTTTTTGGTTATTTGTGTCAAAAGACCTATTGAAATGGATGTATGCAGTAAACAGAATAAGCTAATGAATAAATTATTTTCTGCTTCAATGGTTAACGCTTAGTCTGGCTCCTAAATAAATCTGTTAAACAAAACCCCAAACCTGCTGTTTCATATAGCTCTAGTCTTTATTCTTCTGCAAAAGTTTAATGTTTTTCAGTACTATTTGCTAGTAGTTTAACATAAAGGTAACTTTAGTATTGTCAGGTCTTCTGTCTCCTCTAAGCAGGCTTTTTTTTTCCTCCCAGAAAGAGTTCCTGCTATTACCAAAACTATGAATAGTTTTTCTACTTTCTTCCTCTCAGACTTTCTAGTTTTTAATTAGTTAAAATTTTGCATAGCATGTATAGTAATGTTTATATTGATCCTTTGATCAGAATATGTTGTGATTGAGCAAGTGAAAGCAGCAGCAATACCAGAAAGCATGTGTGACAAAGCCACAAGAAAGAGAATATAAAATGTGACTTGTGTCTGCATTCCTGTATGAGCCGTATCTTTCCAGGCTCTGTGTGCGTGAGGAGTTGTTTTACATATTACATCTGTGTAAATGCTTATGTTAATCCAACGGCAATAAAACAAATCACCATCTAGTTAGATTGTAAAACTTCAGATGCTCACAAACAGACTTATTTTGGGAGTTGACTGAGAGTATGTTCTCGCAAAACATAGTTCTCACTTAAGTTGATTGTTTCAGAAGATGGGCAGTATTCTGCACTCTGCTCATCAACTTTTGCTGTCCCTCAAAGTAGAGGCAAAAGGGAGCACGTGCTTCCAATCCAAGCGGGATGTTGTTGCAAACAAGCTGATTTTGTGCAAAAGAAATTGTGGCGCTCATTGATGAGAGATTTTCACCTGTTTTTCTTGTGCTTTTTGGCAATGAGAGAAGGCAGCTGATGATATTGGTGTCTGTGGTGAGAGTCAGTGGGGGGGGGGGGTAGTGCTAGCTGGAAAGATCCACGGGGAGTCCCTGGGTGGGAGGATGCAAAGGGTTCGGTGGGGGTAGGGGTGATCTTTTCCCCCCCCAGGAGGAGCAGGTTGTCGCAGGAGCTGAGGGGAACGATGGGGAAAAAACACTGGGCACTGCTGCTTGTGCTTCCCTGATCACTGGGCAGTACAGCGGAGACCGAAGGTGCGATGGTGTTTGGGAAGGCTGGCTGATGTTGCTGAGCAAAGATGGGGAGCTGCCCTTGCCATCTTCAGTGAAGAACGAAGTAACACTGCCTGGTCTTGAGTTTGGTTTGCTGGGGTAAGAATAAGGCAGGCGTCAGGGCTGTGCACGAGCATGGGCTTCTACAGATGGAGGTTGGTTGGAGCTGCCAGCTCCAAAATAGCGTGTAGTCCCATTCCCACCATTTGTGTTTTAGCGCGTTGTACTGGGCAGGCGTTCTGGCTGGCTGCCTCTCCAGGGAGAGGCTTCTGGGCTCATTTTGGCTGTATTGCACTGCTGAGGGCTTACAACGAACGTAAACTATTACCTATGAGTGTTAATTCTGTTATTACAGGATTGTATGAATGTTTGCCAAACTGGAAACCATTATCATAATTACTTATATTTTATTCTGAGGATGCCCCTGGTTCTGCTGCTGCAGTAGAAGGCTGAGCTGAGTGGACCAACCTATTCACCAGATGATAAATTAAGCTAATCCTCTGCATCTTCTAACACTGCTCGCCACTTACACATAAAGCAAGGTTCTTATTCTGAAACTGATCTGGTCCTAAACCTTCACCAAAGAGGAGGTAGGGTTTCTTCGCTCTTCTTGAACTGATCCTGGCAGGGAGCAGAAGGAAGCAGATTACAAACACTTGTTATTGTGCTGCTAGTTTTGATTTGGGAGAATTCAAATCAGTTAAACGAAAAGTTGTTTCCCTGAGAAAACAAACTGTTAACAGCTCAGGAAATATTAATGGGTTACAGACTAAGTGTGTTTCTCAGCTCCAATGACCTTTTCCTTGCCTTAATTTTGCTAGCAAATGTTTGGATGTGGTCAATATTCTGCATTGCTTGTCTAGAAATCCTTGGCAGGATTTTCCCAGGAGTCTGTCAATGCTAACAAAGCGCGTAGAAAACAATCAAGCGTGGGAACGTGAAATCGAAGAATTGTACCAAGGAAAATCTCTCCTGAGCTGGCACCAAGAATCCCATCAAGGCCGTGTCAGTGCCTGCATCTAAGCAGGGCAATATTAAAAAGCAGAGCTGGCAGCCTTAGCAATAAATCCCTGCCTAATCCAGTCTGTACGTCCCTTCTGCAGAAGCCTGATCTTCTTACACAGGGTTTTTCAACATCTGTATTACAAGATTGTGTAAGAAAAAACTCATTCATTAGTTACAATATACACAGTACCCTTTAAAGACTCTCTGTGAGCAAAGGTGGAAATGCAATAATGAAGGTTAAAGAGTTGGAAGGTTTTGGATTGTTTGTTATGCTAGATGGTGGGTTGTGCTTGCTTTTTGGCTGAGAGGGTTGAGATGAAAACACTGCTCTGGAAGAAGCTGTTGTTCACTATTTGGTTTTGAATTTTTTGTTGGGATGCTGTTTGGTCCATTGAACAGTTCTGTCTTACAGCACCGCTGCCTCGTATGTGGCCTGATCCTGGCTATAGACACTCCTGGCTACTTGAGCCTATCCTGACCTATCTTTTAGGAAAAACAGATTTTAGCTACACAGAAAATAGGACTGAAGTAGCTAAGATTCTGATTTATAAACTTTCCCTTATCACCCAGCTTCTCACACATGCCTTGTTTCCCTGGAAGTAAGGGAGTAGGCCAGGAGCAAAGGCGGTTTTAGTTAGGAAGACCATTGTCCTATATAAAATTCGTGGTAGTCATAGGATGTGGCTGAGAGGAATGTGCAGTGCTGTATATAATGAACAAGCGTTCATATCTTCACAGTTTTGAAGATCATTTCTTATTAATCGAACAGCAGAAATGCTTGCAGGACAGCAGGCTGCTGGCTTGTGCTCCCCTCTCAAGAAGAAAGAAAACCTTTCAAAGGTGACTTTTATTCTCAAATGATTTTAATGTTTTAAGACCTTTTGAATCAGAGTAAACACATGCAATTTCCTTAAAGACAGAGGGAGTCACTAGAAACTTTTCTCTAGCTGTTGAAATACATGCTGTATTTTCCAAAGTACCTTTTTTACCTTAAATGTGTGCAGGCAGTGATGGTTTGTAATGACCTAAGAAGAATCTAAGGGCCAAGTTCAATATTAATTTTGAAACAGCTTTGCCAATTAAAGAAGTTAATTCTAATAAACAACAGAGGGACAATGATTTTTTTTTCTTTCTTTTTTTTTTTAAAAAAAATTGTTGCAGCTGTTCTACATAAAAAGCCATGAGACTGTTCCTGCGCACGCACTGAGATGCTGGGATGCATGCCTGTGGTTTTGTAGTTATATGTTGTCTCTTGTAACATAAAGCTTGCACAGGGGGCTTATCAACTTTTAAAGATGAGCTTCTGTAATATTTTACTTAGTATTTAACAGTGAATTAAGTCAAAAGAGGCTTTGGTGGAGTGTTGAATTAGGAAAAAACTCCACTGAATTACACTTTTTTCGCTTGTTATATAAGCACATTCTTCAATGCCTGAAGGCTTTTATGTACAATTTAGCCCCAAAACAGTGAAGTAGGACACTCAAACCTTCATTTTGCAGGCTAACACAAACTGAAATACAGAGAAGTGATTTGCTATGTGTACTATAACAGCTTTAGAGAGAATTAAGTTTTGAAGAAGTGTTTAATCTTAAACCTATGGTCTAGTGAGTGAAAACCACATGCTTTTACAGGGGCAGCTCAACAAACATTTTAGAGTTTTCAAATACATACTGCAATGACTATTTTTGAAATACTACTTGTCAGACAACATTTCTCTGTTGAATGGTAATACTATGAAACCTAATGTTTCTGTTCTTATCTTTCTTGTCTAAAATCTAAACAGCTCTTCAGGTAGATATAGGTTGGGGGGTTTTTTAGCTTTGGTTTGGGATTTTGGTTTGGTTAGCTTTTGTTTCATTTTGGTGTTTTTTTTTTGTTGTTGTTGGTTTGTTTTTGTTTTTGTTTTTTTTTTTTTTTCCTAAGGAAAATTTAGGTATTCTCTGAGCCACAGTGCTTTCTGATTACTTCAAAGAGGATGTGCTCCATGAAGACTGGGTAAATATGCAAACCTTCACAGCTCGGTAGAGATCAGTTTTAGGCCTGGTATTCAAGAATGTCTTGTATCGCTGATTTAAAAAATATACAGAATCTAGGCTTCTTCAGCATGTCGTGTATTTACTCATCTGTCTGTGATGCTCCGTGAGAGACAAGCGATAACACGTGAAAGGAAACAGGTGCCAGAAGACTGATACTGACTGAAAGGAAAGCAAATAAAAGCAAATAAACTAACAATTAAATGTTAGGCGGCTCCAGAGGAAGGTTGCGGAGGGTCTCCTTGGGGAGATGCCGCCGGGCCGCAGCGCCTGTGGGACGAGCTGCCGGGAGCGGCCGGGGCCACCCAGGAGATGGTGCTGTTGGACCGGGGAAGCGGCACAGCCCTGACCCAGAAGCATCTTTCAATGCGGTCCTCCCTGTTTTCCATCTGTGTTGCATGTTATTCTTTGGGGTCCTCGTTTTCTTTTGGGAGAAGAAGGTGTCAGTGTTGAACCCGGAGCGCATCCCGGTCTGATATGTAATGCCATTCCCAGACAGACAACCCTACGCCCTCGATGGAGATGACGCTAGTGCTTGAAGGCGATGTTTTTTCCTCGGACTGCGTGGCTGGTGAGACAGTAATGCCGAGGCGGGGAGCAGCTTCACAGCTCATTGCCTTCATCCGAGCAACTGCCTGAGAAGCACCGTGCCAAAGCCAAGCATTTGCCGGGTGCCCGCTACGTCGCTGCAAGGGGTGGGGAGCAGCGGTCCCGCTTGCGGGGGCTCCTCGGGGACCCACCGCCTGCCAGCTTCCCTTTGCCATCCTCCGAGGCGGCCTGTCCCCAAATACACGTGTCTGGGAAAGGTAAGCGCGAGGGCGGCTCTGTTGCTCCAAGGCGAGGACTCAAGCGGGGCCGAGCGCAGGGTACAATGCCGTTTCGTCTGTGGTGTACGGCGGGTGCGGGATGCGCAGAGCAGAGGTGCTGCAAGTGCCCGACGGGCTGCACAGCTCCAGGGCACCATCGCCCCGTGTCTTGGGGTACAAGACACCCACCTCCCTCCTGCGCTGGTGGGCCACGGCAAGCATGCGGGTCTGCCGCCGGCCCAGGACGGGAAAATTTGAGGTGGCAAAGGGGAATTTGGGTTTCTTTCAGTCCAGGGTGTCTCAGCAGAGCAAGACGTCACATGGTTATCGTGACATTTTCTGTTGATTTGCTCTTTTATTAGCATCCTCTGGTTGGGTTCAGAGGCTTCACATTTGGCCAGGACAGAACAGAAGGAGCAGGATCAGGTCAGCGGATGCCCTGGCAGTGGGTGTAGCAGCACAAAGTCACCAGTCTGGGTATTTGCGGAATATTTAATGGAAGAGTTCAGTAAAGGCCTTTTCCCCAGTTGCAGGAGGGCTTACATCTCTGAGTATTTCTGCATGCGTAACCAGACAGTGACTGGGGTTTTATATGTGATGTAAATCAGCAGCTCTAATTCCCCAAGTCTTCTACCTGAGCCGTTTTCTATTTGAAGGGGTATTACCAAAATGAGGTCTTTCTACATTCAGGCAGAGAGGCAGAGAGCAGCCTACTGCAGGTATTTGGATGGCTTACAAGGCTTCGCTAAGTGCAGCTGCCATTCTGCTATGAAGCCATTTTGAGTTTGTTGCACCCAGTTCTCTGTGGCTGAAGTGAGCATGGCCACTGGCGGTGAAGTGGTTGGTGAGGAGAGATCCATCCGTGGGGAGGATGGCCAAACCACGCATGGTGTGGACCCACCAGGGAGGCCAGTGGTATAAAGATTTGAGGATTATGTCTGTTGTGCTGCATTTCATCTCCTCTCTTCCTAAATCATTAACAATGTTTCAATGGCCAGAGGTAGGCTGATTTTTTTGTATTTTTTTTCCTGACTTCTTGGAAACAATAAATGATCTAAAGCTCAGCTGACACTTTGTGGGGCTTTTACTGCATGAGTAATCATTGGGCAGTGCATGAGGAGGGAGCTGGGTAGGGAAGAGTTTGAGGAACTCTCTTGTCCAGCAGTAATTAGGTGTGTCAGCAGCAGGAAACCAGAAGACAATACTGAAGAAGCTTCTAACAATTTAGGAAGGCTCATAACAGAAATAAAGCAGCCTGAAGCAAGCCTGTTCAAAAACCTTCACTTTTCCTGTGGACTTGAGATACAGGTCAGCTCACTCTGCCTAAGAACTGTCAAGTTTTAGATCTGGTGCTGGATGTTGCTCAAGCCCAGGCCTCAGGACTGAATGCTGTGAGCAGGAAATGGTTTAGGGCTCAGGTCGTGACTTTAACTTGATCAACGTGGTCCTGCATACCTCTGTCTTGGAAAGATAAGCTCTTCCTATGTATTAAAGGGGAGTCTTAGCAGGTACCAGACAATAAGTTGCATATTTTGTTTTAAGGACCATTTTGCACCGAACTCTTGGATAAATTAAAGTGCTAAGGATCAGCACAATGACTCAAACCTAGAAGACCTCTCTCTTCTGAGACCCCAACCCACCAAGCTGCAGAGTCAGGCTTCCTTTTGCCCCAGAAGCTTTGCAGTTCTTTCTGAGCCAGGAACCCTGCCCCAACAAGTAGGAGAGCGTGTGCTCTCTTCTCTCGTGGTGGCTGTTGCTGGGTGCTTTGAGATGCTGGCTTGACTCTCAAATGCAGACTTTCCGTGTCCAGAAGCAAGTACTATCATCACTATGCTGTTGCAAAGGCAGCTTCCACCACCCCGTACTAGTATGGATTATACACTCCAGATTTGCCAGCTACTGCCTGGTTTCTGCCTTTGCCAGGTCTAAAACATGGGGTAGATGCCTACTTGTTCAGCCTGGGCCAGAGCCATAAGTAGGTGTGGAATTCAGATTCCATTTATTTCAGATTAAAATTCCTCTTTTTAGGTGCTCAAATCATGATATGCTAATTTTTGGTTCTTAATCTTAAGCAACATGCAGGAAGGAATTCCAGGCAAGATTACATCTGAAGCTGCAAGCAGACATATAAATGTAATATGGGCCAATAACTTAGTGGGAAATAAAGTACTGAAAAGTGACTGAAACTTGAACTTCAGAACGTCCAGGTTTTGGCCACATTGAGAGGGTTAATCAAGAAAGCTCCTGAGAGAAGAGTACAGGAAGAAAAATCCTTAAAGATGCCACGTATTCCACTTGAGAACAATAATAGGATCTGGAGGGCATGTATGTTTCTAACAAAAATAATAGCAGGCAGGCAAAAAGTAAACCAGTACCACTGAATAGCAGGGCTGGAGAGCTTTTTTGAGTCAAATGGGAATTCTTCCAAATTTGAAAATCTAACCTTAGTTTACCAATACATAAATTTATCAATTAGCATAAAGACTAGATGAAAGGGAAATTAAAAGGAAATATGGTGGACTGCAAGCAGCTAAAGTATAAAATAAGAATGCTTCAGGTTTATCAGTCAGAAGAGCAGAAATAATTAATTGGTAGTTCAGAAACTATATCACTGAAGATTAAAGGCAGAAATTAAAGAAGATAAAGGCATTGCTGAGAATCTAAATTATTTCTTTGCATCACTCTTCAGCACAGAGAATATCAGAGCAATACCTACTGGGACTTGCTCTTTTCTGGTAATCAAGATGTGTCAGAAGAAGAGCTGGAACAAATCGATAATTTAAAAAGCAGCAAATCATCAGCTCCAGATGGTACACTGAAAAGTTCTGAAGGAGCTTAGTA
Organism: Balearica regulorum gibbericeps; assembly: GCF_011004875.1. NCBI lineage: Eukaryota > Metazoa > Chordata > Aves > Gruiformes > Gruidae > Balearica > Balearica regulorum. Next base: position 16,495,557 of record NC_046188.1, on the reverse strand, counting down.
TGAAATAGATGATCTGCAGCAAAAACATGCCTTCCCTAATTAAGAATAGCTATTTCATTGGAGAAGTGGAAGGTAACAATTATACACAAAGTTAAAACCAGGATCAAGATAATTTAAGGAAGCACACACTTTCTTTACACAGATATACATTTCTGTTCCATAAACTGGTTGAAAACAGAACATAGAGTAGGAAAAAAGGGAAAGGAAAAAAAAAAAGGGAAGATGGTGTCATTATAAAATCTAAAGAGCAAGATTTCTGTAAAGAAAAATCATGCCTCATCATTAATCTGTTATAACTCCAACTGAGCCAGTCTTGTCATGGATAAAGAAGCAACAATCACTGTAATTCAGATGAACCTCAAAGGACCTTTGGCCTTTGTAGGACACTGTAACTCAAAGAGAGGGGAGCTTGCTGTATATCTCTTGGCTGATGTGATTGTGTCAGGCTGCATGCCCCAAAAGCCCTGACCATCCTTGGCATCTCCGTGCTGCATCAGTCCCATGACTTGTTCCTGTCAGTGACAGTGTTGTCCCACCTACATGACACCAAGTCCTGCTTTCAGCTGCCCTGGGAGGTGAGAAACCAAGAAAGGGGATGAGCAATCTATTTCCAGTCTCTGAGAAAGGTTAGCCACAGGTTGTTTCTGTATGCCTGTTAGGTTTACGAGTCTGAAAAGTTGGATATTGCTGAGAAAGCCAACACACTGCTTTTAAAATTTAAGTCATACATAGGATGTAAAGGCCATTCTGGGGAACTGCAGGAGGGCAGAAACTGGGAGTTGAGGAGCATCAGTGGCAGCTGTGGTGGGGAACCTTCCTGCAGATAGCACCAAGATAGCAGCTTTGTGGTGGATACATGCATGAGGAAAGAAAAATATTAACAAAAACGTTAAGACCCTCCAACTTGTTAGGTAAAGCCAGGGGCTGGTTGGTTGAATTCTCTTTACCACTGTCAGTGTCACTCACTAGAAGTACGTATAGTACTATTTTTTAAAAAAAGACATTTTGAATTAGCTATGTAACAGGAGGAATTTTGTACTAGGGAAACAGAAAATGAACATGGTGAAGAATCTAAATTCAGAAGAAGAAAGAAGAGGGAAAGTATTAATTCCACCCAAATGCCATGCATGAATTAATTAGATACAGTTTCAATGTCAACATCATTTAACAACATCCCTGTATGTTTATAGTGAATACTCTGGATGAGCTGAGAGGAAAATGTCATCAGAATCCACAATTTTACCCTTAACAATGTATTTTTTTCTATCTTAATTTTATGCAAATTGGGATGATTTGTGGCCTCCTTATTGTGTTCTTTGTTCCCACGTGCTGCTGCAAAGGTACCTGCCTTCTTCCATGTTGCCAGCAAAGGCTGACAAACTGCCCATGTTACCTGGAAAAAAAAAAAAAAAAATCTCAGTAGGATTCTGTGGAACAGTTTTTATAAAAAATAATTAACAAATACTTCATCCTCAGATCCTTTGCTAGAAATCAGCAGTTTTCATCAACTTCAACCAGTGGTTCTTCGTTCTTTTAGACAGACAGCAGAACTACTACCTCCTTTCCACTTCTTTACCCTTTGTTTTTGCCTGTCAGTCCTCGTCCTCCATTTCTTCAGATCTCTGCTTCCGTGTATTCTTCCCTCATTCCTAGGATCTCCTCTTCTTTCCCTTCCTTTCCCAGGTATGTGATGCTGCTGTTGCTCATCTTCCTCCATACCTGCTGCTGCCTGCCCATAGCATTGTCAGCTCACAGCGGTACTGACCCTGGTGCCCAGCAAGAGTCAATTATACCAGCACAGCTAATTAGAAGGCATAGGATGCTATGCCTCATTCTTGAGATCTGCACATCTAAACATCAAAGTATGCTCTGCTGATTAGAAAATACTGACTTACAGGAACATTAGATGATACAAACTTTAAAAAAAAAAAAAAAAAAAAAAAAGAATTTACAGGCTTCTGGAATAACCCTGCTGGTTTTCTCTATTCTCTGTTCTGTACAGTTATTTTCATATCAGCAAGCTCCATTATACAGCATTTCTAGTGTTTCACTGGGTATTTGCAGCAGCATGAGCCACAAGACACCTGGAGAAGCTCTATATTTATGGGTGATAAACTAGACTGTAGATTTTAGAAAGACTTTGTTTCACCTTTCCCTTTAAATTTTCTATGCAGTCACAGAAGGGAGGAAAGGATGGAACAGAGGTGCCCAGGACACCTTTAAATTAGCTAATTTAGATGTGAAATCAGTTTAGCCGTGGCCACATGGAGCAGAGCAGCATGGCTGATCCACTCAGCTCCCCAACAGTCCCGAGAGTCCTGCTGCTCAGCTTTTTCAGTGCTCTTCTATGAGAAAAGCCTTCCCTCTCTATTGCCATGGGATTGTGTGGCTCGTGTTGTCACACAGTAATTCAGCTACTTGACATGACAGTTTGATGATATGACAGCTTGTGGGCTTTTCCAGATGCAAGATCCACAGAAGAGCTAAATCGCTAACACTTCAGGGTCACTAGGTTTGGGTCCTTCCTTTCCATTTATGAAAACAACCATAATGGTCAAAGCTCAAAAGAACTAAGACCCTACAAAGGCTTGAGCCACTTGTACATCAATGCCATCATCAAATGTTTCTTTGGAGCTGAGTCTCAGACCAACATGCAGTGATCTTGTTACTTCTACACTAGCAGAATAGCAGACAGCTCTGACATCTCTTCTTATACTCAAAACTACTTTGAGCTAGATAACACAAAAAAATGTTGCTGATGGTTGCCTAGAGCAATTCTGAAACCACTCTGTTCATCGTTAAGGCAAAGAAATTTTTCCTCCTCAATAGCAGCACTATGGAGTGGGAAATAGAGATTATAGGCACAGTCCTGAGAAAAAGGTTTGTGTTAATTATCAATAACATCTTGAGAACTCTTCTAAGATGTCCAAGTAGTGAATGTTTGGCTTGGCTCCAGCTAGCAGAAAAAAATAGATATGTTTTCTCATCATCCTGCCAGAATAAGGCAAATTGTAACCATGCAGTTTGTAATCCTCCTCTGCTCCCCTTCATGGCTTAAGGCAGAGTCTTTGAGTTGGTGGACAAGTTGTTTTTCACTTTTTTACCTCCCAAAAAATGATGTGGGAGAGTGAAACTTCAGATCTTGTGTCTAGGAGAAATTGCTATCTAGTTTGCTACTTGGAGAAACCAAAGTTAAAGGAAAATGAAAGCGAATTTTTCTCAGAAGAAATGTATTATTTTTTCTGGTCAGTTATTGTGAGGTTTTTTTCCCAGAACTGCTGAGTTCAGCTGGAACTTTAGGTGCTTAGTCGCTTTGAAAATCATGCCCAGGGTTTCCAAATCCAGGCAAAGGGCCATGATGTTTTATGTAGCAATTCTGGCACTGAGGATGAAATAGAAGGTCCCCCTTTTAGAGAGACCCTCTTTCTTCAAGGACTTCAGGGATTGTAAGTACTGAAACCTTGCTGTTTAAAGTCCTTTCCACTTTGAGGTAAGCTGAATTCGACAAGGAAGTGCAATCCTCAAGTTCAGCCCAATATGATGGAGCCCCAAATAGGACACTGCATCTGAGCCCCCTCTAGATTATTACTTGACATTTCATTTTTCTTGTGGAGATCATGAAGAGTACATAATGGAGCTCTACAACATCTCCCCTAAAGAGTACTGGGAGCTGGTATCCTGAGAGGACAATAGGAACCTATCAGTTTGAATTCTATTAGTTAGGCAAATTCTTGTTTCACTGTATCCGTAGTTGGGTTAATACTTCACTCTGTTTACTGTCCTGCTTTGATTGCAATTTCAAACGCTGAAGCCAATCTGATCCCTGTAATTTTACCTTCTGGTTTTAATACTTCTGCTTCCAGTTGGCATGCTATGCTGCTATCTTGCTTT